>NC_137522.1:8802500-8972500 GCF_041902795.1 Electrophorus electricus | reverse complement strand
TTAATACCTGGTGATTGTGCTCAGCAGCTGAACAACCTTGGGCACTGAGGACAGTGAGAGGTTTTAATAATGGAAAGGAAAACCATGGAAAGTAAATATTACTACTCAATTTCTCATTACTTCATCAGTCAGGCCCCAACTGCTTCAGAATGCATCATTGGTTGAATTTGAGCGGTGTTTTGGTATTCCGGTCTCTTTCTTTGACACCCTCCCCTGGAATTACACCCAGCAATCATTTTAACAGATTTGGTGATAAAAAAAAAAAAAAATTGTAGCAACGCAAGATAAGGGCTTGTAGTGTTGTGAAGCCTTGTGCCAGTGTAAAGAGCGTAGTGGATTCAAGAAGCCTTTCGTGTTTGGAGGAACTAGCCGTGGTGTGGTGAATGGACGAGTGTGGATCCTGACCGGCATGAGCACGGAAGCCTGTGTCTAGACAACGTAACTATCCTACCTTACCCAGAAGAAGAGAACGAAAGGGTTTAGATGTTCAGAGCAGGAGATGCGTTTCTCCTGCCCTCCGTTGACGGATTTTCTGAGTGCACCTGCCGGAGCAGACGGCGTTCCACCAACCCCTCCACCTCCTCACCAGCGTCATCCTGAGGCAGGCCAGCCGTAGTCTGCTAGTCCCCTCTCCCCCAACGCTCCCCACACGCTCCCCTCTTCCTCCCCTGCTCCTGATGGCTATTGACAGGCTCAGATATGTCCCAGCAGGCTTATCTGGGCTGATGTCTTCCTGCCCTTTCAGTGGGATCAAGTAAAGGCAACAAGTGTGATAAAGACACAGAATATGTTCATCTCACCTATTCAAACGTTTGTAGTTGAAACGAGTAAGTTTGATCTTAAATTTGAAAGTCAGGATTTTTTATCGCAATGCAAATAGGCAGGATGCGCAGTATTTAAAATGCCCTAAAAAATAGTAAATAAATAATGTATTTTAAATGCATATCATTGAAATTCTTTCCATCTCCATCGCTGAGCTTTTGAGTTTTATCTAAAGTTTGGGAGAAAGACTGAGACACCTTAAGCTAACTTCTTCTATATATATTCACATTCCCAACTCCCCTTGTGTTCGTCCTGATGCTCCTTCTTGGCCTCCACACTTCTCTGCTGGTTCTTCACCCCAAGCAGGTGTCCGACTTTCCGGAACAAAGCAGATGCCGCCCTGAACTGCAGCCCACATTCTTTTCCCCGCGTGCAGTTTCGCTCGGACTCCTCGAAGCTCTGATTGATTAGCTGGGTCTGCATTCGCCAAAAGGTCGAGTGAAAGCCATGGGAGGCTCGCAATTACTGTATGAGCTGCTCACGCAAACAGCCTCGGCATCATGGCTGAGAATTGAAGTGACAGGCTTAGCAGGCAGCTGTCCAAGGTCAGACACGCCTAGCGCTGGACATGTCAGTCTGGAGTGGGGAGCTGCACACGGTCCTTAATCCGTTTGACTTTTCAAAAACAGTGTTGAGCTCTATCGGGTAAGGACTTAAAAAGCCGTGGAAGGGTCAGAACCAGCAGCTGCATGTCTTGGTGCCAATCAGGCTAATGCTTAAAGGTTGAAAACTTGTACTCGAATCTGTTTTGCCTGTAAGATTTGTCTTCTAAAAAATAACCAGACAAAATAACAATTGTGTACTTTTTACACGCAAAAGCACCACATTTCGTCTTTGTTTCTTTTTCACCACTGTCATGTTTTTACTAGTATTTGCGCCTGGAAAGTTTGCAACGGAAGCCATCTTTTTTTTTTTTCCATTTGACAAATATGGCATGTGATAAATCTTTATGAAAACAAAAGCCCCTGGATGCGTCAGTTGCCCCCACAACTTACGGAAAGCAAAGGGTTAAGTGTACCAAGGCCCTTCTCTCTTCTTCTGTCCAGGGTGCCTCGTCCAGCCTGGTGGTCAAATTTGCCGACACAGACAAGGAGCGCACCATCCGGCGCATGCAGCAGATGGTGGGTCAGTTCGGCATCTTTAACCCTGCCGTCGCCCTGCCCTTCAGTGCCTACAGCAGCTACGCGCACGCGGTGAGTCCCTTCCAGCGTTCCTCGGCAGACCCCAGCCTCCGGCTTGTCCCGGCCCACGCTCCTGCGCCTCCTTCGGCTCCGACTGCAGCTCTGCCCGCGCGCTCCCTCGCCGGGCCTCCTCCGCTCACGACCGGCCCGGAATGACGCAGAGTATTCCGTCAGGAAGGCGGCCGAGTATTTTTAGCCCCGCGTGCCAAGATCCTTCGGATGAAAGAAAGCGAAAGGGACTTAGGAGATTGAGGTGCTCTGAGTCACGTCTGTTAGAGCTTCGGTCCACCAGTATGTTTGTTCTATACTCGGAATAGTCTTGTAAACTTGAATTTGTATATTTATTGGCAGATACTTAAAACTAACTGTGGAATCAGATATGGACTTTGAGATCGTATCCACCACACTCATTTTCATATCACAGACACATAGAAGGCCATGGGAAATACGCGAATGGACAGAGATACAGTAATTACCAGGCCAGTTTCCTTTAGTACAACAAAAAGATAATAAACTCACCCTCATTACAATTTCTGAAATGCAGGTTGTTCATGGGAAAAGTGGGCAAAAGCAGGTGTGCAGGAGTAGCAGGCAATCGTGACTCCTACAGGTAGGCAGGGAACTTTCATCCGGCGTGTCAGAGCTGCGTGCAGCGTGCACGTCTCCTGCTCTGACATGTCAGTGTGCCTCGGTGTTCCAGACAGACTGCCTGCCCACACGTTCAGCACACGCCACCATATGATACTGCACACAGCCCATGCCAAAGTTTGACAGAGAAACGTGAACACTTGCTTACTTTTTTTTTTTGTAGTGACTATGACAAAAAACAAACAAACAAACAAACAAAAAACAAACAAACAGATTTGGAAAAACATTCATTTTGGACATGGCTGGAGTTTCAGAGTTACCAGGTGGAGTCGTGTGTGATGCAGTAAACTGTTTAACGTGCTGTTGGAATCTCATTTGGGTAGCTGGATTGCCCGTGTCTCTGAGCCACGGTCCTAGAGTTTCATCGGCGTCCTGCTTCATGTCGCCATGGCTGCGAGACGCTCGGATACAGATCTGTCCGGCCACTTTGCTCTCAGAAACGCGCACGGAGGACGAGCAAATTAAGAATCTCCTTCACAAACACAGCTGTGCGGTGGATTAGTGGACTGAGTTGACAGCCAGCAAATTGCATTTTAGTCAGAGCTGACGGTGGGGGGTGGGGGTGGGGTCGAAAAAGCAAATTGGAGGGGCAGCGGCCAACAGCGTCGACAGCACGGTGCCAGAAGGCTAAGGTGCACCTTACACTCCTACCTGACCATTCGTATACGACACCAGAGCAGGAGGGCACAGAAAGAGCTTTCTAATGTCAACTAGGTGTTTTCCGAGAAAGGTCTGGCGAGTGGAGGGGGGGGGGGGGTATTAATTTGCTTTTAGGCAGCCTGGTGAATGTATTTTAAAAGCCTTTCTCCTCCTGTCTGCCCACTGTCTCATGTGTTTGATCTTATGCCATTTCTATGAGCAGCCATCTTCAGCTGCTACTTTTCCTGGGCTCTGGATAACAGCCTGCTGCTCAGAGATGCCCCTTTTACGTGACGCCGGTTGGAAGAGACGATGCATTACATTCGTATGACGCACAAATGATTTGAAAGTACTTCAGCATGCTCCGAGACCAGGCATAAATGAGGGGTGTTTGTTTTGGCATTTGGAGAGGGGGAACAGGGCATTCTCTCCTATTGCCCAACATCACCCCCTGTTGGTCAGAAACAGGAGCCTCCTCAGCCACAAAGTGGGAGATAACCAAGATCAACCTGTTTTATTTCTGGAGGTAAAATGAACTCTAATTCATTGACACGTTAACCGCACAGCGCATTATCTGAGGCTTGTGTCACAACCCACATCTCCACACTAGGTACCCAGAGTCTTCAGTGCTGAGGCCTTACTTAAAAGCTAAAGTCAGACCCAGCGCCCAGCCAAGCTGCAGAGCTCCGTGTTTCTCCGAGTTCAGCCTCTCCGGTGTAGCACAGCTCCCAGAGAGCAAAAGAAAGATCAGACTAATCAGGCAGCCTGGGGAACTTCACACCCAGGGTCTTCACATCCATCCTACTCCAATTTTTCCTCCCTCGCTCTCCTCATTCCAGATCTCTGCAATCACGTCTTCACCCCTGCTCACCCGAGCTCTGAGGGCTCACGTGCAGTTCAGGCAGCGGTGTGGTAGCCACGGTGTGCGGCTGCCTGGATAATTGCTGGGTGATAAAGAGGTGATTGCCTGCTGGCACCAGGGAAAACTAATGCCAACAGCCGGCAATAAAAACAAAGTAAATAAATAAATAAATCAACAGATGCCCCGACGCTATAGAACGTTACTTCTGGTATTTCTAGTGCTTGCGGAGGAAGGAGAGGTTGTGACCCTGATGATGAAGGCTTCTTCCCCGGAAGAAGGCAGTTGCTATCTGTCTGAGAGGGCCAGTAAAGTAAGAGAAGGGTTTTGAAATGTATGAGCAGGATTTGTGGGGGAAAGCAAACTTTCTTGGCTGGTCTTTAATAGCCTTGAAGACAGTGGCAGCGACACCAGTCGATGTGCTTTTTGTTTCCACCTCCTCTAGCTCTC
Source organism: Electrophorus electricus (assembly GCF_041902795.1). Taxonomy (NCBI): domain Eukaryota; kingdom Metazoa; phylum Chordata; class Actinopteri; order Gymnotiformes; family Gymnotidae; genus Electrophorus; species Electrophorus electricus. The sequence continues at coordinate 8,967,901 of NC_137522.1, read as the reverse complement.
GTCCTTTTCCTCGCCCGTGAACAAATCGATGTTGCTCCCCCCCCCCCCGACATAATTACATGCTTGAGCCTCCAATTTGCTGTGTTTTAATTCCTGGAGAACCGAACGGAACGCCGCGTTGTTATCTGGAGCAATCTGGCGGCTGCCATGAAAAGAGACATTAGCCAAGCTGCGCGTGGTTGGTGAGAAGTTAGAGTGTGGAAGCCTCCAGCGTTGCTCTGCGTCATGCCCTGGGCCTGCCCCTCCTGCTTTTACAGGGCATTAGCACGACCGGCATCCGGCTAGAGGCAGTCGGCTTAGCTCTGCAAGTCCCATTCAGCCCGGTGGCTCCGGCAGTGACATGGGCACAATAGGTCCTGATTGTGGCGACACCAGGATTGTAAGGGCAGAGAGACTGACAGAGAGATGGAGAGATAGATAGAGAGAGAGAGAGAGAGAGAGAGAGAGAGAGAGCCAGAGCCTAAACTTGTTAAATGCATCTTGCCTCTACACCACACAGAGCCGTCATGGCCCTCAGATGCCCCCCACACATTATGCAGGGTTTTTTTTCCTCCCGTGTCGTTAAGCTTTTGTTTAGCTCTCTCTTGTTTCTCTTCTCTTCACCTAAAAGCTCAATTCATCTTGTTCTCCACAGAATGGATGATCGTCATTGGTCACATTGATAGAATTATGCAAATGACAGGAGGAGTTAATAGGCAGGGAGAGCTTATGGATGGCAGGACAGCCGCTCTCGGCCTACCTGACAGGGGCATTGAGGGAAAATAATTGGCTTTTTCCCATCCAGGGACTCCATGCAAATACAGTATAGAGCACAGCGCCATGTGCCTGGTAATATTGTCACCAGCACGGCGTCAGAGAGGAGAGGCTCCGGGATTATCGGTGGGTGAAGTGGCAGGACGGGTATATTTGTCATTTGTTCCACAATAGGGGACTAAACTAATAATAGGCCTTAATAGGGGTCATCCATTTGACCACCTACACTATTATATTTCTACACAGATGGGGCCTCATTATCAGGCATTTTTTCCAGTTTTCTTCATAGACGTGGTAATTATTGCAGTGCCATACATTCTGCTTGAAACTTTGGGCCGTAACCTGACCCCCCCCCCGCCCCACCGGGATATGTGTCCCAACGGTGACGATGAGGTAATTAAGGCAGTTTGATATGTATCAAAGGGGTTCCTGAGTTTCTGACAGTGGCTGCCACATGGTGAAAGAGGAATGACAAACGGAAGCTTCCATCATCCCCGTGAAGAAATCATTACCCCGAAGTCTGAAATGGAAGGATGAATACAGTCCGGCTCCTTGGCTGTGAACTCGCGGGTCCCTTAAGGACTACAAGAATATGCATGTCAATTCCGGCATTGGAAAAAGTCAGAGCGACAGCCGCTGAAACGTTTCCAGAGGCTTGTGACAGCTCCCTGACTAGGACGATGGACGCTGTCACTAAACATAGGTTGACACATTTTTCTCTCTTTCTCCACTCCACTTTCTCCTAGCTATCAATCGCTGCCATCCATCACGCCACCATATTGCCTGCTCCTTTTTAGTAAAAGTCTCCCTCTCTCTCTCTCTCTCTCTCTCTCTCTCTCTCTCTCTCTCTCTCTCTCTCTCCTTTCCTCCAGCAGCTGATGCAGCAGCAGGCGGCCCTCATGGCGGCCAGCCATGGCGGCTACCTGACGCCCAGCGTGGCTTTCCCCGCCACCCAAATCCACCAAATGGGGGCCCTCAACATCAACAGCCTCCCGCCCACCCCCATGACCCCGGTGTCGGGTGAGTTTCATCAGACTCTTGGTGAGCAGCCAAAATTTGTTTCCTCTCTCTTGGGGCTGGGGTGATAAGGGTGCGTTGTTTCCTCTCTCTTGGGGCTGGGGTGATAAGGGTGCGTTGTTTCCTCTCTCTTGGGGCTGGGGTGATGAGGGTGTGTTGTTTCCTCTCTTTTAGGGGTGGGGTGATAAGGGTGTGTTGTTTCCTCTCTCTTGGGGCTGGGGTGATGAGGGTGTGTTGTTTCCTCTCTTTTAGGGGTGGGGTGATAAGGGTGCGTTGTTTCCTCTCTCTTGGGGCTGGGGTGATGAGGGTGCGTTGTTTCCTCTCTCTTGGGGCTGGGGTGATGAGGGTGCGTTGTTTCCTCTCTCTTGGGGCTGGGGCGATAAGGGTGCGTTGTTTCCTCTCTCTTGGGGCTGGGGCGATAAGGGTGCGTTGTTTCCTCTCTTTTAGGGGTGGGGTGATAAGGGTGCGTTGTTTCCTCTCTCTTGGGGCTGGGGCGATAAGGGTGCATTGTTTCCTCTCTCTTGGGGCTGGGGTGATAAGGGTGCGTTGTTTCCTCTCTTTTAGGGGTGGGGTGATAAGGGTGCATTGTTTCCTCTCTCTTGGGGCTGGGGTGATAAGGGTGCGTTGTTTCCTCTCTCTTGGGGCTGGGGTGATGAGGGTGCGTTGTTTCCTCTTTCTTGGGGCTGGGGTGATGAGGGTGCGTTGTTTCCTCTCTCTTGGGGCTGGGGTGATGAGGGTGCGTTGTTTCCTCTCTCTTGGGGCTGGGGTGATAAGGGTGCGTTGTTTCCTCTCTCTTGGGGCTGGGGTGATGAGGGTGCGTTGTTTCCTCTCTCTTGGGGCTGGGGTGATAAGGGTGCGTTGTTTCCTCTCTCTTGGGGCTGGGGTGATAAGGGTGCGTTGTTTCCTCTCTCTTGGGGCTGGGGTGATAAGGGTGCTTTGTTTCCTCTCTCTTGGGGCTGGGGTGATAAGGGTGCGTTGTTTCCTCTCTCTTGGAGCTGGGGTGATAAGGGTGCGTTGTTTTCTCTCTCTTGGGGCTGGGGCGATGAGGGTGCGTTGTTTCCTCTCTCTTGGGGCTGGGGTGATGAGGGTGCGTTGTTTCCTCTCTCTTGGGGCTGGGGTGATGAGGGTGCTTCGGTTTGAGTTCTGGGGATCCCCTTTACACTCTCGGCTCAGCTCTCCATGATGTTAGTCAGCTGCCGTTGAACTGGTTGGGTTGTAGTAGGGAGAGCGTGAGACCATTCCCAGCTGAAGGGGCCCAGCACTGGTGTTGAATATAGCCGAAGAACGGTGTGTATGTGGCATCTGGGTTACACTCAGGAGCATGCTTACCATGCACTTTGTTCTACTTAGTTATTTTCTAAGATATGGGTGATGTATGCAGGAACAGACAAGCCTTTCGACCTTGGCCTGGAAGCCCCTCACACTGAGCACATCAGACACCCCCCGTGATGTGATGTTTAAGAGGGAGAATTGACAGCAACTTTCATGTGTACTCGCAGCATTTGATGATGATGCAATTTTTCTTTTCTTGACCCATATGTAAATATAGCGCAAAATATAACCAGCCAATCATCTGCACTGGGAGTTTTCCGACATTATCAAAACAGTCAATGACTTTAAGTTAAATAAATACGGTGCCATTTTTTGCTACAAAGTAGCAAAAAATGTCGTGTGCTAATGTGTCTAAAGGGCCGCGTTGGCCCATTGTCCGTGTGAGGTTTGATGTTACATCAAATTACCATTCAGCAAGGGTTGAGCTGCCCAATTAAATGTGACATGCATGGTTGTTAGTCACCTTTCCGGTTGAACGCCGCATGCATTCATGTGTGATGTTACATGCAGGTATTCTCATTCTGCTCCTAAAATTACATACCAGACACAGACTGCAATTTGTCAAGTGCCTTGTCAAGGCACAAGCATCACAGGGTGTGTGTTTGTCCTGAGCAATGAGGGTGCTTCAAAAATGGCAATCAAATGCAAGCTGATTTAGGGACATGCAAGTCAGCTCAGGGAAGTACGGATTCTACACCAAATTTGATACTGTCAGTATTTACCAGCTCATGGCCCAGCAAGCCAATAGCTATAGTAGATGCAAAACTCTGAGTCCACCACCAATTACAGTGGAATTTGGTGCTTTGATAGCTTTTTAGCACACAGGAGAATATTTTGGCCTCAAACTGCTTCAATAAGTATCTCAAACATTGCTACAAAGAACTGGACCTAGCAATAGTCCATATTTCATGGTATATGACATAAGGCATTCTGCATCATAGCAGATGTGAGGAGGTGCAAACAATTACCTTTGTGTGTTATGTGAACAAAGGGTGTGCAGACAGAACACTCACATAGATTTAAAATTCACACAAGGCTTTCTCAAATAGCTAATTAAAAAAGATTTATCCACTTTTAAATAACATAAATAATAAATATGACCTGATTATTACATTTTTTTAAATTAATAATTAAAAACAGTTATAGAATATGAGCTATTCATTGAGCTATTCTGTACATTAGATAAATGTTCATAAACATTCAACAATATGTAGTAGTTTAACACTTTTAGAAATTGCCAATTGTGATTGCTCAGATTAATTGGGGCACCTCCCTGATTAACCGGGAAAACGAATTCATTTTAATTAATTTGTTAATGATTATTAATTGAGTCTCAACTCATGGAAGTTGCCAGTTTGATAATGTGATTATTTCCCATCTACCAAACATTAGGATATCACTCTTGAGTTATTGAATAAACAGAGATAGGAGAACATGCAAAAATCAACGATTAGGATTGTAGGTGGACCAAGTGACAAACTAATGAGGGGGAAAAAGAAAACTGTTTAAGTAATCTGTAAAAATGATCAACTGGGCAGTCAAACCAAACTACAACCAACAAACAGAAACTTACTGACCAAACCAGACTGGTGGCGAGAGAGCATGAATGAAAGTATAACAGGAAGACTTGGAAGAGAAGAAGAAACTTGTGAGACGAGGGAGAACTATTGTAGTTCGCCAGTGGGAGGAGAGAGTTAACCGATCTAATTTGGTTAACAGTAGAGTTACAGTAATAATGTGGCATAGAGAGAGAGAGTGTTTCCCATCCAACTGCCGGCTTAACCTTGCCGGAGAGACGTGTGCCGATGGCGATGAGGCGACCGCTCTTCTGGACCTGCTGGAGTGGATTTTTGGAGCTGAATCAGTTCGGGAGTCCTGGACTTTTTCGAGCAGGCTTTCAGAAGTAGGAGTTTTGGCTATCAGTGGCCATGCGTCACATTCTTGCTTTGATGACGGTTCTGGACCGGTTTATCGCTGGCCATACGATGAAACTGCAGTCCCAATCAACACAGCAAGGCCAGTTTGCTTGATATAAGCAAAGATGAACAAATTCCGACGGACACGAACTAAAATATAAGACATTAAGCAGAACCAACAAAACAAAGAAAATATAAGGAATAAAATGGGGTAACATGGAAGTCGAGTCTGTTCTGACCTCTTGGTGAGAGGCTACTGACTTGGTTTAAAAAAAAAGAATGTTTGAGTATTAACTTCACTGAACAAGAAGTGACGGGTGGAGTCACTCACAGACAACCACCCCTCACTGCATGCCCACTCATCCCTGCTACACACTTCACACTGAGTGGGGGGTCAGATCGTCTCAGTTATTTCTCAGGTTGGGGAAAGGACGTGGCTTAGCTCATACATATTCAACAGTCTTTGCTTTTACAATGGGGAAAAATAGTTCTTGTAGGACGTTCTACTAAAATCCACCACGAATCGATTAAACAAAAGAAAATCACACATTTACTAACAGTTTCTACCTCGTGGTCTTAGAATGAAGTTTGTAAACAAAGTATCAAACCCTAGGATGGATGAAGCAATTGGATAGTCAATTTAATTCCTTGATTAACAACATGAACATTAATTTTATTGAAGTTACAAACTACTGACTTTAATGTATTTTGTCTAATTGCTTCATAGAGGATTTTAGTAAACACAACTGGGACTGGTTAATAATTTCTTTACTATAAACATGAAGTAAGCAACATTCAAGTGAACTGATCAAATCAGGATGAATAATGCAAATGAATAAGGAACAAGTAATGAATAATAAAACAATAGACACCAAGTAATAGAAATAAACATCACAATTTCAAGATTATGTTGAAATCGGAGCACATTACTGACTGGTTACCCTTTGACATCATAGTAGGTTAGAACAGCAAGTTATCTGTGTGAAAAGAATATATGTGTATATATGTGAACATGAGAAGTGTTGAGATGTTGAAATGAGAAAAGTTGGTGGGCCCTGGTTCCTGTCAGTGGGCTGGGGGCGAGGCGAAGCCCATCCCGACCAGATCACAGTTTCATCGGAGGGATCGTTTGTAGTCTGTCTTCGCTCCAAAAAACAAAAAAAAACACAAATCTTAAAACTCCAAATGGTTCATCTTAAAAAATGAATAAAACAATACTCAAGTCACATCTTATACCGCTGACAGAATCATCAGTCCTGTTCAGATTGTAATTCTTTTTTTCCAAACACTGGTGAGCTCCGTATATTACAGCTGTGGTTTTCTGTTTGACTTCTTGCCGTTCTGACTGGGATCAATGTCAGATTAATATGCCATGCGACTGGCGAGGCGAATTGGTCTTTCTTGCGCTGACTTAATTGAAAGGGACTGGCAGTGCTGTGAAGTCCTGCTGTGTCCAGAAGAAGAGCTGAGTTATGCGCCGCATCCGACACGCTCCTCAGTGTGCTCCACGCCACTGATTGGCTATTATCGAACCTATTGGAATCTGTTGCATTATTAATCTTTGTCAAGATAGCATTGAAAATATTCCAAGGACCACAATAAATAAGATAGTCATGTTTGTTTTTTTTCATTCATTCATTCATTTGCATCTTGCTGGCTTATTCAACGCAGCTGCCACACATGATCACAGGCTCACATGCACACACACGCACACACATAAACACACACACTGTTTATGACTGGTGTAGAATTCACTGTGGGAACATAAACAAAATTGTAGAGTCTCAAATATAGTCGAGAATGCTTCTCAAATCAACCTGAGAGCTCTTGGTATTTCTTGGGAAAAGTTCTTTGGACAGTAAGACATGTTTAGCTTCCTGAATTTAAACAGAAACTTGGATCTGTTTTGAAGAAGAAAAACACATCCACACACCCATCCACTCCCCTACACACACACACACACACACACACACACACACACACACACACACACACATACAGACATTGTAAGAAGATTTTGAACCAATTATACTGTGATGTCAAAGTCACAAAGATGTCAGATAGACAAGAAATAGAGAAGATGTTATCAGTGCTTTTCCTCAGATACACTACATGTATTACTTCCTTGCAGCTAAGCCCCCCAAAAAAAGTGCCCTACTTTGATTACATCAAAGTGTTATACCTACAACAGTGACCTTTTGAACACTGTGGTAACGCAGTAAGCAGACTAGACTTTCCCAAGCAAACACACAGCTACGGATGTGTGCTTCGTAACACAGTTTGTGACTTCTTAACCTATTTCGTCACCCGCACACGCCTCGGCAAGCGCAGTAATCCACTGCACGTGTGCATGCATCAGCAGGGTGGACCAGGCGGGCAGAAAGGTTAAGGGGTTTTTTTGGAAAAACAATGGCATATATGCTCCCTCAACAGATGTAAGACACTTAAGCTCGATGGTGCGTGCGCTCCTGCCCATATGGTGGCCTCCATTACAGCACGTATCTGAACCACGACGCATGGAGATGGGCACCATATTTCTTTTTGTTGTCGTTGTTGTTTGTTTGGAGAAATGTTCAGCAGGTGCAAGCTCCGAAACTGCGGAAGGAAACACAATGAGAGGGAATAGAGGGGCCTAATCGCCAGTGCCCGCGTCAAATGAGTTGGAACCGCGCGAGCGTGCTCGTCCTGTTGTTCGCCCGTCTCTGAACTTCGCGGCCTGACATTGGCTCCACTGTGTTCGTCGGGTGCGTGCGTAAACCCTCCATCCTGAACCCTCCACAGATGGTTCCGGGGCGCTCTGTGCTGGAGCATATGCGCGCGTTTGTGTTTAAAGCAACAGTCTGAGTTAATGAGGTGTCTGACACACTATCTGTGATTCAGTGGAGAAGCTCGATCAGTTGTGCACGCTCGTAATGGGAGAGGGGAGATTCACCTTGAGTGTTTCGCGGTCTCATAGATTGATAGCTGTTGCTGGAGATAACTGCTGCTGAAGACCCCAGGGCTGCATGAATTCGGATAGCGTAGGAGAACACAGAAGACCCAGGTGGGGTCCTGTGTGGAGGACTAGATAAAAGAAATAGATAGATAGATAGATAGATAGATAGATAGATAGATAGATAGATAGATAGATAGATAGATAGATAGATAGATAGATAGATAGATAGATAGATAGATAGATAGATAGATAGATAGATGCATACATGAAGACATAGCTAAGCATAAATGAATTCAATAAATTAATATATATAAATTTTGTAAAATAAGGTACATAGGCATTCAAACTTGTGTCTTGTGTGTTCAAACTGACCTTGATTGTCCTCTTCCCATGTGCACATATGTTGGGTCATTCTTGTGGTCCTGTGGTCATGTCTTATGAGCTCTCAGACTTCTTCCAGTGTCTCCAGCAATGGAACAATCTCTCAGACTCACACTAGCACTACAGCCAGTAAACTACAAACACACATCTATCTTAAATGTGTGGCACATTTGTAGCTTAACACAATGAATGAGCAAAACCAATATATTTGAGGACAACAAGAAACTGAATATCATGATGATCGATACTGATGCAGGCACACTATGGCGATGAGTTTGTGGGCTGGTATGACTTATCATGAGAAGTAACTTGTTAACAAGCAAGTTAGCATTAAATAAGTGGCTTATTCATGCTAACTGTCTCTGAGATACTCTGTAATCTACATTTTACGCAAGCGTTGGCTAATATTACTTATTTATGTGTTTGCAACTTTGCATCTCCTGTCACTTCAGGGCAAAACAGAACAGCTCATGGTTTTGCAGTTTTCTACAACTAGATGCAGTCTAAAGAAAAAAAGCTATATAGATGGACAGGAATGGAAAAAGGTTTGGGCATTAACTAGTGAATGTGCAGGCCTACAGTAAGGGCTCTGTGTCTGTATGTGTGTGTCAGGGGTATAGCGCACGCAGACCTACAGTAAGGGCTCTGTGTCTGTATGTGTGTGTCTATACGTGTGTGTCGGGTATAGTGTGTGCAGGCGTACAGTAAGGGCTCTGTGTCTGTATGTGTGTGTCTGTATGTGTGTGTCGGGTATAGTGTGTGCAGGCCTACAGTAAGGGCTTTGTGTCTGTATGTGTGGGGTATAGCGTGTGTCAGGGGTTAGTATGTGTGTGTCAGGGGTATAGTGTGTGTCAGGGGTATAGTGCATGCAGACCTACAGTAAGGGCTCTGTGTCTGTATGTGTGTGTCGGGTATAGTGCGTGCAGGCCTACAGTAAGGGTTCTGTGTCTGTATGTGTGTGTCAGGGGTATAGTGTGTGCAGACCTACAGTAAGGGTTCTGTGTCTGTATGTGTGGGGTATAGCGTGTGTCAGGGGTTAGTATGTGTGTGTCAGGGGTATAGTGTGTGTCAGGGGTATAGTGCATGCAGACCTACAGTAAGGGTTCTGTGTCTGTATGTGTGTGTCTGTATGTGTGTGTCAGGGGTTAGTATGTGTGTGTCAGGGGTATAGTGTGTGTCAGGGGTATAGTGTGTGCAGGCCTACAGTAAGGGTTCTGTGTCTGTATGTGTGGGGTATAGCGTGTGTCAGGGGTTAGTATGTGTGTGTCAGGGGTATAGTGTGTGTCAGGGGTATAGTGTGTGCAGGCCTACAGTAAGGGTTCTGTGTCTGTATGTGTGGGGTATAGCGTGTGTCAGGGGTTAGTATGTGTGTGTCAGGGGTATAGTGTGTGTCAGGGGTATAGTGCATGCAGACCTACAGTAAGGGTTCTGTGTCTGTATGTGTGTGTCAGGGGTATAGTGTGTGCAGGCCTACAGTAAGGGTTCTGTGTCTGTATGTGTGTGTCAGGGGTATAGTGTGTGCAGGCCTACAGTAAGGGTTCTGTGTCTGTATGTGTGTGTCAGGGGTATAGTGTGTGCAGGCCTACAGTAAGGGTTCTGTGTCTGTATGTGTGTGTCAGGGGTATAGTGTGTGCAGGCCTACAGTAAGGGTTCTGTGTCTGTATGTGTGTGTCTGTATGTGTGTGTCTGTATGTGTGTGTCTGTATGTGTGTGTCAGGGGTATAGTGTGTGTCAGGGGTATAGTGCGTGCAGACCTACAGTAAGGGTTCTGTGTCTGTATGTGTGTGTCAGGGGTATAACGCACGCAGACCTACAGTAAGGGTTCTGTGTCTGTATGTGTGTGTCAGGGGTATAACGCACACACTCTTCGCACGTTAAATCCTTTTCGTGCATAATTCTCTGCCATAGTCCCTCTAGGTGGTAAATCAGAGCTGCTCGCAGGGAGTTGGCTTCGATAATGCAAATCCAATTACACTTCCTTTCTTTAACACAGGGAATATTTATGCAATAATTACATGGCACATTACAAACCTTCATTGGTGACAGATCTTTTTCCGCAAAATATTAACTTATCGAATTTTTTCCGTTTTCTGTTTTCAAACAGGAGGTTCATCCCTCAAAGAAATTAATTTTCTAATCTACCTCTTCTGAAATGGGAGGAGCAGGATCTATTTTGGACTCTGGACAAGGACAGGAAAATGACTTAGAAATATAAACATTTATTTAATGCACACAAGATTCCTGTATTACGTGGCCACAGATAAGCACACACCCAGTAAACCCAATACAGACATGTAAGTGTAAATCTAATAATTTTGAATAATAAATTCAATGAATTTCAGTGATAAATGACATGTCAGCTCTCATTTGGATAGCCTGTATGTATGACCCTTCTCGTACTTTATAAAGAACAGCTGATTTAGCACATGTAGCGTGTTCGTCTCTCAAATAAATTAACTTGTTGTTTCAAGTTCTGTTGCTCATACTGGGTGAATGCATGCAGCTGAAGACACATCAGCTGGGTGCATATTACACCAGTAAATTAGTTCCCTCTCATCCCGTATCTATACCCCCCTGGCCTAAACACAACCCGTCTACCTACAAGAGCAATTTTCCAAACCCAAGTGGTTTTGCCAAGCGGTTTACATTCGCTCCAAGTTTGCTGAGATCATAAGTGAGATGTGCTGTCTGTTCCCTCAGACTCCTGTGCACCTCTCTCACACACACACACACACACACACACACACACACACACACACACACACACACGTGCGCGGTGGTGATGGGATGACTTTCCACTGCTACAGCACGTGTGGCTTGGTGCAGCCAGGCCGTCGAATCCCCCCGGACGTCGGCGGTCTCCTGAGCTCTGAAAAGAGCGAGTCGGGCCGTCATCTAATTTGTCGACGTGGTGTGTGAGAGACAAAAAATCGCTCGTGGTTTAAGAGCAGAGAACAGTGCAGACGAGACTGGGGAGCTCTCTGCTGCCTGCTTAAACTCCCTGCGGTCAGAACCGTGGGCAGAGGGACTGTCAGCACGGCGGCTGTATTACACGGCTCAGGTCTTATTAAGAACCCATGTTGTCATGTGCTCGGTGTTGGTGGGCCAGGCTGCTTAGGATAGCACGCTTCAGAGCACAGTCGAAGTCACTTCGCAACGGGGCTCGCCGTTCTGGAGCGGCATCGTGAGGGAGGCTGAGGTCTGCCGGGGGGTTTCCGCGATGACCGCTCTCTGCGTCTCTGGCTTTCACGTGCGCATTGTGAAATGGGAGGGTTTTTTTCTTTTCCTTCATCTTTTTTCTCCGCAATAGCACCACACAGACAACCTGTCAGAGTCACAGCTTCAGGTCCTCCGCCCTAGTGCTCAGTCCACTTGTAGGTGATGAAGTATGCCATAATCATCCTTATTTATAATAATTCTAATGAACATGTTATGTGCCAATATTTTAATCATGTAATATGTGTTATATGAATGTTACAACAGCTACAGAGTACAAACTGGAAGCTAAACTCATAAATGAATGCCAGCTAAATAACATCATTTATAACATTTCAAGAGTTGAGAAACCATCCAGAAAATGTTTACTGTAGATTCCTTTGAAAACTAAACATGCTTGCTAGCCTGTGGACCATATGTATTCGAAAAATTATTATCTGAACAACTGCAAATGTATAAAGTAAAAACATACACTAATAACTAATAAATACATTAATTATCACTAGAAAAATGTCATGTCTAATCTAGGCCTAGCCTCTTTTTTCATGTTTTTCTCTCTTGTTTCTTTGTACTGAGAGCACCTGTAGTGTGTGCTTGGTTGTGCCGAGGTGCTTGTACGTGTGTGTGTGGCGGGTGCTACACACATGACGTTCGTTTCCCAGCAGGCCTCAGCTCACCTCCCACCAGCATCACATCGCCGGCCGTCCCGAGCATCGTCACGCCTATCGTCAACGGCTTCGCTGGCATCCCTCACCAGCCTAACGGCCACCCAGCTGTGGAGGCCGTCTACGCCAACGGCCTGCCCCCCTACTCCACCCAGAGCCCCACCGCGGCCGACACCCTCCAGCAGGCCTTCACCGGGGTGCAACAGTATACAGGTACCCCTACTCGTCTCAATACCACCTCGCCACCTTGCCTCGCTAGCAGAGAGAGACATAAGGGCAGATGTTTGTCTGAGTTCACTGTCGGTGCTGATGATAAAATCTATGCCAACTGAGGCCTTTGAAAAGCTGTTTCAGAAGCAATTCCTTTTTGATGGCTTCCGTGGTGAAATGATGCTTTTTTGATGTTTTGTAAATCATTTATTATTAAAATCTGGTTACTCATTATAGCTCCTTTAAAATCTGCTCTATGAATAAATGTACAAACCCAGAAATTATTGAGAAGAGCTTAATTAACAGAAATTAAGATCTCCTCAATATGCTCCAAGAATTTAAATATAAGACTATTATCACAGAGAACTTTTGATAAGCTTAAGGTTGCCATGTTTCGCCTTGATTTTGAGTGGAAATGACCATGCAGCTGTATTCATGGTGCAAACCCTTGTAGTATTTGAAATTCTTGAAATATAATTTCTTCCGTGTGCAGTGTTTTGCAAGGCACGTCGAGATGCCTTTGCTACCACTCAGTGGTTGTGCTTAGTTGCAATGACTATGACACAGTGAAGTATATTGTGCGAGAGTCTACATAGCTGAGGACAACCAAGTGACATTTAAGTAGATTTTAGTAAAAACCCACATTCAGCTTCGTATGACAAGCCTCTGCTCTTTCTGAGCCTGACTTAACTTGCTCTGTTTCCTCTTTGCTTCTTTGGTAGCAATTTATCCGGCGACCACACTGACCCCTATTGGCCAAACCTTGCCACAGCCAGCCCAGGTCATTCAACAGCAACAACAAAGAGAAGGTGAGAGTGAGGGCCCTGCTTTTGTGACGATAATAATAAGAATACCCAAGCCCACATTTGCATAAATACCATAAAAATACCACATAAATAAAGACTTGTAAAATAAAGTGAAGACTTGCTCATTTGGAATTTGAAGAATTGATATGGGGAAAAAAAACCTACTGAAATATGTTCTATCACCATTTTAAAATTCATGCATCACTTTCCCTTGGGAAATGTTCAAGTCGATGTTTAATCCATACTGTAATAGTATTCAGGCATCAGTGTGGCGTATCTTATGGCCTGTACGCATGGACCTGTTCTGAATCTTTTTTGAGGCTTTTGAATTTCGAGCTACAGTCTCCCTTGGGACACAGGTTTCCATTTAATCCACAATCTAATGCCGTTGCTTTGCTTCAGGGCCTGAGGGCTGCAATCTCTTCATCTACCATCTACCACAGGAGTTCGGCGATAACGAACTCATGCAGATGTTTTTGCCCTTTGGCACAGTGATCTCCTCCAAGGTGTTTATGGACAGGGCTACCAACCAGAGCAAGTGCTTTGGTGAGTAGTTTGCACCGGGGTTTGTGGGAAAAGTACGAAAAAATGCAGAATTATTGTGCTAATAGTAATGTGTGTTTGCATATGCACTGTGTGGTATAATTCTCATAATATAATTAGTACAATTAATGCTCATCACATGCTAAATAATTAAATAGTCTCAGTCTTTTTTTCTTCGGCAGCCCTCTGGTAAGGCTGTAAAATGGTAATTCTTCTTTTGCACACATCAGTCCAGAGTAGTGGTGGTATTAGACTATTAACTGAGGTAATGAGAGAGGTTCAGAGAAACAGCCAGAGAGGTAAATTGCTTATTAATCCAAGACCTGTGATAATTGTCTGTGAGTCTTATAAATAATGCATTTGAAAAGTGTGAATTTCTCTGGCAAAAGAGCAGGCTGAGTTTTTATGTTGGTGTAGACGGATCTTTTTAAACATATTGAATGCATTTTTATGGACATTTGAATTTTACTAGATGTCACTGGGGAGTCTGCACTAATGCCCACAAAGCTGGGTGTGTTAAAAAGGGGCCATGGCTATAAATAAAAGAATTAATTAATACATGTTGGAAAAGCATGTACTCAACCCACAAACTACCACACAGCCATGTTGAGGATTTTTGATGCCTTCTTGCAAAGACGAGGGTTGGAGAAACCAGAGCAGTCATTACAAATCAGCATCTGGTATTCCTCCAGGGAGCGGCTCTTCCCAGGCCGAAACTAATCCTGGCTGCACTCTCCAGAGGGACCTTAATAACATAAATGTGTGCGAGAGGGCTCATTTGTGCTATTGACTTATACACTATGCACTTAACATGCACTGTCAGGTCAGAAGAGGGGGCACTTCACAGGGTTATTAATCTACGGTGGAGGCGCAGGGCGGGGGCCTGAGCCCTGGCCGTCACGTGAACAAAAGCGGTGGCGTGCGTAGATATCGACCCACGTCCCTTTGTTTCGCTTCCCTAAGGTCCAACTGCTTTTCTTTATATGTAAACTTGAAAGGGGGGTGCTCGGGCCACCCCTCCCTCCAAGGATGATGGGCTCCCAGGAGACAGGAGGATTGTGGTACATGGAGATCCTAGTCAGAGTGCTTACCCATTCAGCAAAGTCTGTCTAGTTTTCCATTTATGTCCTATTGCAACAGATCTTTTTTTTTTTTTTTTTTTTTTTAAATAAGACTTGCTCATGCCAGAAGAGAACAATCTCAGGAAAAGTTCACACGGGAAGAGAGTTGATTGAAGCGTGAAGCGTTGGCCGTGTCTCCTGGCCTGCGTGGGCTGGCAGGCCGTGACTCCTTCGTCCTCTGCTCTGTCTGCCTTTGCTCAGGCTTCGTGAGCTTCGATAACCCGGCGAGCGCACAGGCTGCCATCCAGGCCATGAACGGCTTCCAGATCGGCATGAAGCGGTTGAAAGTACAGTTAAAGCGGCCGAAGGACGCCAGCCGCCCCTACTGACAGAGCTGGAACCACGCCGGGCTGTCTTCAGCAGCACAGGTACCCAGCGCCTCCCACCACACGCTGGGACTACTCTGGAGGGATCCGTGGTGCTTAAGTTAAAGGGGATGAGACAAGGGACAGTAGCACACTGCAGATTTTTCTGTCCTTCTCACTCGTGCCTCATTCTTGACAGCTTTGGCACAGCCATGTTAAATACAGAATTGAAATTCAGGTTTTATTAATATTTGTGGCTTGTCACCAAGTCATATTTCTGACCTGCTTTGCCTCATTTTCCACAGCCTTAAGATCCTCTAGTCAGTTGCTCTTACACATTCCAAGGCCTCAGATGGGCTTCAAAGATGACAGTGGAATAGCTTTTTAAAATCTCATTTAGCAAATCATGTGTTTTTCCGACGTTTTGAGTCCTTTGAGGTCTTTAGCATTTAGTCATGTTTTTGTCATGTTGCCCCTTTATTTTATTTCATTTATTCCATGTTTTAGTCTATGGTTTATCTCATGGTTTATCTTTTTATAACTTTTTTGTTTTTTGTGTTTTATAACTTACAAGGATTAAATCATTTAATTTTACTGTAAAGCACTTTAGCCAACGACTCTTAGCTTTTAAGGTGGTCTATAAATAAAGATAACTGGACTTTTGTTATGGCATTTGGAGGTTTAAGACTGTGGGGCAAAATGTTCTGTGCAGTTTTTTAAAATGGAAATTGACTTAGTTTCAACTGGTTTCATTTATAATTTTTTATTTAATGATAAAATGATAAAAGCCTAATGTTGGCCCGGTGTTATAAGGAGGTAATTGATTTACTGTCATGTTCAGTCAAAGATGTTTTTGAAAGAAAAACCTTTTTTTTCTCTTCCAGGTTTTGAAGATTGACATCTCAAAAGGAGTGCAGTTTTTTTCTTTAAAAATAAATAAAACAAGATAAAAAAAAAAAGAAGATGAAAGGTTTTTTTTTTTTTCTTTCCGAAGACATATCAGCATTTACTTACAAAGCTGTTCAGCGGAGTGGAGAGAACTGACGGAAGCAGCACGCCATAGACAAGCAGCACAGCGTAAGAAAGACAAGGCAGGAACAGAG
The DNA here is from genome assembly GCF_041902795.1 of Electrophorus electricus. Taxonomy (NCBI): domain Eukaryota; kingdom Metazoa; phylum Chordata; class Actinopteri; order Gymnotiformes; family Gymnotidae; genus Electrophorus; species Electrophorus electricus. The sequence goes on along the minus strand of NC_137522.1, from coordinate 8,951,598 downwards.
CGGGAAATCCCGAACCACCAGGACTTTTGCGCTCCAGAACTCCTTTCGCTGAGACTCGAGTCATCAGTTACGCAACAAACAAAAAAATAGCATCCAGAGCAAATAGATTTCTATATCCATATTATATACACATATGCTATATCAAGGAAGAGGCGCTTCCAGCTTTTAATTATACTGGACAAATGAGGGTTCAAACTTAAAGATCAAAGGGAAACGCAGTGGATGAATCGCTCCTCTGTGCCGCCAGCAGACTTCCTTCTCTTCTTCCTTCTCTCCTTTCGTCTGTCCCCGTCTCTCAGCAAGCATGGAACTCGGGGCCGTCTGTGGTCGCGGATGTTTCCATAGCTACAGTGCAACTGAAAAACCTTTCACCCCAAGGGACCAAAGGACCAAACATTTTTATTGTTCGACAGTAATATATAGTATTGATGATGATACTAATACTACAAACTACTACTAATGATGTTACACGTAAAAATAAAAAAATAAAAAAAGGGAGGGAAAAATAAAAAAAAAAAGAGAGAGAGAGGAGATACTTCAGGTTGGAAGAGGAAAGGGATTTCTTTTCCTTTTACATTTAAAACTACTGGGTTTCAGAATATTTAAACAAAATAGAAAAAGAGGAAAAAAAAGTATTTTAAAATCTATACTATTTTAGTGGAGTAGAATATGTGGATTGGAGATTGTCACGGGCGTGTTCTGGCATTGTTCATCCATAGTGATTCAGACTCTATATCTGGTACATTTGGAAACAACACCCCCCCCCCCCCCCCCCCGTGTCTGTCAGCCCTCGTTATTAAAGTAAAGCACATTTATGTATTCCTTTCATCTGGCAAATGGACATCAGTGTACGGACCAGCTTGGCAACATGTAGGACTTTCTCCTTGGCAAAACTGAGCATCGACTCAGTGGATAAAGCACATTAGTAAACAGAGTGGTCACTTGCACGGTTTACAGCTGCACCACCTGCTATACCAGGCGAGGATAAGATGAACTTTGCAGCTAAGCCATTATATCGATGTTATAACTGAAATGTTGATTAATGTGAGATGTATCCAAATCAATGACCCTTACAGGGGCCCAAAAACAGACTTTATGAGGCATTCCCAGCACAGACCAATCTTGTTTCTGGCTACCGCTTATAGCGACCTAAATTATAAGCTATGACAGTCCTTTAACAGCGCCTACCATAATGCAGGCACCCAGGGCCCTGCATCGTTACAATAAGGGCAACATTGATCACATGGCCAGCCTCTGCCTCAGGCCAAATTATGCACAATCAATGACACATCGACATTTGCAATTGATTTACCGATGGATGGAGTTAATTTTTTTTACACTTCAAATAACATAAGCTTGAGGCAAATTTGCCTCAGGTTTGCTTTATTAACAGAAGCTAGATCAGCGTTTTATAAAGTGAATACGCAGGTCAAAAACCTATAGCATACACACACACACATACACACACACAAATACACACACACTGACACGACACGCTGTTTAGTGAATCAAAGGTCGAAGGATGAAATTGGATGGCATAGGCTTTATAACAGAAGCAGAAAGGCAACGTGAACTGGCATGCTGTCCCTCATTAAGATTTGTAAACCTCGCTTTCCACTTGTCGCTATTTCCAATCTTTTACTCCCATTTTCGTCTGTTCCCATTGCACCGTGAGTGGACGTGTCAGATCACACCTCTTGATAACTACTGCCTTCACGATTAAATGTTTGCACGGCATCCCTATTTGGCGTGCGAGAACCTAACGAAGCCGCCCAGAAGACTTAACTACACAATGCTAGAATCTCAACAAGGGAAAAAAAACCTCATTTTAACCTCATTTAATTCTGGGTCACAGTTTTGACCTGTTTGTCATACCCAGAAATACATTGGCATGTTTGATATTCAATCTCGCAGAGCTCGGAAAATCAGTTCTGCTGAAAATGAACATCATATCATGACAGATTTTACCCCTGGGCAGGAAAGAAATGGATGGAGTCACAGGTTATAATGGCTTTTCCCGCCTTACCTCTGTTCATCTCGTCTGTCCTCTCCTGTCCAGTGGTAGCGTGTGAGAATGTGGTGATATACACACAGGCAGCCTCTGGGCATCTAATAACCCCGTGTTGTGAGGGCCTTCCTCTCAGAATCTCTACATTCCAGACATGTGAATTATTAAAATCAAATTAAATTTGTCCCTCACGTAACAGAAGGGGTAATGCAAATTAAAAACGGCAACTTGCGCCTCAAGTTTAATAAGTTTGAGAGATGTTATCGTTATGATGCGAAAAACCAATAAAATGAAATAAACATGGAGTGCTGGCATAATGTGTTCAGAGAGGGGACTGAGTGTGTTGATTTGAGTTAATCCTACGATCGTATGCCATTCCCAAAGAAAAGGCTCAGTCGTTGCACCAAATCACCAGCATGTATCGATTCTGTTTCCCTTCCACTCATAATGGCAATAGTTTTGTTTCTCACATCTTAATGCCCAGTTTGAACTTTGAGCATGCTCGGATGGGGCGTGGGTGGGGTGGGGCTTAAAGTGTATTAATGGTACTACTCGTATTAACAATATGATTCTTTAACTATGGTTTGTATGCTAAGGAAAGTAGCTTATTATAGATATAAAATCTGTATATTAGGGAACATCAGCACAGGAATCGTTCTCAGATTCATAAGGGTGGGGGGTGGCGGGGTTCTGCTTTAAAAAGACCATGTTAAACTTCAGCACAAAGAATATGGACACCTACAGTATATCAAGAGAAATGACTTTACTGATGTATGGGTGTGTGTGGCATAAGGACCAAGCACTGCAGGTGGTGCTCTCAAAGCTTGGAATGAGACCATGCTGTTTACACTTATTTTATTTATTTATGTGTTTGTTTGTTTATTTATTGTCTTATTTTTCAGGAAACGAGGAGAGTAAAATCTGTTTGATATGCTCTGTACAAAATGACCAATTGAAATACAGTATAGCATTTTTTTATGATAAAGCGCAGATATATTCAGCCTGAGAAATCAAACATTCTCCTCTTGAGTTTTATTCAGATTTTTGCTGCTCACAATGTTTCATTGTTATGCCAACTCATGTAACTATTTGGTATTTATTTATTTATTTATTTATTTATGTTCATGTGTTGCATTATTCAATTATTATATTTAGAAAAAAACATCAAAGGAAATGCATATTGGGCTTTTCTCTTGCTCTTTTATTTCAATTTTACAATAAAATTTTAAACTAAATATACTAAATTTCTTGTGCATTTGATCAGTACTTCTTTGATGGCTCTGGATCTTGACACATGAAATATTGACTTTTTAGATTTTCTCACAAGCTGACTAATGGCTTTATAATGTGTAAATGTAACATTTCAAGATGTGGACGTCATCAGACCTCTTCTTGGGATTTTGTTCGGCGAGGACTGAGGCTCATTAATCTAATACACACGAGACCCAGACTGTGATTGATCGTCCTTCAAAAAGTGAGATTGTGTCAAGACTGCTGCCATCATGCATATCGATGCACAGGATGCAGGTTCCACGCTTGCACCAGGGGGCACCCCAAAACCATACCTCCTTGTGACTGTATTACAAGACTGATGTCTGTTTAAACTGCTTTTTAGTTTACTTCTCAGATGGGGATGTTGTATTAACATAGTGGAAAGGCAGATAACAGTCCACTTTACTGAAAAGCATATAGGAACACAGACCTCTCTGTGCACCTAATGAGATGATGTACAATGTTTACAGTGTAATGATAATCCATAAAATGAGAAAGCAGAAACATAAACACCTTGAATTAAATCCATTCAAACTCAAAGGCATTGGTAATTATGTTTTATAGCAAGCCTCTAAAATATAAATACTTGGGAATGTTAAGCTCCCCAGTAAGTCCCAGTCTACAGAGGCCTGTACTGGGGAAAGCCGGTGTATATGCTGTATATACAATAAACCTAAAGAGGATAAAGCAAGGTGTGATTGAGTCATTAACAGAAAAGCGTGTGCGTGATTGTAAGAACGTGTTTGTAAGGAGTGGTGTAAAAAGATGGGGCCAGGGAGAACGAGACTAAAATGTGGAGACTGTGGCTCATGAAATAAATTGGCCCAATTACAATAAAGTGTGGCTCTTGGTCAGCGCGCAGGCTTGGTAGTTCATCTTTATTACAATCAGTTAATGAAAATCAATCCCCCTCCTGATAGACTCTTATCTTCATGGCCTCTGAGCACCCCGCACGCACGGAGATAATAAATTAGGCTAATATTGCCTTTGATGAGGAAGTGAATTGCAAATTATTATAACTTTCCAAGATTTATGACACAGACACCTAATTTCCGTGCAGGGTGTTTTCAAGCTTGGGGTTTAGAAGGCCGGGCCATTTGTTAGAAAGTTTACAGGTGTGGACTATGATCTAATATACACTGGTGGTTTGTGTACAGTGCATTTAATACAGTTTAAAAGTTATGTAGTTCACATTTGTTCTTTGGACATGCATCATGCTTCTGGTAGTTCATACTGCACCTGTCATACATTATCTGTGTCTGTTTCTACAGCTCTCTATGTAGTGTAACATTTACAGTATGTAAAATAACATTTCAGTCTTTGGTTTCACTATCCAGAGGAAAAGTACAAAGAAATAAACATTCCAAGAAACAAGATTATTAGGTGAATGCATAAGTATAATTAAGCTACTTTTCCAAAAAACCAAAAAAAAAACCAAAAAACAGTCAATCTAGCAATTTATCATTCAAGGAGAAGACATCACTCATACCACCAATTTATCTTCCCAAATGCCTCATTAGTATTAATTTCTTCATTATGAATATCAATCACTCCTGTTTTTTTGTATGTCATTAGCACAATAATTGCCCTTGTTTATTAGAGGGAAATGGGGACCTTCCAGGGCAAATTCAGCTTTTTATTGCCCTCATTTCATGTAACCTGCTCTTGAACATTAGCAAGCTGGTTACTGGCAACTTACCACCAGAACGTACCACCAGAACATAACTTCTTTAAAAAAGGAAAACGCTTTTGAAACAAAGGCTTGGTCTAACCCAAAGCCATACAATTGAATGAAGTGAAATAACCACATGGGTGTGTATGTTCACTAGAAGCCTTCCCTGGCTCTGCTTGGCTGGAATGACTGAGCACTGGCCTCTACTCCTCCTCTGCTGGATATTACGACTGAAGAGGGTGACGCATTCTGGAATACCACAGCCCTGGAAGTGCGCCTTTAGGATAGCGAGGCATCTGAAACTTTTCCATGGATCTGCTTTTTCACTGTTTGTCTTTTTCCCCCTCCGAGACACCTCACAAAATAACCAACAGCACACAAGTCCAGAATTATCAGCACCTTTAAAAATTGAGTATAATAATAAATAGATCATAAAACTATATGGGTCTTATACAGTAAGTTATAGAATGGATGAATAACAAGATATATCTGGAATTTTTCATAGCTACAGCCGTTTTTAATATCTGAATGTCACCCTTTCCTGCAAGGATAATAGCACTTTCAATATGTTTAATAAGGTTGGAAATCACCTGCGGGTATGTCTGGTGTCAGTGTCTTGTTGGAAGGTTCTTGTGCTGTTAAGGCTAAGCTTCAAAGCACGTTTCACCACACTTTTTTTTTTTTCCGCTAAATGTCATGATTGCAGCAACTGCCCCAAAGCAGCAACACTGCACCACTAAATCTGGCGTTAGGTGCAAGGTGCATTTCGCTTGACACCAAATACGGGATTCATGACCAAATATGTGCATTTCGCCTTAGTCCTCTTATCGTAGCTTCTATGATAACAGTTCCAGTGAGATGGAGGTTCAGATAGATGATTTTACACTAATTGTACTGGTAACCCTGAGGCTGTTCTTACAGAGTGGTGGGTCCATCGTACGACAGTCATTTCATCTCAAATCCGCAGGCCCGAAAACATGGACCTTGTTTCTTTGCCTTCCCCATCCGTTTCTCATTATATAAACACGACTTTGCAGGTGGATCCTGCCTTTGGCAAGACTGCAACTGTTCCAGATGTTTGAAAGTTTTTTTTTTTTTTAATTGTCCCTATAGTGGTTTGTGGTATACCCAAACATTTATGCATTTATCTACTAATTACCTGCTTGGGTAGGTAAACAACCATCTGTTTCTTTTGATTTGATGTCCCATGATATTGAATAACAATGGTATTTTTCATTTGTGGTAACAATGTCCTTGGACAAGGTCCAGATGTAATTATGTTAGACAGTTTCAAATGGGACGTAAGCATTATAAATACGGAATGAAATTATATTAGCGTGGGCTCGTCAGCCACATTAATGTCAAACTTCAAAATAAGGCAAGATAGGGTCACAAAAACGTTTTTAATAATGAAAGGATGAGGGATTACATAAAAGGAACTGCTTTCAAAGTAAAAACAAACTAAAAACAAACAAAAAGGTCAAATGGCTGCAAAAGAAAAATCACATTTAAAATAATCTATACACAGGAGAATGTACACATTATAAAACATATATACAGTCTTTCAATATATTATTATATAAAGAATTTGTTTCTTAACCTTATACAATAATGCTGGGAGCAAAGCAGCTTGAAAAATGAGCGTTCTTACACTGCAACTGTCACTTCTGATGGAAATGAGCAATCCGGAACCATACACAAATGGGTAGGTAGTATTTTTGTTCAGTTGTTGGATCCCACATACTTTTTTTTTTTAAAGCCGGGTGAACACTACATGATTTTTAGCCCCAATTTTGCTGTCACACACAAATGTTTGGGCTATCGCAGTCTTTCCGATATTTCCAAACTTGAAATTCTCGGCGATAAATCATGTGAAATCTTATAGTGCGAGTACCTCTGTGACCAATAACAGGGGCAGCGATGAGGAACAGCCAATGAGAATACAAGAGAAAAAACTCGCATAATGACTTGCGCAGCTACGACTTCAGTATACACTGTAATTACACTTGTGAATAACTTGGGGGAAATACTGACACTGACAGCCAGAAATCAGAGATTTAAACCTGAATCTTAGTTTGGCCGTTACCATTTGGGAAAACATTTGTGAAGGAGAGATTTGTTATGGTTCTTTTGGTCTCTACGACCTTTTTCAAGACTAACTCTCAAAAGCTGAATGATGTGAATAAACAGGCTTAGCTTAGTAGGAAAGATTTTAGATCAGAATCGTGTATACATCTCTATAAAACTCCCAATAAACTTATGACTGGTTCTGGTCTGTACAGACTTACGCATTTATCCACGAGTGAGCACGGAATACATAAACATTCCTGATATCATTAGCCTGTGACAAGTCAGGGCACATGTGAAACCCTGGTTTTGACACTTTAAATCAGATGAGAGCAACCGATTCATTTTCTTGAATGTTTCAAACATTTCATTGCATGTTGTTCCACTATTTACCTCCTGCTCTCTGTGAAGAATATTTAGCCCTTCCTGTCAGCCTCTCCCCAACCAATTCTTCTTCCGTGGTTTCCTTTAACCCTTATTGCTTCATGTTTCTCGTGAGCTGAGTCAAAAGGTCCCAGTGTGTGAGCATCATGTGTGATGGCTCATGTGGTGTGAATACCTCTACGTCAGCCAAACAGGGTACAGGCGATAAACCTGTAGGACAAACAGGATGGCGATTCTGAGATTTGAAAGTTGCATAGTGTCCATTTGACTTAAGGAGTGTAGAGTAGTATCATATTCTATCCAGGAAGACAGACACAAGCGAGTCTTTGTCAGGACCTCCTCCATGGTTCATTTCGCAACTGTCCTCCTGTATGACATCAGACAGCACTGTTTATTAAACATTAAAATAATGTCTATATGCACACCCTCACTGTCCACCTGCAGAGAATTCCTTAAAGAGTGTCAAAGAGCTATTTAGATTATCTGCCCTCAGCCTTCGTGGACTGTAAAATCCCCTTCAGAAAACCACCGTATGTTATGTTGCAAAATAATTCCACATAATTGCGACTTAATTCCACTTAGGAAATCTCACACATAAAGTGTTAAAAGGAGGTAATGTGCTTCAAAACCAGCGTCTTGTGATTTAGGAGGGGTTTTCACGACACACCTTTGTGCACTGGGACTGAGCGTCGCAATGGCAATTCAAAAGCTTCTCCTTACAAGCGTAACTGTAGGAAGCAGGGCTAAGTTATTCAGGAGCGCTTCATACAGGTGAGGAGTGCTCTGTTCTCAAGCCTGGGTCACTTCAGCAGGAGCAGGGGCAGGAGCAGCGTGAGGAGGCGCGCCGGCTGCGCCGCGGCCCCCGCCGCGCCGCGCACCTGTGGAGTCCTCGCCGAGCTCTGCCTCAGTGTGCTGGGGGGCAGTGCCTTCAGGTCCTCCAGGGCGCCGAATGCTGCCATGGAGAACTCCAGGTCTCCCGTGGTGAGGATGTCGAAGACACACGACTGGAAGTAAACGTCCTCCACCTGCAGCGTCTCCCTGCACCTGGTGGTCGCGCGCTCCAGCATGTCAGCGTGCGGCGCGGTGCCCCGCGGCAGCTCCGATGTGGCCGTGCGCTCGCCCTGCTCCACCCCTCCCTCCTCGTACCAGCCGCCGAGGAGGCGGGGCGGTGGGCGGAGACCCTGCTGCCGGGTCAGCACGTGGGCCTTGATGACTTCGCTGCTGGGGCAGCCGTGCAGGCACAGCTGCAAGCCTCCGTTCTCCTCGGCCAGCTCCTCCGGCACGCGGATGGCGAAGGTGAGGTAGTGGCCCACCTGCCGCACGATCACGCTCGTGCCTAGGTAGCGCGCGTGGATCATGACGTGCCGACCGCCAGAGCCGCCAGTGTTCTCGGCGATCCACAGGCTGCCCCCTTTCCCGCCGCTGCGCGTGCCGTCCTGGAAGGCCGAGGGCAGGTCCTCCGTGGTTGCCTGGTACACTTTCTGCTCTGTGCAGTCATGGTAGGATTTGAATATGACCGTTATCTGTGGACAAGACAATCAAGATCAGTGAGAAAGATGCAAGGAAACCAAACTTTTAGCTGTGAGCACAGACTCTTGTCAATACATTGTAGAGATGAGTAGGCACATTCAAACTGATCAGAGGAGTATGTGGCAGAGTCAGAGGAGGTTCTGGGGTGAAGTATCAGATCTCACCACAGCGGGGCAGCAGGTGCACACACAAAATAAGAATGAAAGACAAGTGACAATCTTAGACCAAGCTGTTAATTCCAATCAGAGATTCTGCTTAGCTGATTTGTAGTTTATTATATTTTATATTATACTATTATACACAGATATAATGAAAAGATAATCACTGGCTACTGAGTGATATTGCCTGCTGAATAAACCCACTAAGAATACAGACTTGATCATACAAACATGTTCTACTGTTTTGCTGTCACATTGATAATACGACATAAAAAAAAATTCCTCCCCTATTAAGAACAGTTGTCAAAAAACAAACAAACAAACAAAAAAAACAACAACACATTACCACCAAACAACCAGCAACAGAACAAACCATTCGGTTGTCCCCTTTCTGTGCAGAACAACTACACAGTGACGCTCAACTTCCTGAGAACAGACAGATGCAGTCGACTTGTTGGACAACTGCACCCAGCTGTCTGACTGCACACATCATTTCCTCCATCTTATGTTATCCGCCTGCCGCACAGACTGTGAGGAATCAAACGAATCACTTTTATTCAACTCCAAAGGTCCTTTCTGCTTCCCAGCTGCTCCACACCAGCCCCTGCTGGTGACACTAATGGAAGGGTCTTGCAGCTCTGTGCTATTAACAGGTGAGAGTGGTGCACATGGGAAGGTCTAATCTGAATGCGGACCACTGTTTACCCAGCAGGCAAATAGAAGTCACTGCAGCAAGGCGCTGGTCACCTTATAAACGGAACTCTTCTGATTTTCCTATTTTTGTCACAGTGCACCAAGATGGAATCAATATGTTTACAGTGCAGTTTGATGAAGAACAGACATACTTATTTTTAAAACATGGATAATGAACCTCTTTAATTTGATCTGTTATTACTCAAACTTATCCTTAAAAGCCTACAATATTAATATCAGCATCACCATAAATAGACACAGAATATTGATAACTGGCACATATGCAGAAATTTTAGACCTTCAGACTATTAAAAGCACTTGCAAAGAAACCCGTCTTGGTTGCTGATGATCTACCTTGTTGGTTGCCGTGGCACTCGAGCCTCGCACGACAGGCACGTTGGTGACCTGGACAGAGAGGAAGCGGTTGTGGATGAGGGGCCACGCACCCTCCACCCGGCACGTCTGGAACTCGTCGCGGAAGGTGCGCAGGTGGGGGTCGCCGAACAGGCCACAGTGGCCATACTTCTGCTGCTGTGCGCCGGGGCCCGAGGCCAGCACCCTGCCCTCGTAGTCGCACGTGTCCACGGCGGGCGGCTGTGACACGCGCGGGGCCCTGGCTGGCGATGTCGGCCCGTCGCTGGAGCAGTTGTGCTGGGCAAAGAGCTCCTTGATGCGGAAGACGGCCGAGTGGTACACCAGGTCACCTCGGCAGCCGCGGGCCGTGCGGCGGGTGCACAGCGAGTAGGCTCTCAGGGCGATGCAGTGGTCCACGTCAGGCGGCGCCTCCTCCGGCAGGCCTCCGGGCAGGGAGAAGGACGCCACATACTCTGCGTTACATCGCTGAATCCGACATGTCTGACAGCACGCTGGAGGGCAGAGAGAGAGCGCAGAAGCTCGGTCAGTCTGCCAGGTCCAAAAATATTTTATATTTTATACTGACCAGATTTATGACTACTGGAGTGAGATCTGAGATTAATTGTGGCACAAAACAGCAAAACGTTTTTATTTGACTGAATGTTTAAAACATAAATCTATAGAAACCTCTAATGAAAAAAGAAATTCGTAAGATTAATGATGTTTCCTGACCAGTGGGACCCAGCAACAATACTGCATTAGTAGTAGTAATTATTATTATCAATATGAGGGATCTTACCTATTGAAACACCCGCATTTGCTTTTTATTAGAGCTTAAAGAGACAACAGGTAAATCTACTATCGACATTAACTGAAAAAAGATTTTTAGTAAAATCACAACATATTGACGTGGACTAAATCAAATATTTGCGTTAAGATGCTCTCTAAGTGTGAAGCCTGTGCACCGCTGGACCAGATGTTCAGTCTTTACTATCTAAGAAAATGTCTGTAGTGAAACAGACGACCATCTTACTGCAACCAATGGGACATTTTATTGCAATACTGGCCTTTGTGATGCTGACATCAGAGAAAACAGCAGTAACAAATGACAATTTCTAAATGTATTATTTGAGGTGTATAATCAACTGATTACAGTTCTAAATAGGTGTGATATCCTACTTTAAAATACAATCTCAAAATGACCTTCCCAACCCTACAGTTAGCAAAAGCAAAGCAAAGATTATGTCAAATGCAATGTGTACATATCAAAGCTGTTTCACAGCAATCAGTAGCATACATTACGTCATTAGTAATATGTTTTTTTTTATCCCATATATTTTTAAATGTATAAAGTGGCTAGATTTACAGTTAACTACAGTTAAACCTTCACAGTTATAATAACTGAGGTGGACGCTGTCTGTTATTTGCTAGGCGAAGCAAGGGCTGTTGAAAATAACCGAAATAACTTGGCCTAATCAAAAATAACTGAAGGCATGTAGCTAGAGCACTTTGCTGTTCCAATTGTAAATGTTCCAGGGTCCGATACTGTAGCTGGTTAGTTTACAGGATGTAAATAACTAGTTAGATCCCATGTTTCATACTCTGCGAGTACACTGTGAACTGTGAAGCTGGCTAGCCAGTTAGAAACGACTAATAAACTCCAGCCAAGATCTCCGTACCGCAGGATGAACATGGCTGCACGAAATATTCAACTAGTTACGATAACTAGCGGGGAAAATTTTTTCCCCCCCCAAACACTGTACTATAAAGAAGGCCGGTTATCACTTTTCCACTATGTATCAAAAATGATCCAACTGTCTTGTCGCTTAAAAACATTTGATGGCTTTATTCCGACTCCAAACAAAACTATGAAACGGAAGGCAGCCAACTGGGTATCCGATTTGGTTATCTAGCGATGTACAGCGTAGGTAGCCAGGCTAACTCGTCTTCGTAACCTGCTAGCGTCTGAAAACGCAGAACAAGCAAGATTCGCCATCCAGACGCAAAGTCCTGCCAAATACACCGTGCAGGGTACTTAGTAGCCAACGGCGTAGGTTAATTTAGTTCAAATCACTTCAGTTGAACCAAAAATAATTTCGACTGGCGTTAGCTAGGTTTCCGGCCACCATAACAAAACCAAAAAACAATAAACGAACTAAAAAAGTAGCAAAAAAAAAAAAGTAGTAATGACCGTTACTGAAGTGTGAATAGAAAACCACGCAAGTCAGGCTTAGCTAGCTAGCATAACATGCTAGGGTGTTTGCTAACTGGCTGCACGGCTCCGTATCTAGCTTTCTGGTCATTCGTTTAGCATAAAAAAGTTTTTTTTAAAGGTGTTCAACTTTCCTACGAAACATTGAAAAGTTACCACGTGAGAAACTTTACGACACGACTAGCAGCTAGCTAGCTAAATCGCGACAGCTATTATAACTGGGTTTGAGGAGGGACTTTCAAAAGTTAAGAGTGCGCCGTTCCCTAACCGCCAGCTAGCTCCACCAACATTACCAGCGCTCCGCAAAACAGTTATGCATGCCAATGCAAAAAACTTAAATAAAAAAAAAATAAAATAATATATATATATATATATATCCTACCTGGTCGGAGCAGCAACGACCACAACAAAACCACAATAAAAGAAATCCAGTTCCAGAGCTGTAGCTTAGCCAAGCTGAAAGATCTGCTTCTCCCCATGCCAATCCATTCAGTTCGAATGGAGTTCTCCGACTGCTGCTCGTCGCCGGCGGAGCTGCGAGAGAGCAGACAACTTTTCCATCCCTTTCCCAAGCACTCAAACGCGCCCCACGGGTGGAGCCTGGGGGCCGACTAGGGGGTAGTACACACCCGGGCAAAGCAACGCCACATAAGAAGTGATCTGCGGGCTTAAGTGAGACATTGAAGGGAGCAGAAGAAACCGTGGCGTTCATAGGGTCAGATGCTTTGATTGGAGTGTTGTGTGTCTGTTTTAAGTGGTTTCAGTTTTATTTCTGGAGGTAATAAAAGTTACATTTGGATAAAGAAACAAATGATAAACACATAATGGAGCAGAATCCTGGGCCTACAAATCAAAACCATGATTTGTCAAGAGGGAAAATATAACTTTATTAATACATTATTAAAAGTGATTTACATTAAGACTTATGAATTGCCCACTTTTGAATACGGTGCTTATTTAACTTACCTTCTTAAGACCAGATGCCCAGGATCCATTGTGAGTGCACTCTGAAAAACAGAAGTCAGTAAGTCAAACAAATCGATTAATAAACCTCCCTTCCAATTCCCAAAACTTAGGAAATGCTATTAACACAGCAGGCTGATATTAAACAGCTAATGTCTGTTGTTTGTGGCAGGTTATGAATATATTTTGATGTGGCTTTTGCTATTTAGTGTAATAACCACTAGAAACAAGCTAAAGGTGACATATTACCATCCAGGCACGAAAAGAAGTGAATTATTGATAACTATCGCAGAAGTAGTTACATGGTTCCTCTTATTTGAGCAGACTGAACCCCTAATTTCATTCCTCACCCATGGCCATAAGGTTCCAAAGTTTCAAAGTTTATTTGTCACGTACGTAGTCATACATGGTATAACTCGCAATGAAATGGTTTTGTGACTGCTCTGTCTGAGCTGAGGAAGATACAGGGATATAAAATAAATAAATAAATACATGTAAAAAAAAATAAGGGTGTTGATACCACAGAGGGGTGATTCAGAGGCTGGCCACTGAAGCAGACACTTCGTTCACTCACACGGATGGACAGGCAAGCCATTTACAAGCCTGGCAGGACTGACGGATGGAGAAAGGGCTCCTTTTTTCCCCCTGAGCTTGTGAATATATTACACCACAAAATTAAGTGAATACACATTTAACTCCTCTAGAAATGGGGCCAGTGGTCATCATTTACTGAGATGAATTGGGTAAAACAAACAAACAAACAAACAAACAAACAAACTAGAAGAAAATAAAGAGGAGAGGAAGAATAGAATAGGCCAGTGCATTTCTCCTGCCGCTGATTCACTTGTTCTTGTACACCAGAGGAAAGAGAGGTCAGACTGGTGAAATTAGCCATGCACTGTATGGCTGAATGGCTGACCAGTGAGAAGGGACGGTTAGTCCCCACTGGAGAGCTGGACAGAGAGAGACAGACTGGCTACGTTTAAGGCTGACCGGAATAAAGACGACAGCAGGATAAGACCAACTGCCGTCCGCCTAGATTGTCAACACTTGAGTACTCACCTGGGAGGAGTAAAGGCAAGGGAGTGAACTGGGATCAGCTACTATTGACAAAGAACAGCCGAGAACAGCAGAACGTGACGAAGCTAACCGACCGTCCTAACGTTTACTCGGCCCTGAAAAGGGGAGTGTGAAATGGAAGCATGAGAGGAGGAAATGAGAATGACACAGTGAGGGCAAGTGAGAGACAGAGAGAGAGAGAGAAAGAGGAAAATGGAGAGATACAGACAAAGATAGAAAGAGGAAGAAGTATGTGGTTTCCTGCCTGGGCAGCTGCATATGGTGCCCATTATGTCACTCACACTGTGAGAGCACCTCCACATCGTGCTTTGTTATTAGAGCCATCACACCGTAGTACACGGGCTGCTAAACACGCAGGTCCACTGACGGACCCGCCGTGCACAGCACTGCTAGGACCTTGGCTGCCACAGTTCCTGCTGTAATACCTCGGACCGCGGCCAGAGACTCCACGCCATGCAAAATAAGCAAATAAACTGTAGTGTAGGCCTCCAATTCGGTCTCGCTGTTGGCATTAAATGGAACCTGACTGGCTGAGTGACTCTGAAGGAGAGCTTAGGGATTTACTTTAGAGGAAAGCAGATTGGATGTTCGGAGCAATTATCATCATAGATAACAGAGACAGAAGAGTGTGAGCACCTTTAAGAGGCTGTTCCTGATAACATCTCCACTGAAGAATCCCACTTAACCACTGTGATGGATGTCTGACTACACTCTCATGGGTAGCTGAGGCAGGGGGAATGAGTCCCTTTAGGGGCAGTTCAAGGGCCTGTTTTTATCTCTGACAAGTGACAATTTGTTATTTTACAATGAGTGCACTTGTTACACATAGTACAGAATGTTCTTTTTTTTTTTTTTAACATTTTCACAGACTTGCCTTAAGATTTCAGAAAACATTCTGGATGAAAACTTGGATGGAGGCTTCACGGATGAAGTTTTCTGCAAGTGGTTTAGTTCCAAAATGTTAACTTCAGTAAAAGTGTCACTTGTTTTCCAAGGGATATTCAAAGTAAGATTACAAGATAGTTTAGAACTGAAAACATTTCTTTCGTTCAGTTTCCATGGGAACAGTGTACTCTCTCCTCTGTGTTTGGACCGTTCTTCTCTTTTTTTTAAATCCCATTCCCACTTCTTGTCTAACAGCTGACTAGCTGTTTTCTTCCTGCTAGCTCAGGATCTTTGAAATCCATAAGTGCACATTTAATTTTGTATTGTAATGTTGGGTCCTGCCTTTGTTGAGGAAGTGTGATAGAAGAAGACCAGAGGTTAGGATAGGGCAGCTGGAGAAGCCACTGTTCTCTTCTCACAGGGCAATGCCCTGAGACAACTTAAACGATGGGCACTCACCAGCAAGCTGCACTAACTCACATCTGACAGCAGATCAGCAGCTTGTGTATTATACCTGACTCATCCTTCCAGTGAGTGATCCTGTTTTATTTTCTACCAGAGACCAGGAAGTTTGAGGGCGTGGCACAGTATTTACACCATTCCTAGGACTGCGGTCTTCTGTGCTGAGATCAATGTTGTCATTCCTGACATCTTTTCGAGACACTCCTCTGACTTACGGGTCACGGCCCCAACTGCTCCTGTCGCCACTGGGACAACGTTTATGTTTCCACTTTCTCTTTTGTCTACATAGATACAGTACATATAACTTTATATATAAAATCTAATTGCGTTTAGTCATTGTTTATGTTGATTTCATGTTTTTTTTTTTAATGCTAACCAAACGGATTCTTCGGGCATCTTTTTAGCCAGGTTTTGACTGAATTTCTTTTTTTTCCCCAGTTCTTATGTTTCCGTGTACAAATGTTCCAGGAGAGCAGTGAGAGGGAGAGAAGCAGTGCTCTCCTGAATTCTCCAGAATTCCCTCTCTCCCACTCCAACACCTGCTCAGGATCCCATTTCAAACCCCTCAGCTGTTGCATGGCAGTGTGTGGGAGAACACAATGACCCAATAAATCCCTGGAATCAGATGTGACTTCATTCTCTGAGTCTTTTTTTTATTTTATTTTAACACAGCCCATACAAAAATACCACCGTAGCTGTCCGATACTTTTATGATTATTACGTGAAACCAAATAACTCCTGAACTTCGAATAAGCTGTGTATTGTATTGAGGCTAAAACATGGTGTCCTCTACCAGCATCCTGTAAGGTCCTTCATCCATCCTATACTTACAATTTTGAAAGCTAGAAAATGGACAACTTCCCCTAGTAACCATCCAGTGAAAGATCTTTATCATGATCCGTTCTCCCCAAAAACGGCTCCAAAAATTGTCCAAAATGTCCTCTTAGGTTAAGTAAATCTACTTATACAATTAGTGGAAGGCTGAACCCTGGGCAGCTCATGACAGCCATGACTTTCTTCGTTCAGATTCCTAGTTTTCCATTTCAACGTTGACTTAAGAAAGGATTAGGCAGTAATTGATCTTTTGAATCAAGAGGAAGTATAATATTTGACCCAATAGAACAGAGAGCAAGACACCAGCACTTGGCTGGGGTGACAAAATCAATTTTAAAACTCCAGACCAACACAGTATTTCTTGGGATTAATTTATGCGTGTATTTTAAGGAGAAATATTAGTTATAATTAGTGTAATGCTGTGAAAAGGTTTAACCAAAATAACAGGAAACCCAAATGAAACTTACCTTGTGCTTCTGAGGTTCCCGTACGTGAAGTAAGGGCCAAGAGGAGAGTATTTCTCTATGAGAGGAGAATTTTGCCTGGTTCCTGACTGATTATGCTGCGCGACTAGGTTCAGCCTCGCCCTGCACGGAGACGTAGCCTTGAATTAAAGCACATGACAACAGCTGTCTTTTAAAGAATGACTTTGATAAGTCTAGCTGAGCGATGTTCTCTGATTCCTGGATGTTGGGGAAGGGAGCTTAGAGGGGGAAAGAAGAGGGAAAAAATGCAAACACAAATACACATACACACACACACACACACACGCGCACACGCACACACACACACACACACGTGCATGCACGCACACACACACACGCACGCGCATGCACACACACAAATACACACATGCACACAAATACATGCACACTTGCACACACACACGCACGCACACACACACACACGCACAAACACACACACAGGCACGCACGCACACACACACACAAATACACGCACACACATGCACACACAAATACACAAACAGATACACACACACGCACATGCACACACACGCACGCACGCATGCATGCACACACACACACACAAATACACACATGCAGACAAATACATGCACACACACACACACACGGATGCACACACACACACACAAATATACACGCATGCACGCATTTACAGACTTGAACATGTGTTGGCCTTGGCCAATGTCCCATATTCTCTGAAGTCCTGAGAGACAGACAAAGTGAATGTGCTGCACAACAAGCCCATGCTAATAATATGATCATGTGAAGTTATGTGGAAAATGAATTAGCCTATTGTGTTCTTATACACTGCTGAGTAAATTATATGCCAGCACACTTGTGACAAGAAATGGCTAAACACAAATGTATATGTCACATGTTCTGAGGAAATCAACACCTGTTTCATCACATTTCCAAAACTAGCATTTAAACTCTCTTAAGCAACTAAAATGCAGACATATATAAAGAATTATAAGTCCTATAACGTCTTATGTGTTAACAGAATTTCTCGTACAATTGGCACACTAGTCCATGAAGTATTAACTTGACCCAAAATAACAGTTGGATGCTTGTATGTAAGTTGTTTAAAGAAAGGCCATGGCTGTTCTGACTTTGTTCAGATTACATTTTTGGTTCTGTCAAATATTTTCAAATGAGCAGCTGCTCAAATAGACAGCTGCACTGGCCTTTCACTCCAATAGCAGTGATTACAAATCAAGCCAATGTTGTCTTTGAGTTGATCCATTGCTATTTCAACAAGTAATCCTGCCTCTCACGCACACACACACACACACACACACACACGTATGCAGAGAGGGAGCGAGAGAGAGAGAGAGAGAGAGAGAGAGAGAGAGAGAGAGAGCAATGCATGGTGACACAAACATTAGCACATAAAGTGATGAAATAGTGTCAGAGTGTCAATCCTGGAAGACATTGCACACATATTTTCCAAATACAGATGAGGCCAAATAGCACCAGCATGGCACCAACGGCTTTGGGCCTCCTAATCTCTGCCTCACTCTTCCTCTCATTTTTTCCATATCTCACTTGGCGAGGAGAATGGGACCATCTAAAGCCCCTGTGGCGACAACCTGGCTTTCAGGAGATAGACGAAATGAGCGGGAAATATTCGTCTCTCGACATGTGCGTAGGCAGGCGCTTGTGCACACATGCGTACACACACACACACACACATACTGTGTCTCCAGTTGTTCCTTGATCTTACTACACACAGCAGGTGTAGGGTGCACCCTGGATTTCTTTCTCTTTCTTTTTTTGGTAGAACAGCTCTGCTATTGTTATGGTCGTGTGTTTGTCCCATGATGAGTATAGAAGAGTGCATGGCACTCGTGCAGCCTAGCGGAATGCGGGAGCGCAGCTGCAGAACGGAGCTGGCTTGCACAAGGCCAGTTGCAACCTCCTGTGCTTCTCTCTGGCTACAAAACAGTGAAACTCCACTTTCAAGGGTCTCTTCACTGGGGGAGCAGTGGTCAGTAGGTCATGGCTTCATGTGAAGACCCGGAGCAGTGTGGAGCTACTCGGTCATAATTGTAAGTTGCTTTGGATAAAAGTGTCAGCTAAATGCCATAAATGTAAATGTAAATGTAAATAAATGAGCCACAGAGCCACCTTATCCCCTGGGTGGCTGTCAGGAACACTGATGCAATACTGAAGTTCTCTAACTTAACTGAAGTCCTTCCTTTATTAAGGCACTTCGGCCTAAATTGTTTAAATGGGTGAGGTTCCCCAGTGAGTCCTGTGCCTGTCATGAACATGGACAAGAACCATTTCCAATGGATAAACTTGCATTTCCAGTCAACTTACATGCTATAAATTGTTAGCTTAAGAAATGTAGTCGAGTCACATCAAGTCAAATGTATTTACAACATGCATTGTCACAAAGCAGCTTTACAAATTCCTGGATCCAGATCCTTAAAGAACAAGGCAGTGGCGACAGTGGCAAGGAAAAACTCTCTGGGCAGATTAAGGAAGAAGCCTTGGGAGGAACAAGACTCAAGATGGAATCCATCCTCCTCAGCCCAGCTTACAAACATAAGTCAGTCTGAATATGACTGATGAGTTTCACATCCTTGCACGTAAGAAACTAAAGAAGTCAATTTGGGTAGTATGTTTATTCTGGCTAAAATAGAGAGTGTAGAGAAAAAAAGTATTTGACAGAACACCATAGACTCCTGAGCTGTAAACATTAAGGTGCGTTTGTGCACACCTGCATTAGTGTTGCACCTTAAGACACATCTTGGACCTTGATGCATGAGATGCGTTAAGTTCTGACTGCCACACTGTTCTTAAAAGACCGTGCTAAATCAATGTTCCTCTGGAAATCTGAAGGCAGAGTATAATTGGCCAAGGCCCAGAACATGGAGCGTAATAGGCCCAAGGCATCAAAGTGTGACCACTGCCCTTCTCAGGGAAGCTGAACAAGGGCAGAAACAAAGACCCAAACCAGGCCAGATGTGACAGGAACAGAGACGATGGAAAGGCAAGCTGTTATTATTTAGCAAACAACAGAAGTCCCAGAATGGGGCAAACGGAGCACACCGAAGACATCACGATGTTCCGAGGGACGAGTGGAGGTGGAGCTGCGATGGTGGGGACTATGGGAGGGTGTGGTTGGGGCTGAGGGCAGGAAACCAGGGTGAAGGAATCTGAAACCGGAGAAGCCCAGCAGCTGCATTGGGAAGGCTCTGTCCGACCAGCGCAGGGCTGCGAGTGACCGGCGTTTTAGCTGCACTGCCTGCTTTTGGTGTCCTGCTGGTGAGAGGCGAGGGATGAGAGATGTTGTAACTGCCATTCCATTCAGCTGGGTCATTTTTACTGCTTCCATATTAGCAGTGTATTATGAGATGGTTCTCTGTCACTGACCTTGAGCTGCCCTGCGGGTCACCGAAACGAATGCGGCTTTCAAAGTGTTGTGAAGTCACCGTACTATTAGCGGTCCAGCCATAACTGGGGTTCGTTGGTTTGCAACCAACAGTTTAAAAATACAAAAAGCAACATTACCACACTAAAACCCTTTTTGCCTAATAATTTTAGTCACCAAAGATGACTTAAATCATTATGGAGTAATGGTACACATGCTATATGAGCGCAGTGCAGTCTCGCGGTCTCTGATCAGAGGCTAGAAATATGCACATAGAGTCATCTGGTGCACAAATCACTTAATCAAAACACACAGCATAACGCCCACCAGGTTGCAACCTCCTTCAGCCTATCAGTGGCGTCAATGCCTCAGCGCTGATCATTTGGGTATGGCCAGCATGTTGTCACGCATGGCAAATGTATCTGTGTGTCTTTTATCCCGTCTTAAGTTGTCAGGTTGGGAGGGCCTTTTAAAACGCACGACACCGTCATGGTGTGGCATCTGTCTCCCGAGTCCTCAGTTTAAACCTGCTGCAGTTCACAGGCTGAAGACAGCAAAGAGGAGCTCTCAGAGCGGGACATCCGCCGTGCGCACAGCCAATGGGCTCATGCTCTCCCACCGAGAGAGAGAGAGAGAGAGAGAGAGAGAGAGAGAGAGAGAGAGAAGCATCATTCTTCTACTGTGCTGAGGAGAAGAGAGAGAAAGCCAGGGTGAGTAACTCCACTGAGCATCCTCTGTGCTGAAATCACATCCAGATGTAACGAGAGCATCAGAGCAGGAACGAGTGCATGCCTGCAATTTTCAGCAATTTGTCAGATTTTAGGGTTCACCCCCCTGATAGCACCTGATAGACAAATAAAAGTCCTCCCAGCGCCAGGGCGGTAATTCGAAACATACGGGCAGTCCTCGGCTTGCTCGGTGGCGGTATGCTCCCAGGCTCAGAGACAGGGACAGGTACCTGTCCACCCGGGGACGCACTTCAAAGTGTGTGATTTGCATGGAGCTGAGGCGCAAAAAATCCCAGGAAAGTTGACGCACACTAAGTCCATCAAGCTGCACGCAAAGCCAAGCAAACAACTGCAATGACTCGACAACCAAAACAAACACACGCATAAATAAAGAAGACAGTAGCTTTGCTTGAGTGCCTCCTGCAACACTTCAGAAATTTAGACTCAGGCTTCTTGGCCCCAGGACAGCTAATGTGATTTTTTTCCACTGTTTTGCATTTTTATTTCACATTAACATTTTGGAGCATTTAAGGTCTCCAGTCCCCAATAAATCAAATCAAATCAAATCCAAGCCATCACATTTTCTAGCGCAACAAGGCAAAGAAACAAGGCATTTGTATGGCTTCTTAAAAAGTACCCAGAATATTGAAAGTAACTAAGCCACAGTGTTTTACCTTTTGGCTAGTAGAGCAGACTCATGGATGACATAGTGTTGACTGCAGGCTGGCGTGGGGTTTTTCCTTTAAGGCCTGCATATATCTGCACATACAGTTCAACAGGTTGAAAGACCCTGGGTGAGTGTGTGAACGGTGTGCGAAAGGTACTGTACACTCACGCCGTGCGTGTGTAATTAAACACAACTGCTTTGAGAGTGTGAGGGTGCTGAAGAGCTAAGCTTTACTTTCTTCTCTCTCACACCAGAATATGACTAAACTGCAGGGCATAAAGGCAGCAGAATCTTTATATCTATGCTTGTGTGTGTGTGTGTGTGTGTGTGTGTGTGTGTGAGTGATTGTGTGCTTTTCAAGTGTGCCGAACATGCTTCCATTTATCTTAGGGTTATTCTTGTAGGGTGTGTGTGTGTGTGTGTGAAGATGTCAATTTTCAAAGTGTGAAGAACATGCTTTCATTTGTCTTAGGGTTATTCTTGTAGGGTGTGTGTATGTGTGTGTATAGGAAGCATGTCTCCCCATTCACATGTGTGAGTGTTTCTCCTTAAGGACACAAAACAGCTGACAGGAAGCATCTGCGCCCTAAGCTTCCTGCCACCTGCTGATGCCTTTCTGCCCATGTTGCCTGCTTCTCCACCTCCTCTCTGCTCACCGTGGTGGACCTTATGTTTCGTCTATCACAATTTTACTTTTTAAACACCATCCTACGCAAGTTCTCATTAGAAGCGCAGCTCTGCGTCGTCTCGTAGCCTGCCGAGCAGTGGCTGTCCCCCTAGCCTTTCCTTTCCTGGCAAACATCTCTCCATCCTGCCTCTGAGATCTCCATGCCTCTGGTTCGGGCCGTGCTGTGAACAGGTATCCGTTCTTTAGGGATCACGAGCTGGTTCTCACTTAAAGCAAAGTAAACTTTGAACAGACACAGATTCACATTATCATAAATAGATTTTCAAAAATGATTAGAAATACATGTGCACACACCCACAAAGCACGGGGGAATTCCCCCAAAAAAGTTTTAGAGGTTATTTTTCATCATATTTTTCTACGGTAAATTAATTTTACAGTAAGTCATAAATTAATTCATTTCAGTCAGTCAGCTGAGATGTAGATGTGTTGTCTTCTGACAATAACGGTCAGTATGGGGACTCATATCCTTGGCGGGATGCCACTCAAATACAGTGTCCAACTTCTTTGTCTTCCCCAGTGTCTGATTCTCTTTTTCCCTTATTCTCCCAGTTTTGCCATTAAAGCCAGAGGGTACCATTGACTTTCCTTAAGTTCAAGACAAAAAGTCAGTGAAAACAACAAAACATTTTCCGTATTCACTGGGCTCTCAAGTCTCTACGCCAGAGGAGCCGAGTCTGAGAGGCACGGTTTAGGTGACTCCGGGGAGAGGAAAGAGCTAACTCAGAAAGCAGGAGCTGTATGTGTTAGTAATTTCCAAGTTGTGGGGGTTCAGCTCCCACAATGCACCGGTGAATTCCTTTAACATATGGCACATCAGGAAAGGGGTGGTTGACCTCTGACTTCCCAAGGGTCCCGTGAGACGACCCGGTCTGGCTATGTCATCATCACTCGCTCCGCGACCGTTTGTGACTGGTAGAGCAATCATTCTGCATCTTCTTACCTTTCCCCTAGAATTTGATGAACCACTCAGTGTCTTCTTGACTTCTCAACAGTGGACATTCCTTCTTTTGTAGTCACAGTGCAGTCGCTGATGCTTTTTCGTTCTGCGCTATACATCACTGCCACACATGTAATCCATTAAGGTAAGAGTCAGGAGAAAGCACAGGAAGTAGTCTCTGTGCAAACGTGTTAGCCTACTTTCAACCATTTCCAGAGGCAACGGACGGCCCAGAGCACCATTTCCTCCCCGTGTGATCTGCTGAGCATTTAGACGTGAATACTGTCAGATGTCCATGAACACTGGTCTGAGATCAGTGTGAAGAACAAATGACATTCAAAATGGCCTGAACACATTTTCCATTGCTTACGGGTAAAATATATTAAACGAGGCCTTTCTTTGCAAAGAACAGAGGACTGAAATAAGAATATTTTGACTGACGACCAAATTTAATTCAGTTAATTTAATAGCACTCGGTTATAACACTGAAAAATTGTAAGCATGTAAGATTGTAAGATTACAGCATTAGCCTTGTATGGGTGTTCCTACACTTTCTAAATGTTGGCTTCACTTTTTACTTCAACCTTAGCACAGTTAACATTTTTGTTAAAGATTGTCAACTCTGACGTGCTGGGTCACCATAACCACTCCCAAATGCCCCATGAACTCATGTCAAAAGGCTCAGTTCTCTACCAAAATATAATCAAGCAAATGTGACCTTTGTCAGGGACAGCCATCGATCGAGACTCGACCCTTCCAACAGGTGCAATTCTCCGAGTCGCCCGAGGCCTGTAAGTGATGACTCCCCCAGTATCAAAGGGTGCACTGATAACAGCTCGGGGCACCCTGCAGACGCGGATGCCTTCTTAGGGGTGGTGGAACAGGGAGGGTCAGGGCCAGGGGTGGAGATGCACCGCGCGCTGGTGCTTGTGGCAGCGAATGCTGCTGTGTTTGCGGGAGAAGCTACGAGTGGGGTGCGTCACCACAGCCCAGTGAATGGGACCGCTGCAACAAACTGAATAGGGGATCTCTTGGTCCTGACTCACTCTCTCTCTCTCTATCAATATATATATATATATATATATATATATATATATATATATATATATATATATCTCTGCAAGCGATTATCTGTGTCTGGCTCCTCTTATAGGATTGATAATAAACAGTCTTTTTTTGGAGAGAACTGTGTCTCTGTATATAGTAACTTCTCCCTGCTCCAACATTGCTGCTTCAACATGAAAGACTGAAATCAACATGAAAGACTGAATCAGTGGCTTGATTGCACCAGCACTTGCACTGCAGTGCAGAGAGATGCTGTAAAGAGTAGTAATATAAAATAATAATATTCAGTGTAGGGGTTTTACTATAGAAAGCATTGAGCATTTGGTCATAATTGTTCATTGAATGGGTTCCAGTCACACAGGTCAATAGGGAGGACGTAGGATGAGGTAGTTGAGCTGAACAATGTATTTTCACCCATGTGCTAAACATTACGTGTTAATAGCAGTTAACAGCTCCGTGTTTAGCACAGCCTCGTTAAGTATACTTTACTGTTCCCACAGAATGTTTTTTAGCAGTGACAGGCACAATTGGCATTAGGAAAATTGCTAATTAAAGTGCCCAAGTGGTTTCAGCTATGACTCGCATTCAGTTGAGTTCATTAGTAAGCAACGGGATTGAATTCTTCTAACATTGGCAAATCCCAAAAAAATTGAGAAAAGGGAGAGGAGGAGAGGAGGAGAGGAGAGGAGAGCAGAGGAGACGAGAGATAACAGTGGCTCTGTTTGACATGTTAAGTTTTCCTTTCCGGAGTCTTATATTATTGTTATCATTTTCCCTTGTGGTGAATCTGAATTCGATTTGGTGATCTCAGACCCTGTTTGGAAAACTTTCCGGATGGTAAGGTATGTTGTGTGTGACCTATGCCCTCAAGGGGGATGGGCATATTATTGAATGGGTATAGAATGACTGAGCTGTCAGTGACCCTGGTGTGACCTCTGCTTTTCAGTCATGCACGGTGGCCAGCAGTGATGGTTCTGGTTGATCTTCACCTGTCAAAGCAAGACTCACACTAAAGACCTGCAGTTGGGCAGAAGGAAACCAAAACAAGAAGAAAAACAAAGTGAATAAACAGGCCTCTCACGCACGAAAGAAAACTCTTCAGGATGCCAATTCCTGATTGGTCAACACAGGTAGGGAAGCACAGAAACCCCTCCCCCATGCCCAAGAAACCAAAAAAGCAGTGATCAAATTATTTATTGTTTGAATTTATCTACAAATTTTATAGATCTTTGCTCAAGTTAGATTTTTTTCCCCTATAAACATTCCTAAGGTCACTATATTTAGCACACACACGTATCTTGTGTCAGCTAACTGTAATTTAGAGATGACCACCAGATATTCCGACACCTGAAACTCACTGGTAACAGAAGAGCAGAGCCGTTTGGTGTCATAATGGCGTATTCTGTCTTTCAGTGGGTTCTAGCTTGCCTTTGAAATGGTACGTGCTGCACACACACACACATGGGCAGTTGAAAGATGAGTCTGTCAACACGGACCGGAGCTTCATCTCACATCCTTTGTACTTGTCCTTCTGCTTGTCTTGGGGCTTCTTCCAGCCCGGCCTGCCTGCCTTAGGCGACAAGAATGATTTGGCTTGGGTAACAAAGAAACGCATGGACGTGTTAAAGCGTTAAGACCGCATCAGGAAATACTTGAGGGGGCAGGAGGTAAAATGCTGCAGAAACAACAGAGACCTTCCAACAGCTTAACAAATGTGCAGCAGACAGGTTTACCTTTGCTTGTAGTCAGTAAACTCAGCACTAGTCCTTGGCCAGTCTGCCTCTGTGGAGCTCCTGGTCCCTGCAGCCGTGGCTGAGTTAGCTACAGCAGTTCATCTCACGCCGGGGCCGAGTCTCTTTCAAAAACATCAAATGAATGAATGAATGAATGATGTCTGCATATTGTTGAGATAAATATTGTTGGGGGGGGGGGGGGGGGGGGTTCCTTAAAAACTACTTAATTCCCAAACTGTAACAATACATCCAGGACAGGAACATGGACAGAGGAAAGGCTGGAGCGCTTTAGGCCGGCATGAGAGGTCTTCTTGGAAAACACCAGCAGTGCTTGCAGTTCTGCTTGACTAGCTTAAGACTCCCCCCTTGATCTCTGAGAAGCTGGGAGTCAACCATTTCGGTCCTTGCTATCACAGCTGGACGAATTAAAATAGAAATGTATCCCAGCTCCTTTTCCCTGGGAGTTCTGTTTGTGTTCTAAAGACGTATTTAAAACTGTGCCTTACACTAGTCGAAGCTGTGCCGGGCGGGTTGGGGGGGGCAACTCTTGGCATTGCTGCTGTTTGAAATGGAGCAGTGAGCCAGTGCAGAAAGCTTTCCGTAGCCAGCCGATGAGTCCCCTCATTTGTCTATACTGTAAATCTGCTTCGTTCAGCTCAGCTAACGCAGCTTGCCTTTCCCTTCGGAGCAGTGCCTAGGGTAGTGTGTGTGTGTGTGTGTGTGTGTGGGGGGGGGGTTACCTGTTGCCTGAAAACAGTTCTGCTATTATGTGCGCTTCCCCAGGGGAGGCAGCAGGCTTGTTCTGCAGCCGCTAAAAGACTTGGCCACGGAGCCAAAGGCACATCTGGTCCATTTGAAGAGCGCAGATGCAGCGTGGAGGCTCTTGTCCTCCAGACGTTCTGCTGTAAAGGAAAAGACTTTGGCCAGGAAAAGCCTGCAGTGCCTGTAGTGGGAACAAAGAGCACATGGCTGAGGCCTCCCGTGCTTCCACCCGGCGCTCCAGCGAGAAACCCTTCGGGCTGGAGACCATGCCGCAGTGAGGGGGTCGTTTTCCACAACATCCAAAGACAGAAAGCAATTAACAAATAAAGGTTACCAATACTATCCACTTGAGTGCAGGTCTATTTATGTATAGGGGGCAGTTGTAGGTAACATTAGAATAGAGTAAGGTAGAGTAAGGTCCACCTGATTGTGGAATGTACGTTATATGCATGCGCACCAGTGGGATCAGACCATTCGGTTACTCCTTTTTTTCAATATTATTCTTAGCAATATAAAAGTTAAACATAGATTGACTGCCAAACGCAAAAGTTCAATACTATCCTAACTGAGTTTCTTTCACCAAAGGTTTTTAGAAGCCCTGTGTCTGTAGCATTCAGCAAATGGACTGGAAAGCACAAGCTGAATTACTGGCACAATTTGAATTACATGATAGTTTATGGCTATGCACATGTCCATATGACTAAGTTTTCATCAGTCTTCAAACTTAAACAATCAGACTGTAAACAGCAGGTTTCCAGGCGACATAGAGCACTGCTTTGAGCACTCACACACGTGCACACACACGCAAATGTGCACACACACGCACTTAAACACACACTTTGGAAAACACAGCTGACGGTGCAGTCGGATGGCCAGTGACCTGTTCCACAGTCTAGTGTTGATGGAAAATCAAGGCAGTGGTGCACACACAGACAGACTTTGTGTGAAGCAGCCAGTGAGGTGGGGGTGGGGGAGTCAGATACACACTTCCACTTGCCCCTGGAGAGTCCCAGCAGTGAGATTCTGCCTCCTGGTTGAGCCCAGTGTGAGGAGACGACGTGGAATCAGCCTGTAGACCATCTGCACTGCCCACTTCAGCCAACGTCCATCCAAGAACCTGAAGAGTTAACCTCCAATCTTGGATGATGGCAGCAGTGCAGTACCAACATCATCCATCCGTCCATCCATCCATCCATCCGTCCATCCATCCATCCATCCATCCATCCATCCATCCATCCATCCAAAAATAAATGGAAACTCGGATAGAGGCTAAGGAAATACTAACCAATGTCTCATCTATGAATAATACAGGTTTTAGAGGAATAATACAGAGCTGAAATATTACAGAGCAGACGTGTGGCTTGAGCATCAGCCACGGCTTCAAGCTGCGCACAGACGACAGAGGACAGTGTGAAAGTGGACAAAGGCGTTTCTCTCTCGGCCATCCTTGTTGTCTCTTTAGCTCCACGCGTGTTCTCCTGAGATAAAGGCCGTGTGCTACAGAGGCCCAGCTTGGCCACACTCCAGGCTCACATCTGCTCCACTGCTGCACTTCTCCCGCTCATATTTTCACAGTTGCTGAGCTGTTAGGTCTGGATTTCAGCATTCAGCGCGCGTGCACACACACACACACACACACACACACACACACTCTTTCAGCATATTTTGCTCATATCTTCAAGATTATAGTGTCATACATAAATTGCAGTTTCTAGATTTTACGCTTGGTTAAGACACTTGGTTCCTGTGATAGTCAGATGATTATAGTATAATAAAGGTTTGGAAATTGACTGAGGCTCTTCTTGTGAGAATGGGTGGAAGGGTCATCATATGGGAGCAATTAAACTGAGAAACTGAACAACACAGCAAAACATCACCCAAACGTGGAGGAACGGGACCGCATGACTTTAGCTCGGTGTCTTCACACTCCAGCCTAATGGACCAGCGGCACGGAGAGATGCTTTTCATATAGACAGCAAAACACTGCTGTAAATGGTTCTGAACAAGAGCATCTGCCAGACACTGTAAACGTGTTAACGACACCCAAAAACATTGTCTCCCCTGGTTCTTTGGGCATTTATATACCGCAGGTGGGACCACCGAAGAAAAGATAGAAGAAAAAGAATCGCAAACAAATCCCCGGCAATTAGCAGTGCCTAATCAGCAAAGCATGTTTTTCTCTCTCTCTCTCTCTCTCTCTCTCTCTCTCTCTCTCTCTCTCTCTCTCTCTCTCTGCCCCCTCCCCCACTGGGCTGCTGCTAGCCCTGCACTGTATGTGAACCCACTCTGCGAGGCAGCAGCGGATCAGTCTTGCCGCTCCTCACTGTGCTGAGGCTTTGGGGCCGAACTGCTGACCCCTTCCTCACACCCGGCGTCTGCTGTGAGCTCCGAGAGGTGCAGGACAGGTCACGGCGAGCCGCGAAGGCCCGAGAGTGGGCGGGGGGGCACACAGACAGCATGGGTAGCGATCGCGTCCAACTACAAGAACTGTGGCGTGCCAAGGCGTCAGCGGCCATACTGCGGCTGCAGTGCTGGCTGGCTAGGCTCCGTGGATCCATGGGTGGAGACTTTAACCCGCTTATGTTGGTGCTACTTGGGGGACCCGGGCCATCTTTCTCTGCGGCAGCCATGACATCTCAACGAATCCTTAGTGCTGTACGTCACGCGGCGGTCATGTTTGGTGCTAAAAAAAATATTCAGAATCACCTGTTCCATCAGGCAATCTTATTTTTAACATTTTCCATCTATTTTTCAGTATTATGTGACTGCTTACCTCTAAAAGTGTGTACAAATTGTATTTATGCATTATTAAGTCAACACTGTATTATTCTGTATTTCCTCATTATTAAGACGATTGAAAGGAGCCCCCACGTGTGAAAAGATTAATTTCTTTATCCCAAATGATAACAGCAATGTGTTTTTCACACTGTTCTAGCTACATAAGCCACAGACGTGGATCGGAGAGCATGACACCGAGTGTCTGTCTTGTAGAACTCAACAGAAATGTGGCTCCATCTTCCCATGGCAATACCCAGGCCAGAGTAAGACACTTAGCGAAACATTTCTGAAAGCTCGCGAAACAGAGCATGGGAAGAAGCTGTGTGTGTGGCTTAGAGAGGACGCATGATGCATACTTACGCGAACACAAAAGCAAGACGCGAAAAAGATACCGGAGCGGCGAATCCCATGCAGTGGCCCCCTCCTGCTGTCCGCTCCGCCGGCTTCCAAACTCCCCTGTCAGAGCAATCGCTCCCAGATGGCGGCTCTCAGATGGCGACTCTCAGATGTAACCACGGCCTCTGATGCTTTTTCCACGGCCTGAGTGAAATGCTGCGCCATCCTGAGCGACATGGAAGGCAGTTTTTACCCCCAAGAGCCGGACGCAGTAAATCGGGGTGATGGCTCACTACACACGTTGTTATAAGCAGCTAGGCTGCACCTGCGTTTGCAAGGCCACCGTAAGAGGGATGGCGAGTTTCTGACGCACGTACTAGGCCTACGATCACGGCAGGCAGGAGCGCAGCCAGGCGCTCCCTAACCCGCTCACCGCCACGTCTGCGTTCGACCGCGGCGGACATGATTGCCACTACAGCGCCAATGCTCGTGTGTTTGTGGGTGTCATGCTGGTGTGTGAACATCGTGTGTCGCAGTGTTGCTGGGGTTTTGAACAAGTGTCAGCGTCGCTGCTGGGTTGAAAAGTGGTCAACTGCTCAAAAGTGGCCCCTCGACAGCGGCCCCGTGGCCACACACTGACGAGGAGTCTGAAGGTGGCTGAAACACACACACACACACACACACACACACAAACACACACAGGCACCACATACAGACTATAATCTTTGGATACCTACAGGTCGTTTCTAATTAATTAACCTGATGCTTTTAACTAAGAGGGAGCTGAAGGAATATGACAGTGTTATTATTGTTCGGTGAGGCGACTACTGGTTGGTAGTGACAAGAGGTGAATGAGTGTATAGTCTACACCCTAGACCACACCCTATAACTCCCCTACACCCTAGACCACACCCTATAACTCCCCTACACCCTAGACCACACCCTATAACTCCCCTACACCCTAGACCACACCCTATAACTCCCCTACACCCTAGACCACACCCTATAACTCCCCTACACCCTAGACCACGCCCTCTACTCCCCTACACCCTAGACCACACCCTATAACTCCCCTACACCCTAGACCACGCCCTCTACTCCCCTACACCCTAGACCACGCCCTCTACTCCCCTACACCCTAGACCACACCCTCTACTCCCCTACACCCTAGACCACACCCTATAACTCCCCTACACCCTAGACCACACCCTATAACTCCCCTACACCCTAGACCACGCCCTCTACTCCCCTACACCCTAGACCACACCCTATAACTTCCCTACACCCTAGACCACGCCCTCTACTCCCCTACACCCTAGACCACGCCCTCTACTCCCCTACACCCTAGACCACACCCTCTACTCCCCTACACCCTAGACCACACCCTATAACTCCCCTACACCCTAGACCACACCCTATAACTCCCCTACACCCTAGACCACGCCCTCTACTCCCCTACACCCTAGACCACGCCCTCTACTCCCCTACACCCTAGACCACGCCCTCTACTCCCCTACACCCTAGACCACACCCTCTACTCCCCTACACCCTAGACCACACCCTATAACTCCCCTACACCCTAGACCACACCCTATAACTCCCCTACACCCTAGACCACGCCCTCTACTCCCCTACACCCTAGACCACACCCTATAACTCCCCTACACCCTAGACCACGCCCTCTACTCCCCTACACCCTAGACCACGCCCTCTACTCCCCTACACCCTAGACCACGCCCTCTACTCCCCTACACCCTAGACCACACCCTATAACTCCCCTACACCCTAGACCACACCCTATAACTCCCCTACACCCTAGACCACGCCCTCTACTCCCCTACACCCTAGACCACACCCTCTACTCCCCTACACCCTAGACCACACCCTCTACTCCCCTACACCCTAGACCACACCCTCTACTCCCCTACACCCTAGACCACACCCTATAACTCCCCTACACCCTAGACCACACCCTATAACTCCCCTACACCCTAGACCACACCCTATAACTCCCCTACACCCTAGACCACGCCCTCTACTCCCCTACACCCTAGACCACGCCCTCTACTCCCCTACACCCTAGACCACGCCCTCTACTCCCCTACACCCTAGACCACACCCTCTACTCCCCTACACCCTAGACCACACCCTATAACTCCCCTACACCCTAGACCACACCCTATAACTCCCCTACACCCTAGACCACACCCTATAACTCCCCTACACCCTAGACCACGCCCTCTACTCCCCTACACCCTAGACCACACCCTCTACTCCCCTACACCCTAGACCACACCCTCTACTCCCCTACACCCTAGACCACACCCCGTATTCCCCTACACCCTAGACCACACCCTCTACTCCCCTACAGCTTAGACCACACCCTCTACTCCCCTGCACCCTAGACCACACCCTCTACTCCCCTGCACCCTAGACCACACCCTCTACTCCCCTGCACCTTAGACCATGCCCTCTTCTCCCCTGCACCCTAGACCACACCCCGTATTCCCCTACACCCTAGACCACACCCTCTACTCCCCTACAGCTTAGACCACTCTGTCTACTCCCCTGCACCCTAGACCACGCCCCCTACTCCCCTACACCCTAGACCACTCTGTCTACTCCCCTGCACCCGAGACCACGCCCCCTACTCCCCTACACCCTAGACCACGCCCCCTACTCCCCTACACCACGCCCCCTACTCCCCTACACCCTAGACCACTCTGTCTACTCCCCTGCGCCCTAGACCACGCCCCCTACTCCCCTACACCCTAGACCACGCCCCCTACTCCCCTACACCACGCCCCCTACTCCCCTACACCCTAGACCACTCTGTCTACTCCCCTGCACCCGAGACCACGCCCCCTACTCCCCTACACCCTAGACCACGCCCCCTACTCCCCTACACCCTAGACCACACCCCCTATTCCCCTACTCTCCTTTTTTGTCCTCTGGCTGATCTGCATTTTGCCCCTGTATCTCTGCCTCATCAAAATTTGTTTAATTACTGCGTAGACTTGGAGTCGCTCAGACGTGTCTCTCTCTCTCTCTCTCTATTTCTCTCCCCATATCTTTTTCTTTTCTTTCGTTCTCATGATGGAAACAAACCCCTTTCCAATTCCAACCAGAAAATCATCTCATCGGACTTCTCTGCTCCACCCTGCACACGTTACTTTGCACAGATGTACTGCACTTCTCTCTCATCTCTCCCTTTGAACTCATCTCACATCTAAGACAAAGCTTGCATGGCCTGATTTAGTCTGCGTCACACTTCAGTTTAATGATTAGATGTGCTTTTCCAGCCATTTAAATCCACTTTTGCAATCAGCCACCTAATTGACTCTGCGGGCCTACTGACAGGGCAACGGTAATAACGTGCCATCGGACCTCGGTGGCTTTGGTGCTGTGAACTTTCTCACCCTGCGCTGGACGGCGTGACTCGGCGTGATTCTGGGTGAGGCGGGGCACGGAGGCGTGTGCCTCTCCGAGGGTTTAACTCCGCTACGAGCTGCCTCTGTTTTCCCTCCTTTATTCAGCAGACTGATTTATGGGAGCACACAGAGGGGAGGAAACACACCCGTGTCACTTCCGCGCCTCTGATTAATGGCCGGGGGCGGTGCGAGCGCACCGCAACCCACGGGGCTTTGTGTGCGTTTTCACCCAAAGGTTTGGACGCGTATCACTCGCAGATGGTGGAACG
The DNA here is from genome assembly GCF_041902795.1 of Electrophorus electricus. Lineage (NCBI taxonomy): Eukaryota > Metazoa > Chordata > Actinopteri > Gymnotiformes > Gymnotidae > Electrophorus > Electrophorus electricus. The sequence continues at coordinate 8,917,766 of NC_137522.1, read as the reverse complement.
AGAGGAGAAGCGGAGCAGCATCGCAGCGTAAAGCTAGAAGGAGTCCAGGCGGCTCAGCCGGCGTAAACACGCCCGAGTCCAAACGGGTTTTCCAGCAGGTCAGCATTTTATCTGAAACACGTGGCCCTGATCTGCAAGCAACATTACTGTCAGGTGCATAACACAGAGGGCTACGGAGCTGCATGCAAACCTAAACATGAAATCAAAATGGTGGCGAAGCTTCGAGCAGCTATGTTTGTGTCTCCTGCTCACCTCACGTGCTGCTGCCGCACCCCACCCACCCCACCCCACCACCACCCCACCCCACCACCACCACCGTGAAGAATTCAAGGCTCTTCTTCTCTCCAAATGAAAATTCTTTGGAAAGTCACTTTATATCACTCTTTGAAGGTGCACTGAACTGTAAAACCACCCCACTGGAAACAAAATAAAAGGTCTGTGGAAGGGAGGGGAAGACACCGGGGAGCGACGCTCGGGGAGAATGCGGCGCAAGGAGGAGTTTTAGCATTTCTCTGCCGTCTTTTGGTATTAACCCGAACACCACTGCTGTCAGCAGCTCGAGGAGGGGGGTGTGAGAAGAGAATGTTCAGTGTTAATTGGCACTTTGTAAGCTTGGAGTCTTCTCACTGTGAGAGGTGGAGAGCAGAGTGGCAGAGTGAAAGTGTGCGCGCGCACGTGTGTGTGTGTGTGTGTGTGTGTGAGTGTGTGCGCTGGAGAGAGAGAGAGAAAGAGAGAGAGAGAGCTCTTGTTCTTGTTGGGCCTCGCTGAGGGTATTTACGGTTCACTTCTTATCCTTTGTTAATGGGTCTTTCGATCTTTTATGGAGGAGGAAGGAAAGGTTGAGAGAAGAACTCATCCCACCCCCACCTCCTGCACCACCCGTGCTCGGATCCTCCCCGGAAAAGTGTGAGGCAGAGAGGAGGGGCTGAAGCTCTCTAAGCTCCACCATACGGGGCAGCACGTGGAGCCTCGTTAAACCAGCGTGTGGCAAAGACATCCAGAACACTTTCATACACACTTGCGTCCACGGCTCTGGACGCCTTGTTATTTCATCAACAGATCAGTGCATCACCAAGGATTAATCAGTCTAACTAGTTACAATAAACTAAACTAAAACTAAACTAAAATCAAATAAAAATAACATAAAAGCGAAGCCATTTGGAGCCAGAGCACAACTGCCCTCTATCCCTGATGGAATTTTATCTGCCTCCACAAGCCTGAACTAAGTAGTAGTTCGATAACAAAAGTTGAGCTGAGCTTAGCTGTCAATCATACCAACAAAGAAACAGAAGGGCAGGGTCACTCGTACCTTCGGTGTGAGTTTGGCCACTGGCGAGGAGGCTTGCTTAGACAGACAGGGAGAAAGAAATGGAGGGAGAGAGGGAAGGAGGGAAGGAGAGAGGAAGGAGAGAGGAAGGAGAGAGGAAGGTGGGCTGGCATGGCTTTGGCCCATTTCAGAGAACCTTTGGCCTCGTCTTCCCGTTCACCGAATGCATAAACAATAACAGAGGCCACTCTGACAGCACAGAGGGGAGAGAGAGGGGGGGGGGGGGGGAAGAGAGAGAGAGAGAGAGAGAGAGAGAGAGAGAGAGAGAGAGAGAGAGAGAGAGAGGAAGAGAAGAGAATGAGTTGAAGGTGATTTGCCTCCTACCTCACACCATCTCCCTCTCCTCACCCTCTCGGTCAGTGTTTCTGTCATCCTGTGAACAGCACAGCCATTCGGGATTGGTTTAGGTTCAAATGTGGGCCGAACTTTAAAGATGGCTGATTCATAAACATCATAAACAAATATTTTTAATGACTCATTTGCATTGCTTGACAAGTGGTTCTGAAGAAACAGGAACAGACTGGTCAGAGTTCAGAATGTTGCCTCGCTATTCTGCACAAGAGTCTCCCAGAAACTACGGTATCACGCGTTCATGCACACATATGGGCATATTCCTCGCAATCTTTTGAAGTTAAGTGGCACACCTCAGAACGCTGACTAAGATCTCCGGCTGACCGTCGCCGCTCGGTCACACGGGAAAGAGGCGCTACGACCGAGCCCATGTCGACAGCCGCTTACAGCGAAGACAGTGATGTATGAGCCGCGGCATTGTCCTGCTAGCAGTTTTCCTCCTCTGCTCTCTCTCCTCGTCTCTTTCCTTCATCGACGTTCAAGGCCAGAAGTGTTTTGCCAATATTCGTGTTTGTAGCCGAAAACCTACATCCCCCGGGTCAGCCTGAATGGCGGATATATAATAACTGCACCATTACAGTAACTAGGGCTAGATAGAAATTGTCAAAGGTAGCAGGGTAACTGTGAAAGCAAAACACCTCATACTGATCAGCCCTGAAACAGAAAGACAGAGACAGAAAGTTGTGCATGTGTGCTGCGCTGCTAGAGTCCTGGCGATGCGGGGACGTGGGAGGGGATTTATTGCCCAGCATTAGAAACAGTAATCTGTTGCAGGTGTTACTGGCTGCTACCCGAAACAGCGAAGCCTGTGCTCTTACCTCACGAGGCCCCAATGTGTGTGTGTGTGTGTGTGTGTATGTGTGTGGGGGGTGGAGAAAGTAAGAGAAAGTGTTTGTGTGAAAGTGTTAGAGGAAAAGACTGCGCTTATGTGTCCTCAGGCGGAGTACAGCTCGCTGTTACCATTTATGGAGACTTGAGTGCTTCCTCATTCTTCTTTTTGTTATTATTTCCAAATATATTTTGCATTACGTCGTAACATATTTTACCTCCGGATTACCTGTAGTCCCAGGACACTTTCTCTGTCAGTTCCTGAAACTCTGCCATCACCACCGGGCCTCTTTACACACCTTGAAAACGAATCAGGAATGGTGTTCAATGCCTATTACTGTACTTTACACTGTTCCATGTAGAATGCACACAGCACATAATCTATTTACAATGTACTAATTGTAGGCACTACTAACAGCTAAGTAACACGCCTGTCAGGACATATACCAAATTCTGCAAATTATCAATTATTATTTATGTAATTAATTATAATTGAATGATATAATTTCACTTTCATGTTTAATGAACACTCCTACAATATTATTTTTTTAATAATAAACAGTAAAGAACCGCCAAATGTGGACATCAACATTGACCAGTGGGAACGTGCTTGTTAAATGGTAGTCACTATAAAGATAAGTAAGCCACTGCCCCCTGGTGGACAAATTGAATTATTGCAGTTTAAAAGTCTGAGCGCATGTTATTGACGTCGTTGTAGCAATGACATGCTATCTGATATGGAAACAAGGCTGTCGCTCTGTGTCGGGAAGTAATGGAACTGATTGTACGTGGGAAAAACTGGACAGCAAAAAACAAACAAACAAACCACCCGAATTATGGCTGTATAACACATCCGTAATAAATCATAACACACAATTCAGTGTTATTTGCTGGAATTAAATAACAACAGTCTGACAATCACGCAAAGTTCTTTTTCCAGCTTGTGGACTGGGACATTGTGCTTGAGGGCAGAGGGTACAGGGTCCTGCAGGAGTATGTTACATATGGCTAATAGTTTCATTTAAAAAAAACAACAACCAAAAAACACTCCCATCAGCTAATATGGCTATTTGATATGGTGTTTGACCAAAAGTAATTGTGGGAAACATTTATCCTAAAATACATAAGTATCACAAGCTGCATGTTGGAAAGGTCACCAATCGGTAATGAAAGCAATGACCAGGCCCCGTCACTGAAGCAGAGCAAAGCCCAGGAGAAAAGACCAAATGGATCATTAAACTTAAACATTCAGCTTATGTGCCTGTGTGCTGCATCATCTGATCTCTGAGGAGATACAGAGAACTGTGTGATGATTTATGCTTTGGTCATTGAGATGACTTTCTCATTCAGTAACCGCAGATAATAACTTTTTTTTTTTGTTTTGCCATTACCTAATGAAGAACAGACTTTAAAAAGAACACTAAACACTAAACACTGAACACTAAAGTTGCAATAAGACAGATGCCACAGACCTTGTAATCATCACCTCTTTTGACTTTTAATTTTTTTGTGTAAGTTGTTGAGGTGTAACTAGAGACAGGTGAAGGGACAAGCATTTGGAAAGTTGATTCGTGGTGATAACTGTCAATCAGTGACATGAATTGCATATAATAACTCATTAACCAGTTTATCATAGCCCCATATTCCCTTCTTACAAGTAAAAATCATGTAAAAAGCTTTAAGGTTGTTCTCAAACTGTACAGTAGTGTTTAAGTTCAGTAGTTCAATCGCGTTTATACTTGAAAAACTACATTACAATAGCATTTAAAATAATTAAAGGTACAGTATATAAACAATGAATTAATCCTTTGAACACTGATTCAGGGTTTATCTAACATCTAAGCTTTACATATCACCTGGACATTTGAACTACAGAATCCCTGTGCAGGGATCTCATTATCTCATTCGTATCTCATTATCACAGATCCAAAAGTGAGTCTAAAGGTCCTAAAAGCTATTTAGCTGTGCTCTGATCATATATTCGGTAAACTGACCCTAACAAAAAAACAGAAATACAGTGTTTGAAAAGATATGCAGGGCCAGAGTACCACAAAGTTCATGTCAATTGCATCCCATAATCATCCCCCCTTATTCACCAGCCGTGCGTTCCTCAGTCTCTATAAGAGGTCACTGAACGCTTATGGAATGTAGTTGTATGAATTCCGAATCACCAGATCTCTGAAGTAAGGAAACCAGTCTCTGATGAGAGTGCAGTAGTAGGTGTACCAGGGATAGAAGACCTCGCTCTGACGAAGAGCTCCAGCCTTCACAACCTGCCATGCAGCCTCCCGAGCAGGGTAAGGCCTCATGTCTATGTAGCCTCTGTGTTCACAAACAAGCAAGATAAATCCATCTTAGAGCTACATAAAACACTGTAGGTTAATCATTATTGTAATTGTTTTTTTGTAATACTGGTATCACACGAGGCTGCAATATGCAATTCAGCCTTCTAACAAATCTTTTTTTTTTCCCCATAACAAAAATACTTTTAATCAGAAATTTTTTTTCTGAGAGTGTTTGGCAGGTACTCTGATGAACCAGGCATTTCATATATTATTATATTAAGAAAAGATTATTTCATGTGTTGGGCGACACTGTAGAAATTGCAAAGGCTATTCACTCAGATAAAGCAGACACAAATATCTGACACTTGCTCTTTGCCTCTTGCTTTTCAGTGGAAAGGGCACTGTGTGAGGGGATGTGCACTACAGTCTGTATTGCTGCATAAACTACTCTATGTACAATTGGCCCTGCTTGTCAGACTGCTGAATTTTACATCAAGTGACAGACACAGACCCTATCCTGTTAGCACCTTTCTAAAAAAGACACTTGCTTCAGGTTTCCCAGTTGAGCTGTAGCCGATCTCCAGCATAGCAGGAGTCGCACCTGTATACTGCCACTTTGCAAGTCTAAAAGGCTAAAGGCCGACATGACGAGTGCCTCCTCCAGTGTGTATGCAGCACGCCATGGGTTCAAAGAGAAGGACAGGGCTACACACTTGATTGTTCCATACAACCATGAACCAAGCAGGAGATAGGAGATGGTCCTTGCCTTCTCTGAGTGTGAGAATATAGTTGAAAATGTCCTTCCACCCACGGAGACAACAATGGTTCCGACAGGGCCAAACATCTAGTGAACGATGGCTTACTTGGTTTTCTCCATGGAAGAATCTGTGTCGATAAAACCCAGGATGCAGACGCTGACAGAAACGTTACTCTGCTTCATAGCCAACTCATGCTGTAGACTCCCAAAGAAGCCATTCACTGCAAACTTGGTAGCAATGTATGGCAATGCATAGGGTGAACACAATTTTCCTGTGGAGAGTAGTTTGAGAACATTAACCACTCACAGCGCAGGTCGTTTTAGGCGGCTAGGGGTCTGAGGGTTGTTCACTCACCGATCAAGGAGGAGACAACCACTATCGATCCCATGCTTTTCTCAAGGGCCGGTAAAGCCTTCTGAGTCATTTGCACATAACTGTGGAAATTCACCTTCACACAATACAAGTACAAAGGAAAGCTAACAAATGTCAGTGCGCAGACTGAATTTTAAACAAATGCAGAAAGATGTTCTTCAGTGTTTCCCAGGTTTCCTGTGACTGTAACAGTTTTGATTTTTGCCTGCTTTGGCTTTAGCTGCCTTAATGAACTAATGGTCAGGTTCAGGGGAAGGCATGAAAAGGTTCAGCTTCATAAGTGCAGCTGGAAAACACTGTTCTCTGCACCAAATGAGTTTGGTTACAACAAACAAAGGAAATGTCTACACATGACCAAGCTCTAATTCACTGTCACTGCATTGCCATACTTGCATTAGCCATCGCATGTGATCCACATCTCCGTCCCACATTCGGTACGGACTGGGTCCGATGTGGTTCAGCACTATGTAGTCCAGTCCTTCGAGCTGTTCCTCTGCATCCTCTACGACCCGGTTGGCCTCAGCAGGACTTGCCATGTCTGCTGGGATATACAGTATTTTCTGAGCTCCTAGATCCTGACATTTCTTTGCAACCTGCAATCAAATGGGGGGGGGGGGGGGGGGGGGAATCTAATATGGTTATGCTCAGACAGGTTGCTGAAAGCAGAGGTGTGAACTTTGATGGGGCAGTATTGGTTTGAGAGGCAAATGAGAGAAGGAGGTCTCATGAGGGCTTAAAAGAGAACAGGAGAGACGCACTAACAACATACAGGTATACAGTGTATACAGGTGTGTGTGTGTGTGTGTGTGTGTGTGTGTTAAAGTTTCCAGTAATGTCAAGCCAGACTAACCTTGTTTAAGGCATGCGCTCTTCTTGCTGTGATAACGATCTGAGCACCCAACCTGGCATAGTGGTATGCCACCTGCTCCCCAATGCCAGTGCTAGCACCAGTTACTAACACTCTCACTCCCTTCAGAGACTCTAGACAGAGCAGGAAGGTCCATATGTACACATACGACACAACAGTCATGTACAAAGGTAAGACAATCCTTTAAGAGCATCTCTCCTTTCTTCTGAGACTAATATACCAAAGAAAGATCGCAGAGAGAGTAAAAATATTACAACGTACAACCTTGCTTTAGAAAGGTCAGTTAGCTTCAAAAGTGTAAAACAGTTCAAGTACTGCAAACACATAAACCATCTACTTAAACCGATTATTGTGTTATTACAGTTTTGCAAATTCATCGATTAAGTTAAATCTTTAAATCTTATGAACAACTGTAACAAGCCGTCTGTTATGAGCGGCTGAACTCGTATAAACGTATCAAGCAGTATAAGCGTTAACAGAATAGGTGAAACCTTACCTCCACTAAAATATGGGTCGTACCATTGAAACGCAATTAAAGCGGCGCTCAGACTCCCAAACAAAAATATTTTAACGGGAAACTTCATTTTAACGGAAAACCTGTGACCGACGTTCGTGGGAAACTAGCTATGTTTTGAAGATCTGGCAGGTAGGGGGCTCTCAGGGATCAAGGGTGCAGTTGTTTTATTCCCACTGCCTTGAATGCAATGAGCGTAGTAGCAGCTAGCTAGAACTGCAATCCTTACACAAATAATGATGGCTAATGTGGGGTTTCATAAATTAAATGAATGCTAAGCTTACACTAATAGAGAATAATGCGCAGAATGGAATAGGACTAATGCTTGAATTAATAAAAATAATTACTGTATGTCCAGACATAACAGGAAATGCCCTAGACGTGCATATGTGTGATTACGCAAGAAGACATGTGTACGAGACCGTCAGAGGCGACGGAAAAACACAAAAGCAGAAGTGGTGCAAGGCGAGAAAACTATAAGTCTGTCTGTTGCAAAGTTATGCTTTAGATCTCACTAGCACTGCGTTGTGAAGTGACATCTCCAGAGCTCTGCATTAATAAAAGGCCACAGGGTAACGCACTGGTTCCTGTCTCTTCTTTCCTGCATCAACAGACACGACAATTACTAGGATAATTAGCCATGTAGGTGGGTGGATGATTGTATGTAAACGGAATAAAGTACAATAAAACAACAATAACAACGTCATTATTATTATTATTATTATATCATCTATGGAGTACTGTTAGTTACCTTGATTTATTTTGGAAAAAAAGTAGCTTAGCTAACCTACATGCTGTTAGCTAAAACTACAGTAACAGCTAACTACTCTAACTGAAAGTCGGTTGACAGGTAAATTATCAATCATAGGTTATTGTAAGCTAGCACACCGTTAGTTCATAAGGAAGGCTGTTAAATCTGTTAAGAGTTATTCAAATCATAAAACATTAGCAGAAAATGTAGCTGGTTAAGCTTTCTAATTATAGCTAAAATAGTTTTTATAAGTTTGACCCGGAATTCAAATTCTTGCAACTTTATTTACACAGCGTCAGCTTCCTGATAGCTTTGCCCTTGTGCATGGAGCTAGCTGGCTGTTGAGATAGCTAGCTAGCGTGTGTGAAATAGTAGAGCATATAGATATAGATATATATATATAGATAGATAGATAGCTAGGTGGGTATATACTGACCCACACATTTGCGTTCAGGCAGCGGCAGTTCTTGTGGAGCCATGACCAAGGTGTTGCCAGTAGTCAAGTAAGTTAATCTAACCCCAGCTAGCTAAGATAACCCGGCTAGATGTCATTTGCCAAACTAGGCACCATTTCACATTTTACTTTAAACAAGACATCTTTAAATTTTACGTTGGGATATTAACACTTTATTATGTTGTATGAGAGATTTATTGGTGCGAATCCATTGAAAAATACGTTTTGTTAGTGCGGCTGTTAGCAATTTAAAGGAATTGTTTAGTTAACATTCAAGGACGGAATTGTATGTGGAGTTAGGCTAAACTAGAGTAAGCTCGTCTGACTCTTCGCTACCGACGTGTAAGAAAGGGACGTTTTCGTGTCGTTTCAGATTCATTTTCTTGTGTGCGTGCGTTTGTTCTCACAAGGTTGGGATTAATATCTGCGTGTTTATTTGTAATTTATAGCAGTGTAGTGTAGTCTTCCTTCCTTCCCGCAGACTTGCCACTAAGGTGGCCGTCGCCGGAGGAGCGGTCTATGTGGCGTATGACTCCGGGCTTCTCGGGGGCGGTGAAGAGGGTGCGGTCGCTCTGAGCAAAGCTACAGCAGCTATTCCTCCTGCAGTGAATGAATGGGCCAAGTACTTTGGTTTTGAGGTAAAGTATACTTTAAATCATTTTGGAAACCCTTACACTGTAGAGTAGCTTGCTGTGGCAGCCTTGATGGCTCCTACCTTGAAAAGGTCACAGGTTCGTTTACTTCTCAGCGTGCAGGGTTGTCAGAACATTTAAGCTCAAAAGCAGTATATGCTTGTCATATCTACAAAATTCATATTTAACAGCTTTTAATTTAACATTAAGATTTTCTTAAAAATGCAAAATTACTGCTTACTGCTTTACTTTTGTTTCAGTTTCCTGCAGCACCCAAAGTTGAGTTCTCCCCTGTCGATGCGTGGAACTCAGGTAAACCTTTGTGGTCAACAGAATGTGTGATGTACCTTATGCTGTTTAATATTAATTATGTAATAAACTATGCAAGACTTACTTCTAAAACCTTTCAAACATCTTTCACACAGGAGTGAAGAAGTCTATCCATGCTCTATCAGTTGCTCCAACTGTACTATGTGACTACACTAGTCAAGGCTTGCAGTACCTTAAAGACCTAACCAAATGAACACTGTCACATTTAGCCAACAATGAAGCTGCATCTATGGTTCCAGTGGATAAATTTGATATCTAATGGTGTACAGTTTGCTTCACACGGAACTAGTTTCCCACATGTACAAGTCCCTGACTGGCAAGCTAAATTCAAGGGACTGCAGGATTGAAAACTGAAGACATTACACGTGCTGTAAGTTGCAAGGGATTTTGTTTATGTTCTCCCGTTTGTGTTGGTGTTACAAAACCAGATACCTGTTCTAAAGGTATTGATTGCCAAGTAAAATAAATATGTCGATAAGCATATATTTGTGAACATGGCATAAGGTTATGTTATTTTATTTATCATTTATAGTTTTTTCCTTCCCTGTTCTTGATGGGCAAATTCACACTGAAAACTTAATTTGATATGTATCTAATTCCACTGCTTTATTCAAAGTAAAATAAATCAAGACTGTTTGACAGGTGTAATTTCTATGTTAATACTAAAATCTAAAGCATTCTTTAGTTTGACCCTGCAACGTGTTGTATAAAATGTGCTAGGATATAGTATTGCAGAAATTCTACAACATAAATGGCGCTTATTTACAAGAGGCAGCCACTTGTGCACAAGTGGTGAGTTGCAACATGCCTATTTGGGGACCACAGGTTGTAACCTCTTTTTGTTCACAGAGCAGGTGTTGGCTGAATACTGTTCATAAATGGATATTATAAGGTGTTTAGTTGTGTGATTTGCCTCCTTTAGGCATCAGAATAATGTGCCATTATGTACCAGAATAATGTGCCATTATTCTACAAGCTCTTGTTCACACTGCAAGAATGTTGAATCATGCTTGCAGAGGTGCACTGAGTCAAGATGGATAAGTATTAACCCGCAGTCCTATTGGAGTTAAAGCAGACTGTTATCACCACACTAGTTTTAATTAGCGTGCCTATGGAGAAGTTTTTGCTGGTGTTACTCCATAATTAGTGTCATTTGTAAATGCGTTGTTATTCATCACTGGTTTCTTCTGTTCTCAACCAGTGTAGACTTAACAGAAGCCAGACTGTGTCAGATAAAACCAGATTATGTAAACACTCCATCATTAATAACTGAATTTTACTTTGTGATTTGACATTATTTCTGAATATAAAAATGGCCCCAAAATACTTAAGTCTCATCTGGTCTTAGTCTTTGTAGTTGTCTGAGATATAGGATAGGCAGTCCTAATGTTTTAGACGCTTGCGTATGTGCATTATAAAATGTTATCAAAGAAGTGTGGCAGTAGCATTACCATGCTTATGACTAGTGTCCTTTGTAGCTATCTAGTATCAAGTCTTCCTATTAGAGCTCATGTGGCCCTGTGCGTGCACGTGTGTGATATAATCCTACATGAAAGCAGTGCTCAAAGGTCAAGTGCTTTGTTTCAGCCATCACAGGCATTGTATAAACATTTGTGATGATATACACTATGTGGACATCCCTTGTTGGTTTTTAATTCAGTAGTTTCAGCCACACACAGTCTTAATAGGTGTATGTAGTAAAGGACATAGTCATGCAAGCTGCATAGACAAACACTGGCAGTAAAATGGGTCACTCTACTGAAGAGCTCAGTAGTTTTAATTGCATCTTTGTCACAAGTCAATTTGTGAAACGTTTGCACATGCTGCTATTGCAGAATGAAAGTCTGTTTGCAAAACAATGACTCAGCCACAAAGCAGCAGACAGCATAAACTCACAGGGGGGAGATGAGTGCAGCACCGTGCACCATGAAAAAATGGCTTATCTGTTGCATCACTTTGAGTTTCAAATTACCCCCGGAAGCAACATTACAAGAACTGTCAGGAGTCTCATATAACGGGCTTCCATGGCCAAGAAGCTGCACAATGCCAAGCTTCTGCTGGAGTGGGGTAAATCATACCGTCACTAAACCATCTCTGGAGCGATGAGGCATACTTCACAATCTGGTAGTCTGCTGGACAGTCTGGGTTGGGTAAATGGCGGAGACTGATATCAGCAAAGGGTAATGCTACAGCATACAAAGATATTTTCAAATAATTCCCACTTTGTTGCAGCAGCCTGGGAAAGGACATTTCCTGTAACAGTGTTAGTGTACCCCTGAATGAAGCAAGTACCACAAAGACATGGTTTGACATGGTGTGTAGGAACTCCAGCAGCCTTTATCTCAACCCCATTGAGATGAACTGGGAAGTTGATTGCAAGCCAGGCTTTCTTGTCCAACGTCAGTGCTGGACCTCACAAATGCTCTTTTGATTTGAATGGGCACAAGGTCTCACATGCACCCTCCAAAATCTTGTGGAAATCCATTCCAGAGAGGAGGCTGGACAAACGTGGAGCCTACTTCATATTAATGCACATGGTTTTGGAATGGGATGTCCAACAAGCTCATATAGCACGTGGTTTGTACGTCTAACCATATAGTGTAGATTAATTTTCTTCATAGTAGTTGTTTTGTTTTGGGGTTAGTGTGTTCTGCAGTAAGGGAAAGCCTGTGCTGTGCACATTTAATAGCCTTTCTCATACTCATAAAAGCAGCAAAAGTGATTCATGTGGTGATATGGTGTGTTTATTGTGGGTTTCTTTCACAATTCCGAAGTATTGTTTTAAGTTTCGGTTTCCATCAGGCTGCATAAGATGACTGAGTAAATTGAATTTGATCAATGTTGAATTTTCATTAAGCCTGACCATATTATTAATAATCTACATTAAATTGATGTTCTTGATATACTTGTAACACAATATTACTCTCCCTCTACTACGTTTTCAGTACCGGAGAGGATTCTGACTGAATATTTCTACCTTTACGACAAACTCAAAGAACTGACATGTTTTGATTGTGTACCTTTATTTTGGACTTATACATTTGTAAACAACAATGACATAAAATTAGGCAAAGCAACACGAAGGGAAAACCCCTTAAACTCTTTGCCCAATAATTTTTTTAATCCAGTCTCTGTACTTTGAAATCTCAGTATAGACGTTTGGCAGATTTGGATAGTCACAATTTCGCTTAAAGTTGAAGGAGACGATGCCCACTGCTACATTATTACACACCAGCGGCCCACCAGAGTCTCCCTGCAAGGAAATGAGGGATATCAGAGGAAAAATAGAATCAGTTTCATGGCCTGGTGCTTGAAAGTGTTGCAGGAGAACATTGTATCACCTGTTGAGGAGAAATATCGTGGGTTTATCACTCTACCTGGCATGCTCCGCTTTTGGTTTTGTAACCACCTGCACACAGTGCTGCGGCTGGGAGTTCAACATTCATGTCTCTCCACTTCTTCTGGCAGAGTTTTAAATCTACAGTCCGCACGTCAGTCATGCGAAGGTCATCCACTGTGTTTTGAGTTTCTGTTTTGCCCCATCCTGCAATCAGACACTTTGTGTTGGCTTTGACTTGTTTGTCCTTGGTCGGGATTTGGATGATCTTCACGTTTTTATTCCTTGCGATGGTCTTGGAAAGCTTGAAGTGTTTGTGATGGAAAGAACACACATTCTCAGATTTCTGCTGTGCTACTGATTGAGTATATTCTTAATGTACTGACTTTAAGAGCAAAACCATACCTTTAGAAGCATAATGTCCCCACCAGTTTTGGGATTATCATATGATGGGTATATGTAGCTCTTCTTCACTGTATATCTTTGCAGATTTTCAGCCAGCGCTTTTATGTTTTTAGCACCGAGGACCACGCTCATGTTGCCACTTTCCATTTCAGAGTAAAAGGAGCATTTCATGATTAGCAAAAATCAAAGAGCAACACAATCCTGCTTACCAACAGAAGGAGAATGCCTACCTCTTGTTACAGTGGGCAGCAGTAAGGACATGGCGGGAGTCGATGACAAATCCTCCGCAAATGTGTTTCCTGTTGAGCTGCACCGATGCCATGAACTGCAGTGTGTTCTTCTTGGCTTTTACCCCATGAATGATACTCCCGCCATACGTGGCTGAAGAAAGAAGTGTTCAGTCAAGCCTGCTTCTGCCAGAAACTGCCCAGAGTATATTTCAGCCTTAAGCTGCGGACCGAGGGCTTACCGTTATATGCGAGGGAGCTCAGAGCGGCAGCTAGCAGAAGTCTGTGCATTGCTCTCATCTTGCCAGTAAAACAGATTCAGAGACCACCCTGGTTAGTTATATATGCTTCAGGACCTGCTCATTGTGGTTTTCACTTTTAAGCAATGATGCACCCACCTCTTTTTCACAAAGGGCACAGTGCATGCGAACCCTGACAGTGGATACTGGTCTATTATCACTCAAACCAACAACAGTAACAATTGTAACACTCCAGAATGTATAAAATGGCACTTATGCACTGTGTTATTCTATATTAGCGGAGCAAAAGTAACGTATGTTCTGTGCTGCATTTTATGTCTTCAAAAGTTTCCACACCTTCCAGAAAGTGTGCATGATTTAATTGGATAACTGAATAGGACCAAAAAAAAAAAAAAAATCCCAACAAAAAAAAAAGTGAAGTCATGAAAGAATTCACCTATCAGTCATACTAGATACACCTGCTTATTGTGATGAAGGTATGGTCACCTTTTCCTTTTGCCAACTTGTGTCTTTTGTCGTTAATCATTGACGGTTGAAATCACATGTGGAAGTAGTGGTGTGGGGGACGGGATGGGCCCAGGTGAACCGGCAGGTGATTCGGTTGGATTGTACCTGTGTATGATTATCAGAAGCTTGTTTATTTCAGCTTCTCCTTCAGCAGCTCACTGAATATTGAATGAGAGACACCTGGTGGGTTTTTTTTTTTTGTTTTTTTGGGGGGGGAATAATTTTACCTCTGTATCCCGCATCCTGTCTCCCTGCTGACCATAAGATCTACTCCAATATGTGTCTGCATATATATGTTTTTACCAGGATGTCATAAATGCATCTGGAAATACCACAAGCATTCACAAATTTACAAAAGAATGCTTTTTCAGTGATGTTCCATAAAATTAAACTTCTATAAGCAAATAGGCGCATGCCTAACAGTTGACTGTATAAGGAGTTCATAGGCCTATTTTTAAAATTATTATTATATTTTATTCTTCTGTACATTTTTTTTGTGTGGGGTATATATTATGGCTAAACTTCAATTAAATTATTTTCAACTACGGCTTGAAAAGTGTATCTTTTATTGCATCTACAATATCATTATTACAGCTGTGTCATTCTCATGCAAAAAGCCGTTACTACTGATTCACTGAGGCCAGTTTTCTGCACAGCGCTGAGTAATATTTTCCTACCACACTCTTTTTGCTCAGTGACGGAGGCTTACCGTAAACATCTCGCCTCTGCTAAGACACTCAAACCCTAGACCACCAACAGGGAAAGAAGCAGTCCTGTAATGCAAAGGCCTGACTGAACCACATGCTTCTTTTATCAAGCATAAGCAGCCACTCTTCAAGAGAGGAACCTTTTCTGATGTCATGACATGTTAAAAAAGCAAAGTTAATATGGTCTCAGTCAAGAAATGCATGCAATTTTGTACAAATAGCATGTTAAGTGTTTTAAGGCTCTTTCCAATTTAGTCTGGGACAACCCTTAATGAAATTGGCCTCTGGTATAGTTACTTCTAAAATTTGCACAGCAGAAGATGGAGGTCAGAGAAAATGTTTAGAAAATACCTAGTCGGGGTAATGCTAAACTGACTCCAACACACACTTTTTTATATTTAGAAAAATGACTACAACAAATGCCGGATAATGCAAAAATATTTATTAAGTGCTCAATTTATGCTTTTTAAAAGAGCTTTAATCCAAGGCAGAAATTTGGAAATCTGGGTGTAGACATTCAACCTGGACTGGGCTGTACACTTTCCTATATAGAAAGAAACGATGCCAACTGCAGTATTCTTACACACCAAAGGACCCCCAGAGTCTCCCTGTAAAACAACGCGTACATGTTACAGCCATGTTCCTTCTCTCGTACAGCCTATGCGTGAAGTATTCTTTGCATGTGAAACTTTAGGTAAGGTACACTGATGCTTGAGTAATATTATCTCAGACCTGACAAAATCCTTCAGGACCTCCAGCACACAGCATGCTGGAGGATGGGCGGGTCCATTGCTGACATATCTTTTTGTCAAGGACGCTGACATTTGCCTCCAGCAGACATACACTGACAGGGCCCTTGTCTGCTTGTCTCCCCCAGCCAGCCACACTGCACGCCTTGGCCTTGACAGCTGCCTCTTTCTTTGGTATGGAGATCCAGTTGACTCTCTTGCTCTTTTTAGCTTTTTTGTTTAGCTGTGGTAACACTGACTTGATTAATGATTCATATATAATCATTTGGTGATTGTTTAATTATCTGTATAATCACATTTCAGATAACAATTGTTCTACTTACTATTGCAACATATATGTATATATATCACACACACACACACACTATATATATATATATATATATATATATATATATGTAGGGGTGGGATTTTAACGCGTTAATTTCGATTAATTAATTACAGGAAAAATAACGAATTAAAAAATTTAACGCATTTTAATCACACTTTTGCACCGTGGAACGTTTCTCAGTGCACGAGTTCCAGGCATACAGATTATATTGACACACAATGTGACGAGCATGATGGAGACGATGAAAGAGGCTACGCTGGTGGATGGGAAATTTAAATACAAGAACCTTCCAGATGGAAGTACAAACAAAAATGTTGTTATTTGCACTTTTGCTCCTGCTTATCACAGGAGCACTTCCACCCTTCGTTACCACCTCAACGCAAAACATGTTGGGGCATGCGCGCAGGTCAGTAATGTTAACTTAGCTGCTAAATGTGATAGTTTTCCTAGTACGAGCAAACGGTGTCGCCAGTCAACACTCGACCACATGTCGGGGTTCACATTCGGAAACAAAATGTCAAAGTCTACGTCAGACAAATTGACCAATTCACTGGCGAGAAGGATTGCTGTGGACTGTAGACCGCGCTCTGTGGTCGAAGATAAAGGGTTACAAGAGACGCTGCAAATTGCGTCAGCTGATGCAAGTTACGAACTGCCGTCCAGAAAGACGATATCGAAAAAAATCCAGCAGCTGTATGATGAGGAACGGGAAGTAAAACGGGTTATTGTGAAGATTAATTCGATTAATTAATTACAAATCTTCTAATTAATTAGATTAATTTTTTTAATCGAGTCCCACCCCTAATATATATATATATATATATATATATATATATATATATATATATATATATATATATATTGTGTGTGTGTGTTATTTAAACTGGCAACACACTTCAGTAAGATCTGACAATTTCAGGTTTATCTGACTTACAATATGATCAGAATTTCAGTCATATTGTGAGCCAGTAGCATCACTTTTAAAGCACACAGTGTTCTACCATAACGTCTGTGCAACAGGATGGCTTAATAGTAACTGGATGTAGATAGCTACTGCAAACGTTCACAATTTTAATAAATGACTCATACTTTTACATACTTAACAGAGCCAGAAGAATACTCTTATGTTGGGTGGTTTACCTGTAGCAGCATGATGTCACCGGAAAGCGTGTTTGAGTTGTACATTGGATGGACATGGTAGAACTTGACTGTCATATGGACCAGAGCAGGGTCTTTCTTGGACAAATCATGAGCACCAAGCACGACCGTTAGCTTCTTCTCCCTGTTCGAAAAAGCATGTGAGTAACGGAACTCCTTCTCAGTATATGACATCTTTATGCACATGCAATCTATTCCTGAGATAGCATGAAGTATGCTTTGTAGTACGTTTGTGAAACGCCACATCATAAGTATCCATGACTAATTCAGTGACTGTTCAATTAGAATTGACATTAGCAATCCTGTCATTTCGAAAGTAGCCCCGCTGAGACCCCTTTCTCGGAAATCACTGGTCTGTCCATTACAGACTCTTGATGAGAGAAGTGCTTACCCTTTCCAGCAGTGTGCAGCTGTCATGACGAAGTGTTCAGACACGAGGAAGCCACCGCAGATGTGTTGCCCATCTTTTTGAACAGAAACCATGTAGGGTCTGGAGTGGGGTTTAGCCTCTGTGCCGTTCACTATGCCCACGTCCAAATACGCTGTTCCAAATGGAAGACGGATGAAAGGAAAGCAATGGTTCTTATTTTCTACTGTAGTAACACTTTTGAGCGTTTACTAGAAAATAATATTGTTCAGTAAAAAACTCAGTAAAATGACATATTCCCGAACATTGAATGACATTGTTGAAAGTCAGACTGTCAAAACACAGAGAAAGTGGAAAATTGTTATTTCATTAACAAATAAATAGGAATGTTTAACCTTGATTTATTTAATTCTCTATTCTGCATTTATCTATAACAGATTTTGCATGTCCAATGTCCTCAAAGCTTCCATATATTAGTACTTTCTATATAAGCTTAACTTTTTCCATTTTTTCCCCCTAATTCCTACCATTTCTATAACCCAAATTCAGTCGCATATGATATGTGGGACCGACGGTTTCCAAGAACGTGTCAGTGAGATCAGATCAACCTTACCAGAGAGTGCCAGGTATGGTGACAGAGCAGCCAGCAACAGCTGGGTCATAACAGCCATGGCGGAACAGGGGTAGAGGTTCTTCTCTTTAGAGTGGAAGGGGGTTAAGCTCAACACAGTCAAGCCTGGTCCTCATATAGTGGGAAGGTGTTGCTGTCACTGCAGAAATTGAGGTCTTGGGGTCTTTTGCACAGGAGGACTCATTTCCTTTCATTGTTCTGCAGAAGTAGAAATTATGACGAGTTAAATGGCTCAGGACCAGTGGCTACTGAGAAAGACGGAGAACGAATAAATATGATTAATTAGATATAGATATCTGTAAATTGTTTTGTTAAGTTTTGTTCATAGCAGGTGCTGTGCTTTGAGTGGTGATTGTTGTTGTGATAGCTGCCAAAAGTGCAGTGTCTCTAGATTTCATACACATTCTCATTCCAACCACATGTGATTGATAGAGACCAGGGTTTGTTTTGTTCCCAAGGTCCAGCATGACACCTTGGGTTATTTGTTTTATAATGGGAATGAACAAGGCCAAAGATTAGGCTATCATTTGCCCAATGCATATTCATTAAGTAAACCAAAACTGACCAGACAGCAAAATAACATGCAGTAGTATATTTTTTACTTTATTTCATTGCCCAGGACCGTGAGGACAGCAAGAATCAAAGTGCCCAAAATATACACACACTCAGCACGATATGCACATACAGCAAAGAACACCGCAGTAAACGGTTGATGAGCCTGGTGATGAATAGCCACAAATTAGAAAACCACCATCCTCCCAGTTCCAGAAAGGGGGCCCCTGCAGTGGTTGAAGTTTAGAGACAGAGAAAAAGATCAATTACCACTTTGACTGCCTGTCATTTTGAGATTGAAGACTGAAACAGAAACTAGTTTAATGTTTGTTTATTGTTTGTTTATTTATTTATCAGAGACAATGCACATTCATAAGTTTAATGTTTACTGACAAATGTCAGTGTTTACAATAGGACATAACTAGACTAGACAGGTGCTTACTACAAGACATGGCTAGACAGTATGGAACAACGGTTGGTTGTTGTTACCATATGTCCTTTCACAGTACACAGATACTGCTGAGTGTATAGTGTTCCCTACCAACAGTGCTGCTTGGCCTGATATATTTTACAGTTGTATTCTTTACATGAACTAATTTTAACTATTTTTAACTATTTTTCTTATGTATTTGCACATGATGCATTAATGGCAAGATTTTTTAAATGACAGAACACAAGGTTTACTAATACATTATTTCAAAAAATTGCAATGAACAAATTTTTTTAAAAATGCCACAAAGATCCTCCAAAGGCATACTGCAAGAAACATGAAAATGAAAAATTATTAGTATAAAATTATTATTATTATTATTGTAGTTTGATTTCATATATTAAAGAGTATGAGAAATAGGAGCAGCTCTGCTGTGTGTGACACTTCCCATGGAGGTGAGGTAAAGCCGCACACAGCAGCAGAGAGGTGAGCCTGTGTGGAAGACAAGTGTTCACTCTCAGAGGGGAAGTTGAGACAGCAAGATTCTCGTCCTCAAACACCACACACTTCCTGTCTAGAGTGTCTGACTTTAGCAAATGGTTTAATTGGCCAAAGATTCTTAGTAATGTATTGACTTTTTTGGCAGCATCAGAAACAGAATGGCCTGAATCACACTGAATCTCCAGTTTTATTCTTGTGGTTAGTAAACCGTTCAGGATGTTGGTGTATCACACGTGCTTTGAAAAGTCATTCTTTATTATGCTAGAACATGTTTTGTTTTCCACACTAAACCATTTATGAGTATCAAGGCTGTCAGTACATCTCACGCTGAAGTGTTTGATAATCTGATTTGTAATATTCAAACAGATGACATTGGTTGCTGGCATTCTTCCATGTAGCAGAGACATAAAAAGGCCCATATTTCAAAGATGTATTTTCACTCCCTGACTGACTCACTAGTTATTCACCACCAATGAAAAGATTCACATGTAAGAGGGAGTTTGCCACATCTGTGTAGTGGCTAGCTGTGGTACAGACATGGAGACAGCAATAAACATCTCAATGTCTGTGAAAAATGATAACCATTTTCCCATTATTCATATAATTAAGTATTTATACAGGCAGATTACATCCATGAATGAGCATTCTCCACTAGTGGCTTTGTTGAACATATCTAGGTTAACATTGTACTGTAGCATGTTCAGAATTAATTAATAATGATTATTGTTCTTATTTTTCCAACTAATGATACATTTTACTTTGTCCAGCACTGAAAAAAAAAAAAAATTTGCTGCTGAGAAGTTGTGAGCACAAGTCACTATTAGCAAGCCAACACACATATTTATGTAACGTATGATCTGGACTTAGGCAAATGCAGTTAGTAGTCTGTTACCATTCTTCCAATGCACTGTTCATTCTTCCACTGCACTGCACTGGCAAGAAATTAAGATAGCTTTGGAAACCTTTTCAGAATAGTGAAATGTAAGCATAAGTATCCCATTTGTATGTAAAGACAAGACACAAGCAAAATAACTCTGAAAGTGTTTTTGTTAATATTTAAATGCTGAAGCATCTTAAGTGGTTTTGCCCTGATTATGCAAGGCCTACAGAGATATGTGGTTCTCAATCAGGAATCTAGTAATCTGCATAAATATGTGTGCTTGTGTGTGTCCCTTTGTTTGTGTGCGTGTTTTTGTTTGTTTTGTGCTAAAGGCAAAATAAATAAATAAATAATATATATATATATATATATATATATATATATATATATATATATAAGGGACTGAAAAATATAATTTTAAGAATTGTTTTAAGAAATTTTTGTTATGTGTATGATTAAGTGAGATACTGTCACTTCCTGGAAAACATCTGGTAACGATCTTCACCAAAGCTGAATTCTCTTGAAGTGTTACCTCTGAACTGGGCAGTTGTAGCTCAGTGGTTAAGGTACTAGACTTGTAATCAGAAGGTTGGTTCAAGTCCCACCACAGCCAAGTGGCCTCTGTTGGGCCCCTGAGTAAGGCCCTTAACCCCCAATTGCTCAAGTTGTACTCAGACATAATTGTAATTCAATTTGGATAAAAGTGTCAGCTGAATGCTGTAAGTGTAACTGATTGTGACTAACTGATTCACCATCCTGACTGGGACTGACCTTAAACAATATGCCTGATATTAAATGTTATGTTTTTTGTAATAAAAAATAGGTTTGGTTACAGGTTTTGCTTACAGATGTTAAAAGCATTCAACATAAGTGACTTAAGACATGGTTATAACTGACATATGCACTCAATACAACGCACTGCAACACACCAGTAAATACATGGCCCCAGAGCTTAGCTACATTGCATGTCAATGCAATAATAAATAACTGACACTGTGTTAATTTACCATTACATAGCAACAGTCAACACATTCAGAGACATTGATTGAAATTACTAACCATGTGGACACTTTTCCTTTTTATTTTCTAATGTAGATAAGCTTCTCTAATTGTATGGGACTGCATATCTTGTGTGATGCAGAATTCCCCAGAACAGGAAGTATAGACTCTTCTCTTGCAAAAGCACCTGATCAGTTCCATATGTAGCAAGCTTCACAGACTCTAATGAAAATGACCAAGCTTCAAAAATAAACTTATTTACAAAATAAATATATTAAAATATTGGGGGTTTTTGGTTGTTTTTTTTTTTTCCACCAAACAGAGACCCAGCAGATGTGTTCTTTTCTGAGCAGTCTACACATATGCATCCACAGGATTTGTCACACAGTTCTACAGTCTGCTGGGAGAATGAACTCAGACGTGGAGAAGTAGAAGGAGGGCGCGAGGTGCAGCAGATGAATAATACTGGAGGAGAGCACCTGTGGGCTTTATATAGGGAGAAGGAACAAGTGAACGCAATCAGAACTCAGTTTCAGTAAATACTAACACATATTTCTGTCTGCTGCCTGTTATCTTCTGCTGTTTAGCACATCCGTGCATCTCTAGCCCTGTCTTTGTTTCCACACTTCTATCAGTTCACCACCGTAACAATGCCCAAGAGCAACACACCGTCATGCCTGAACTACTGTCCTGCAGCTGTGACATAGCTGGGGGATGAAGAGCTTCGAAAGGCGTCCAAAGAACCTCACCGGCTCCTCCCTCCCAGCTCAGTCGACCTTTTCCAGTTTGCCTACATGCCCAGCAGAGGTGCTGATGTCACCATCTCCTGCCTGCTGCATTCCACCTTATCCCAACAGGACAAGGGCAGAGGATGACTACAACTTTTAATACTATCGTTCCCATTCTGGTCACTAAAATAAGATGCCTCAGGCTGTCGCTCTGCAAATGGGTTCTCGACCCCCTCACTCGCTGACCACACCCAGTAGAGGTAAGAGAACAGAGACCATATGTCAGGTCCTTTCCCTCTAACAGCGGTGGCCTCCAAGGCTGTGTCCTGGGCTCCCTGCCATTTTCAATCCATACCCATGGCAACATCTTCAACTTTATCATCAATTTCACTGATGACACAGTGGTGATTGGTCCGATAACAGACAGTGATGAACAGGCCTGTTTGGATCAGGCAGATGCCCTAGGTCAGGGGCCCCTGGCTAATAATCCTGTACCGGATGGCATTCTATACATGTGCAGTTCGGAGTATTCTGATGGGTAACGTCCTTCATTACCTGGTATGGCAACTGCTCCATCCAAGACCTCCAAGCCGTGCAGAGGATGATACGTTCAGCTGAACATATCATTAGACCATCACTTCCGTTCCTGCAGGACACGTACATCGAGTCAGGTCGGGAGCCTTGGGAATCATCAAGGGCACTTCCCAACCCTGTCATGTACTGCTGAGGTCAAATGGATCACATTAAATGTGCCGGGAGGAGCTTAAACCCACAGGCTAACCGAGATTCTGAGCTCTCACTAAACGGACTCCCATGGCTTGCACGTATATCACATGATCATCTATTATTCTACTACAGAATTTATACATATAACATAAAAGCAACAGGTAGTTGCTCATGTGGACCCAGAGCTTCTACACTACAAGTCAGTACAATAGTAATTACCTGATTGTGAAAGACACAATGAAATTATTGTCACATAGCAACCTTCAACACTTGCAGAGACTTTTTCGGAAATGATTAACAATGTGGAGGAATTTCCTTTTTATTTTCTAATCTAGCCAAGGTTCTCTCACAGTTTTTATACTGAAGTGCAGATATCTAAGCTGATTCTTTAATAATATATAAAAATCCCCTCTAAGAGATTTGTCTCTTGACAAAAGTCATGTCTGATCAGTTACATGTGTATCAAACATTTTCATGTCACATGTCTAACAAAAGTAGCAAAATATAGGTTTCTTATATAACTAGCTTCCAAAATTAGCTAGCCAATGGTATTGTCATTACTTTGACAGCTTCTAGATAGGAAAAGTTAAAATTATGAGAAGTTAAAGTGAAAAACAAAAATGACTTTATTCATCGTGTGCTATTACTTTTCTATCCTCTGTCAGAGAAGGATGGGTCACCTTTCTGAGCTTCGCGTTTTCTCGAAGGAATATTTCCTTGTCAAGGTCACCTTGGCTTCCTCAATATTGGACTGGAATGAATATACTAAAACAAAAAGTGTTGTACAAATGCTAGCCTAGACAAACGGTGGAGGTGCTAACAAATTGATGCAGCCTAGTTAAAAGATAGAGAGGTTAGCGTGGAATTGAAAAGTGACTGGTTTGTAGACTGGATATCAAATGATTAATGAAAACTAAAGAATGCAACATTACTGCCTGAAAATTAAAGGAAAGTCATGTTAAAAACAGACAAAGCTACAGCAAAGGTTGGAAAGTAGGCTACAGCTAGTTTCCTCGCCCCTTCAATTAGATAGTTTAGGTACATTACTATTGAAATCTCAGAAAGAATAACTATGGAGCTGATTTAAAATCTGAGCACAATCAAAGAAAAAATAGCTCTAACAAAGTACCTGACTTATAGTGAAACAATAAGTAAATAATTTAAATATAAATCATGTAAGATGCACTGAAACAAATATGTACTTGATTTACAATCACTTTTTAAACCACATGACAGTTAACCTTAATCTTCACTGTGATAAAGAGTTGTTAGCCAGGTTTCTACCTGCTTAAGAGGCAGTTTTTTTCCCCCACATGACAATATGAGCAGAATTTGTGGAAAATGTTGTGTTTCAAATTAAAGTCAGTCATGCTCTTTCACTGAATCATATAATTATAAATATGTGACAAGGTAGGATTCCAGCTTCATTCAAGTAAGGAACGTGCATCATTCGTGCAGAGCTTTCAGTAATATTACGAAAACTAAACCCAGTGTAGACATCACATCACAGCTTTATTGCAAAGCCAGTTTTGTTCAACCACAAAAACTACAACCATCACATTATTACATTATAAAGAACATTGTTTATTTATTACAAATATTGTATTGATGTTTTCGCATTGTAAATGAGTCCCCTACTCCAAGGCAGGAATGAAAAACTCAAAACGTCTTGGTGTAGACATTTGCTTTGTGAGGATTATAGTACCCCAGTTCACTCTTTCTGTTGTCATCTTTATTTATATTAGTAAAGATAATTCCCCCCACAGACCAGTGCTTCGCAGCCAATGTAGGTGCACAAATATGCTACTAATAAATCCAAGAAGACCGAAACCTTAGTTTATTTGTGATTGGTTCATTATGTTTCACTGAACATGATGAATAATCTTTCTGACCCAAGGCAGGAATGCGGATATCTTTGTGTAGACATTTGGTGCAGTGGGATGATCACAGTTGTTCTTTTGATAAAAGGAGACAATTCCTACTGCAGTGCTGTTACACACCAGTGGACCCCCAGAGTCTCCCTGCAATAATAACAACAACATCAACAACAACAACATCATCATCAACAACAATAACAACAACATCAACAAAGCTCAAAATATACTGGCTGTATATTGAAGTGTGCACTTGTGCCGTTTGTGGTACTGTGCCTGGTATGGTATACGGTTTGTTCCTACCTACCCCTTACTGATGTAAGGGCTAACATGCTAAGGCCTAATATGATCGCAGCTGAATTCTGTTTTCTACGGCTTATTTATTTAATCACTATGAATATATTACCTGACACAACTTTGCTGTTTTTAATAGTAAATATTAAAATATCGTTTATAGACATTTAAGTATATTAACAAAATGTTATTGTTTATCTTTGTGGGAAGGATACATTTCATATGGTTGCTGAATGTTGCATTTTTGTTATACCTTTTTTGTCTCACTAGTAAACACGAATTCTCTTCTGGGGCTAAAAAACATATTAAATGTAATTGATCGTTCATGTTAGCTCAATTGAGGATAGTTTGGAACAGATGTACAGCATTTATTTGTCACTGTGGTATTAAGTATGCTGAAGAAATGACTTCATAGGCTTCCATAGGGCATAATCTTATGAACACAAAATACTTTTAAAAACTCTAACATATTGCTAATTTAGTGATGTTACAGCTAGGATACTAATTCCATTTTATAGTGAGATCTGACAGAGTGAAGAAGACTTGCATATCTTCAAATTTTCCTGAAGTTACATTAATGCTCCAAGCTAAACTGAATGTGGTAGCTAGTGTAGGATTGTTTGTTATTGTCTTGACTTAACCCTATCCCACTATCCCCTTCTACCAGTGACGGACATAGGTGTGGGCAAAGGTTTGATGCATGTAAAACCTAATAAACATATGACTCCAAATTATAATTAACAAATAAGTTGTAAAGAGCAAGTTCTGTTACGTAGCCCTTAGTAAGTCACGAGAACATGCACAATCCATGTCTAAAGTTCCTTAATGCCGAAACAGTCTGCAGTCAGAGATATACCACTCAGCTAACTGTATGTTTAACCTAGTAGACATGCACATCATAGATTGGATACCTCACAGGGAATTGGTGTTGGCAATCTACAGCAGGTTATTCATGCTAATTACATGAGTACTTAAACAGTTACATTATATGTGTATAAGTGAGTGCAAGGTAGCACAGTATTTATTTGTGTAATGCAAGCTGATAAGGTAAATATTGCAATTGGTTGTATTTTGTAATAAGGCAATCCAAACATTTTTTAAAAAGCAGAAAAGACAACAATCAGAAATCCCAGTCCCAGGGACTCACACCACTGTGATCTGGTCACCTGTATCTCTTTGAGAGACTGCAGGTATGCATAGAATTGAGCGGTAGACAAGAACAAGACTTCACAGACCAGAGTTTGGCCTGCAGTCGTGATGCCTTTCTGCATCTTTCATTATATTGTCTGTAACACACATGGATTGTTTTAACCTCTATCTCTATAACTCTATAACTCAACAGTTCAAATCTGGATTTGCATTACATAAAAGTTTTCCTACCTTGTTTTCAGATGTGCTTATTTGTGTGAGGCGAGGGTAAAGTGTTATACTTGTGGAAAGCGATCCTGTACCTAAGGTGTCCAACACCCTCATGCATGATAGCAATACCAGCTGGCAGCTTTCAAGGTAATATTTAAATAAGAATTTGTAGTTACAATTTCCAGCATATAGTAAACAGTTGAAATGTGGTTAATAATAATTCACAAAGTTAGATGGGGATGTGATATTGTTAAATTATGCATGTGGTTGTAAATGAATGAAAAAACGAATCCCTGGAAGGTCCATGAGAGGTAATGACGACACCGTATACAGCTCTAAACCCAAACACATTGCAGACTCATGTAACATTACACTGAACACCTAAACATGCATGATTTTTTGAGGTTTAGCCCGGTTCCTTAAAGGAACTGCATATATGTGTAAGTGTAATGGCACTTTTACCTTACAGATTCCGTGAGAACGACCGCCCGCGCATAGCATAGCTGTGTAATTGTAGCACTGTTTCCAGTGAGCCTCACAAATGTTTTTCATGACAGTGACATTTGCCTCCATAAGGTGGTCACTTGCAGTACCATCGGTTGTTTGTCTTCCCCAACCAGCTGTGCTACAAACTGAATTGTCCTTGATGCCCTGGTTTGGTTCTTCTGGGAAGGAGATCATGTCAACATTTGGAGCTTTTTTGGCTGAGGTCTCAAGCTATAACAAGATAATAAAAATCATTAATGAGAACAGTAAACAGTTGAACAGGACTATTAAGGCTGAGCCTGTCATGAGAAACTGTTCACACATCCTCCTTTTCTTTATGAGGAAATTAAATAACATTTTTGGAAATAAAAGCTTTATTCTACAAAATTGGGTCGTAATAGAAGTGTAGTCTTGTTTTTTTGTTTTGTTTTTTTTTTAAGTTATTTACAGCATAATTACAAATACAATGATATAAGGTACAATGAACACGTAGAGAACCAAGGTTCTATAAAATAATCCATAATAATTGCTAAATCATTCCTCTGCTGCATTTGCTGTATTTCTGTAATTGCTGCATTAAATTGTATTCGTACTTTTCACACATCAAAGGGTACAAAAGAAAAATGATTGATTTATGATTGTTTACTTGCAAGAGCATGATGTCGTTGAGCAGACATATCTTAGCCTCATAATCTGGATGTCTGTGGTATGACTTCACAGGTATGCGGATATGAACCCTGTCCTTTAGATTATGAGCACCCACCACTACTGTAAGATTTTGTGTACTGTCGACAGAAACCAGTGGATACCATGTTAATGGGTAGATAAAGCTTTCTAAAATTATTTTTGTGGGGTTTTTTTTTTTGGTAAAATGCATGCTTCAAAAGTAAATGGTCTTTAAGTAAATCACACTCGCCTAAATCAAAGTTACTAAGTGCTTTGCAGTAGTTATAAAAATACACGCAATAAATACAGATAAAATCATACGAACAAGACTGGACATATGAACTAGCGCTGGACAAAGCTTGTCAGTGTCAGCAGTACAACATCTGAAATGGTTGAGAATGTGTACAGGAAGCATAGAACTCCAGTGGTGTCCTGTCTTCATAATGAGAAACGTGCCGACGTTTTTAAACATCTGCTATCTCGCAAGCTATTCTTCTGCTTGGAGAGCCAAAATATTAGTCCATATTGCACCTTACTATTGATCGTTTCCACCTCAGGTGGAACAATAAATGTGAAACTTGAAGCCCCTTTTTATGCACATTTTAGTAATTGGGAGGTAATCATTTATATAAAAGTTAATGTTACACTTGAAAAAAGTATGATAATTATGATGTATGTTTTTCCTCAGAGCACTTAACTTCAGTAATTGAAGAATCATTGATATGCTAAAATGTGACTAATTATTCACACTACACAGATAGCTGTCTAATAAACAGATATAGCAGCTCAGCCACAAAGTGGTAGACTCACAGACCAGGGCTGATGAGTGCTTAAATATTTGTGTCTGCAAAAATCGCCTTACCACTGTTGCAGAGTTCCAGTCTGCCTCTGGATGCAACATTAGCACAAAAACTGCATCGGGAATTTCTTGCAGCTGTCTATATGTTATTTCTTAAAATTATGAGAATTCTTATTATTTTTACTCAGAAATGTCACTTCTCTCAGATGACAGAAAAATCAGGGTATCAGCACAGGACACTTTACGCTGGTGTAAAGAGCATCCAAAGAACAAGGAAAGGCATTAAAATACACAATAGCTTACTGTGTATGCATGCAGTGGCCAGCTGTCATGACATAATTCTCAGAAACGAGGAAGCCACCACAGATGTGTTCCCCATCTTTCTGGAGAGAAACCATGTAGGGTCTGGAGTGGGGTTTAGCCTCTGTGCCGTTCACTATGCCCATGTTCATTCTGGCTGAGAGCAAGAGAAATTAGAAAAGAAGATTACGATTAATGCTGAAACAAAAATGTACTTGCTTGTTTTTTTTTTGTTTGTTTTTTTTAATGAGAAAGGCAAGATATGTTTCTAGGTTTAGAATGAACATAAAATGAGGAATATGGCTTAGGTGATACTTACCAGACAGGGCCAAGTATGGCAGTAGAGCTGGCAGCAGAAACAGGGAGGTGAGAGTCATGGTGCAGAAGGATGAGAATGACCTTAACTAGGAAGCACAGAGGAGCTGAAGCAGTGCATGCCCTTCCTTAAAAGTATTTCCTGTATTCTCTATAATGGTTGACTTCCCCAAATACGTCTCTAATTCTTTAGGAAATAATGTTCCATACAGTGCAAGTAGGGGCTATATGAACTCTATCAATCAATTATTCCATAGTAGTGCAATTCAGGGTGTTACAACACAATACGATATTTGAATCAGTGCAGGATTAGAGGCCATTTAAATACTGGACAAATAGACAAGTTTTCAGTCTACGTTTGAAGACTGATGGACCCTGCTATTCAGGCAGCCCGTGAAAGTTCGTTCCACTGGAGCCAGGACAAAGGAGATATCTGACATAGATAACATTTTGAACAAAATGCTCTTTCTGGGGTTCTAACATGCCTACTCAAAGTATCATCTACCTTATGAAACCGATGGCATGAATTTACTCAGCGTCAGCAACAAAGCTGTCCCCAAACTCTTTTCAATTTTCATAGCTAGTTGAAGGTGTTAGTCTTTTTTTCTTTTTCACAGGTGCTCAACCACATAACTCAAAATAGTAACAATGTTCTCAAACCAGTAGTAAATAACCTACAAAACACTAACACCTCTTGCAAAACTCATCCTCTCTACAAAATTCCTTCAATAACAATAATTACGCAGTGCAAAAATGTATAATGTATAACTCACACAAACAGTAACACACAGCAGCTCAACAGTAGACACACACAAGCATTCATGAACCATGCACAGGAGAAATACTAGCTACAGAACTCAGAGATGACGAAGCCTCAAACTCCAGATCACAACATGTGGTTGTAATGAGTGGTGAGGGAGGCCAGGATGCACATGCTGAGGGGAGCGACTTTTAATGAGGGCAAACCCAGCAACATAGTCCATAGAATAGTCCAGGGTGGGAATGCCACAAATGGAATACAGCCGGAACACATGGTAAGGAAGGGAACAGGAGACGGAAGCCAAAACACGAAACAAAACCAAAATCTAAATCAGGATACCAGGCAGGGCTTAGAACATGGTAATATATGGAAAAATATATACTGGAAAATAGAACACAGCATACAGAAGATGGAACACTGTACTACGGCCAGTCACGAACATGAACATAATTCCTCAGTAGGATTGAGAAATGGGGAGAAGTAAACTAAGCATGTGTGGATGAGACCTAATCCAGTCCCTCGCTGCAGATGTGTGGTTGTATAGTCCATTGGTTTAGAGTTCTGTCTTCTGTAGTCACCATGTACTAGCCTGTTGCTCATCGCAAGTATTAATGACTGACGTTAGCATAAAATGTCCCTCCTGTTATTATCCACCCTGTTAGTGTTTTGCAGGTACTGGGACAGACACCAGGGGTGGACGTTAAAGGTTTAATAAGTGTTTCCAGCATACAGCAATATTTATTTATAATGTGTCATGCCACCCATGTCCTCAATACACTACAACTCCCAACATTCTGTTCATCACCCAGAGGAAAGTCCAACCAATCACTTCTTTTCAATAACAGTCATACACCAGTCATAGAGTCTGTTAGTTTCTTGATCTGTTGATGATCAACCTTTTGTGCAGCAGCAACCACAGCCTCCCAGACACTGTTCAGAGAGCTGAACTGGTTTCCAACAACGTAAATCTCCCGTTTAAGAAGCACCCACAAGTTCTCAATGGAGTTTAGGTCAGGTGAGGATAGGGGCCATGCTGTTATTCTTTCAACTTTAAGCCTTTTAGCCTTTTCTGGCTAGCCATACAGAGGAGTACTTCAATGCATGCGATGGAGCATTGTCCTGCATACATTTTTTTTTTTCCTGTACCACTGCTTGAAGAAAGTGTCTTCTAAAAACTAGCAGTAGGTTTGGGAGTTGATTTTGAGTTCATCTTGAACCCGAAAAGGTCCACCTAGCTCATCTTTAATAATACCAGCCCATAGCAGTACCCCACCTCCACCTTGCTGGGGTCTGAGTCGAGGTGGAGCTCTGTGGCCGTTCCTGATCCAGCCACGGGCCCATCCGTCTGTCTGTCAAGAGTCACTCGCATCGCATTAGTCCATAAAACCTTCAGTCTTCAGACATTTTTTGGCCGTCTTGATGTTTCACCTTGTGTGTCTTGTTCAGTGGTGGTTGGGTTTCAGCCTTCCTTACCTTGGCCATGTCTCTGAGTAGTGAACACTTGTACTTCTGGGCACTCCAGGTAGCTTGCAGGTCTGGAGTATGACAGCACTGGAGGATAATGGGTTCCTGGTCGCTTCACGTTTGACTCTTCTCAAATCTTTGGCAGTTAATTTGCGTCTTTACTTTTCTCAAGACGTTTCTTGCGACCCTGTTGACTATTTGCAACAAAATGTTTCTTGGTTCTGCAATCACGCCCCAATATCTTCGCAATTCTAGGAGTGTTGCACCCCTCTGAAGGACTTTTTACAATTTTTGTTTCCAGAGTCAGTTAAATCTCTTTTTTGGCCCATTTTGCCTGAAGCAAAGAAGCTGCCTAATATTTTTGCACACATTGATATAGGGTATTGATCTTCTTAGACCACATTCTCCCCCATTACTCAAACACACATCACCCGATATGCTTAAATGCAATAAGCATTCAAGTTTATACAGCTTGGTGTTGGAAAATATGCATAAAAATGATGATATGATCAAAATACTCTCTGGCCTAATAATTGTGCACACAGTGTAGACTCGGTATATTTAAACCTGCCATGTCCAAATTATTTTTTGCAAAGTATTGCCTCTATTGTTTACTGTGCATACAGAGCATTATTTTCCTGATTGCCTGCTTGTGTTTCTGATCCATTTTTCTTTTTTTCTTATTTCTGGGTATTTTGAGCATGTTGTAGGATCAAATATGTGAAATACATTACATGGTGCTGTGTTTCCCTGGGAATCCCCAGAACGTAAGGCACAATGAAGTTTTGCCCCTTTTTAACAGTAACAAGTACTCCAACATTTGCTCACACGATGTTGCTGTTCATTCCATAAACTATTTTTCTCCATGAATCTACTTGTTGCCTGTGTCTCCTGCAAACAGGTAATGGATGCAGTGAGTGTCTGCAAACAGATGCCTGAAAATTCCAGCCTGTGCTATTAGGGCAATAACTGAAAGTTTTAAAACATCTGTGATAAACCCGGGAACAGATTACACAGGCCTCCATGCATAGTGGGGATAGTTTGAAAGGCAAAGGCCATTTATGCAAACATAAAAAAATGACAGAAACCTTACTTATATGTTATATGCCACTTCATTATACAATACAGGATAAGACTCTGACGTTAAAGCTTAAATGTATGCATCATACTGCTGTGATGACCATCATGCGTTTCTATTGTGCCATGGCAGGTTTGAGACACTTCTTAGAAGGAACTAACACTATGTTTTTTTGAGACAGCCACACCCACAAAATGTGGTTATGTTGGTGCAGGCTGCACACTTGCTGCTATTAAGTGCATGTTTGTTGCTAAGAATACTTTTCAAACATTCTGTGTAATTTACAGGAAAAGGTTGGGGGGGGGGGAGTAAACTGCCTTCACTCTAATTGCCTCTTCTGTTCTAAGACTGACTCATTCTCTCTGCTGCACTATGACTATCATCCTGTTATTTCTGCTGTGCGCTCTGCTACCGTCCCTGGGCCACGCCGGTAAGTGATGTCCATTGTAACTACCCCTGGTCTCCTGGACTTTGATTTCAGTGTAGAACTCTACCTATGCATAAAACTCAACCACGAGAAAGCTACACTACTTTAATAAGCACGCATGGTGTGAGGTTTTCAGCCGTTATCGATTCAACTCTTTCATTGTTTCTCAGCTCATGCGCATGTTGGTATAGTGAACGGCACAGAGGCTAAACCCCACTCCAGACCCTACATGGTTTCTCTCCAGAAAGATGGGGAACACATCTGTGGTGGCTTCCTTATATCTGACAAGTTTGTGATGACAGCTGGACACTGCTGGAAATAGTATGGTTTTAAAACATCTCCCCCCCCCACTGATATATCTGTAAGCATTTGGACAATAACACCATTGTGGATGCTTCATACACTGCCACCACGTTTCATAGACATGCTTGCTTTCATAGTTGCTCTGGACCACTGGTGTGCCCTGCGGTTTAGGCTTCTCATTCTAAGAACCTGGTTGAGTCCCAGGTTGTGTCAGTGTTTTGTCCTGTTTATGTTTATGTCCTGGAGCATCTTCTTGAGCAGCTAAAAATTGTGTGAAATGGTCTATTATTACCTACTTCGATGGTCTACTTGGTGATTTATTATTGTTTAGGCTCACCAGTGGACCAGTTCTCAACACTTTACCAAACCGTTGATACTAACACTGACAGACAGTGTTTTGACTGGTTACTTCCTTGTGGCATTGGCGTTTAATTTAGCCAAATGACAGCAACAGATTCAAGATACAAACGACGTCTGTAATCGACTCAACACCTCGATCCTTTCATTAACTCTCTTGTGCATACGCTGTCCAAGAAAAACCTAAGCTGCCCACTTTCCATTTACTTATGGTGCAGTTCCTACAGTACTATACATCTACCGTGTATTTTCATCATGGTTACATTCTAAAACCAGTGTGTAGAAATAACAGAACAAAATGTGTCACTGGCCAAATGCTCACAGGCTGTACAGTAATTTGCAGATATATGTGTTACACTGACCTAAACATTTTGCGCAATGGTTTCTCTTCTCAGCGGAGACAACATGACAGTAGTGATGGGGGCTCATGATCTGTCAGAAAAGTACTCTTCTACCCACATGGAAGTGAAGTTCTACCACATTTATCCAGAATACAATCCTCAAGGGTTCAATGACATCATGCTGCTGCAGGTATTCAGCTGTTTTTGCTTGAATCCACATTTGATAAAAAATCAAATAAATCAGTTGCTTAATGATTTATGGCTTTCTTTCAATTCCCAAGCATCTTCAAAAGCATGAGAGGTGCTGCTCAGTCATTGTTAAAGTACATCTCTCAGTAGATTCTTAAGATTCTAAAACAAATATGCTTGGGCCTGGCTGTGAAGTGAAGTGTTTCCATATGAGGCAAACCAACCACTGCTCGTCACCCTGAGATAATCCTCCCCACAGGTGGTCATAGAGAGGACTGCTGTATGGGTGTTTTTACATTAAGGCAAGAAACATACTTCTAACCAAGAGAGAGATTCACGGTAATTGACGTTCACGTCAGAGTTGGTCTGTCAAATCCACACGTCTCGATTATTAACAATAGATTGTATAGAGAAATGAGACTTTCAGACAGATGAGATAATGCCCCAGCTGTTGCTTCCAGAAAAAAAAAAACAACAACAAGAAATGATTTTCTGTGTGAGTCATAATAACCCCACGGCAGGGCACATAGGACAGGACAAAACATTAAACCAACTAAAGCTCTTTTTATGGGTCCGGCATTTGAGGCAATGTATGCAGGTGATGTGCACCATGTCAGGCGTGTCAGCTGGTTAACCCCTCAGCTGTTCAAGGTCCCCTTCAAAAGAACTGGTGTAAACCTCACTGGACTGTTAGAAAGGGGGTTCCACTTTGTAATAGAATTCAAATGTTCAACCAAACAGTCTTTTGGAATGTCTGTTCTTGCATGCAAATATATATATATATCATTAGCAAACATTTCACTTTGCCACTTTGGTGGCAACTTTCATCTTTCATCATTTTCATTTCCTCCTGACAGTTGCAATAAGCGTGAAAAACAGAAACTGCACAAAACCTGGGTGTTCCTTAGCATGAAGAACCATATAAGTAATGTTTGCAAAAATGTGTTATATGACCTGACAAATACACCCAAAGTCCTTGACATTTGCTCAACAGTGTATTCATATGAAACTCTTTCCTTTCTGGTCTACCAAAACAACTTCATCTATAGGTTGCAGAGTGTGCAAATTGTTGCAGTGAGAATTTAAACAAATTGACATATTCAGGAATTTCTTTGACCTGAATCTTGTGAAATTTGTGGACATCAGAAGTTCAAAATACCAGCAATACCAAACTTGGCAGTGAAATATGCCATTTTTAGGAACCAAAGAGACTGTGCAGGCTATGACAATGTGTAGAGTTTTTTTGTACATTTCAATCACTGACTTGTCAACTTTCAGCAATGGATACATAATAATAACTGTGAAGTCTGCTGGTTCCATGCTTCACAAGCTACCCTAAACTGCCCTGTGTAGTAAGGAATGAGAACGGATTAGCAATGATTTGATTAAAAAAAACAAGAGAGATAAAAGCGCTTTGCTTTTATTATTTTTGTCACATCTCCCTGCATCAGGCACCGACTAAGCCTAAATGACTGCAGTCATCCATGATGTAAAGAATCTATGTCTAATTATATCTAATTATGTGTAACGCAGAGCGGTAAGGAGGCGGACACGTGCGGAGAGGAGAAAGATTTATTATGGGCAAATCCAGAATCAGAGTCGTTTAGGCAGTCCAGGATCATAGAGCCAACATGGAGAGTATGAGGAAACATGATTAAACAAAACCAACACACAAAGGCACACACAGGGAGTGGGAGAGGAACCAAGGCTAGGAAACACAAAGACAGGGAGCACAAAGAAACAACCATAACAAAACGCATTCAAACAATGAAACCATGAAACAATGAACAGCCACGATCAAGGCACACAACAGAGTTTAAATGCATGAACTTGGAATGAGGGACAGTCAATGTAAGGACAAAACAAAACTACGGAACGGAACTAAACACAAGACAGGGCAAACACGGAACACACAACACGGAAGGGACTGATCGTGACATTATGCAATTTGACACTATGAGGAAAATGAGTTGTGCTTTAGAGAAAATAATTTTCGTTATCTTGAAATCATGAGAAAAAATAAGTAAAAACTAAAAAGTTTTATTTTGTTAAAAAAAAAGTATCACCAGTAAAAGCAACCTTAAGATAAGAGTACACAAAAATGAAGTAACTCAGCCTTTCTGGACTGAGTTTGTTTGGCTGGGTAGGTAGACAAATCTGACAAAAATGAGATATCATACAGAATATCAGACAAATTACCTATAAGACAAAATATTATGATCTGAAAAGTGCATACATCACTGATATCTGAAACATCGCTGAGATCAGAAGTGCCCTGTCACATCACTTGAAATGTAGAGAAATGTGAAATGTCAGGGGTGGCGTTCCATGTCACTGTGCGTTCAAAGGACTCCCAGTTGCTGGGTATGATTCATTCTTTTTGTTCAGTTTAGTTTTTTTATTATTTAGCAAAATAGAGTAGGAGTGTGCTCCTCTTTGAAGAGGTGTCTTAAGTATGATTGAGAGAGACATTACACCTTATTCTCAACAGCACACGGGTATATTCACTAAAATGTTGATGGTTTTTTCCAGTTGAAAGGAATAGTCAAAAACAGCACTGTTATAAACTGGATTCCCTTAAGAAAAAGAAGACAACAGATTAAGAACAAAACCATCTGCAGCATCGCTGGCTGGGGGAGAAACATGACTAATGGGCACACCAGCACAAGACTTATGGAGGTGAACGTCAGCATCGTGGGCAGACAGGCGTGCACAAAGGCCTGGCATAAATTTTACTCAGCTCCTAGCATGATCTGTACAGCAGGTCGGGGAGGATTTTGTAAGGTAAAGTTTGAAATTAAGTCACTGAGCCCTTAATCTTTTGAATTTTGCTGTGTTACAGCAGCATAATGAGCTTTTTTTACTCAATGTGAACTTATAAGTACCTAGAAATGACTTTCAAATGTATTTGTTTATTTATTTATGTTTTGCAGGGAGATTCTGGGGGTCCTTTGGTGTGCAATAACAAAGCAGTTGGTATTGTATCAAAATTTGAGTGGGAGAACTGTGACTACCCTCACAAACCAAATATCTATACGAAGATCGCCAAATTTCTGCCCTGGATCAGGGCTATAATTAAGACCAAGAAGTGAAAAGCAATGAAGCAACCGATGCATAATTGAATAAATACATAAAAAATTCATTACATTGAATAAAAATTCTAGTATGTGTACAGAGTGTAATTATTAATCTTTATTTGGTATTTTTAATCTTTAAAAAGTTTTCTTGGCCATTAATTTTTCTAAATTTGCAGCAAAAACAAAAAAAGTGACAATGCCCCACCAAAACGCATCAGTATCAGATCAGTGTACCCAATATTCGAACTGTTGCCTTGAGCTTAAACTCTTTATATATACTCAATATGTAAGTATATTAAGCTACCTGTAATGCAGGAAGGCAGAGCAGGATGCAGAGATGAACCGTGTTGCAGACACAGATGTTTATTTAACACACATAACATGACGAGTACAATGAAGCACACAGTTTATGTGGGCTCAAACACCGACTAACACCAATGACTAGACAGGACTTTATATACATACACAGTAACAACGTGAAATGAGGAACAGGTGTGATACATGAGAGGGCTGCAGCCATGCATATAAACACACACACACACACACACACTCACACACACACATACACACACACACACTCGCACACTCACACACACACACACACACACACACACACTTACACACACACACACACACACACACACACACACATACACACACACACACACTCGCACGCACACACACACACACGCACGCACGCACACACTCACACACACACACACACACACACACACACACACACACACACACACAGGGAGGTGTCTAGGAGGAGGGGGCCATGCAGTGACACTACCATTTAAATATATGTTTAGTGTTTACCATACTGCTATAAATAATTGAACAATCATATATAGTGAATAAAATCAATTTATAATTAGTAAAAGCAATTAATTAGACTACAATTGCTCTAACCTGTTCTCTGATGTGCCCACTCTGCGTTCAGCTGTAGTTGTACAGATACTGCAGAAGAATCCACTTTCTTTTTACTGAAGTTCAAAATTCTGTTTACATGTATTTGCTTAATGTGGGTTAATGAAGGATCATTCCTTAATTCTGATATTTATTTGAAATTGTGTGATAAAACCCAAATGATTTCAAACAGTCAGATTAGGATTAGGAGTCTGATTTTTTCCATCAGATTCTGATTGATTCCGTCTGTATTTATTGCTCAACTGCAGGTCTCTAACCTGCATGTTTGGATTGTGTTTTGGGACACTTAACTAGAGTTAATTAATTCTTTTATTAAATCCTGTGTGATAAATTAGGCTATTGAAACTTTTAACCGGTAACCATGAATAAATGTCTGTGGAATGTCTAACACTGAGCCAGATTAACCAATATCAGTAACTTAATTAGGCAAGAAGGATGCAACAAACAGGTCAGTGTGTATGAAAGCATAGACTGACATTCCCAAAGAGGGTTACAAACATTACAGTGAGTTATGAAATAATTTCACATTTGTAGTATTTAGATGGGAAAAGGATGCATGTTTATAATGAAGCTGACCCGCCCAGTTGCTACAGTTAACCAGTACAGCTTTGTTGTTTAAAAAGATTTGTGTCTAACTGCCCAAATACATCACATAGCATGTGAGAGTATCCCATGGTACAGTAAGCTGTTTTGTATAATGTAAAATGAGACTGTTTGTAACATGTGCCAGAGAATGTATTTATTTTAGTAGCAGCTATTGTTAGGTTGGAAGCAATTGATAGCATTTAACCCCCAACCTATTTTTGCTTGTGACTGATTAATTCATCACAAATCAAACACAAAACTTTTTCTTTTTGTATGGGAAATAAATCTTGCCAAAAAGAATATTGTAATGAAATCAATAAAATAAGCAAACACAGGGTAAACCACAGAACAGTGCAATAACCAAACAAACCAAACACACAAAATAAAACGACAAACAGGGTAACCAAACACAGGACTCCAAGGAGGGGCGATCGTGACAGCCAGCATGAGTCACTTGTGACAAACATAATAAGGAAAGGAAAACATCTTTTTATTTTAATCATTACCATGGTATTTCTTAAAATAATTGAAATGAAATAGCTAGTAAGGAAAGAAAATCCAGTCTTAGCACATTATTAGCATATTCTCAAGAATTTAGTCAATATAGCTTTTTTTTCTTCCAGAAAGAACATTTACTTATCAAAACAAGTGTGATGAAGTCAGAGACCTGCACCATCACCATGTCCCCTGCCAGACGGTAAAGATACTTGAGGCAACATGCAGTGAATCAAAGAAGCACACTCACCTGAGGTCCTGCTTTCAAGAGTGGAAGCTGGAGCAGCTCCAACAGGTTGGAAGGGCCCAAGACTGTACGAACACCTGTGGAGAGAAAAGAACCGAGTCAGCAAATGGTCCTATTTGCTGGTAAACATATTCATGTAATTGCCATTGAACGGTGCACAGGATTGACATGGACACACTGCATTATATTGAGGTGGATTTTATTGTCCTTCTGTAGAGTCACCTTCCAGAGATATTGGTTTAGCCCAGGGGCTAAACCAGTGGTGAGCCAACCTGTGTTTAAGGGGTGTAGAACAGAAGGTGGAGGATGGTGAGATGGAAAGCATATTCATTGGAGGATTACCTGCTGACTGAGCGGTATACAACTCTGTTTCAGCCTGGTACTCAAGTCTAGTCCAGTGTTAATTAATAGGACTGTTGGTTAATTTGGAGGAATATTACAGTCCTACTGAACTGCTTTTAAAACCATTTATTTGTTTTTTTCTTTATTTTCACCATTTTACTAATAACTTGAGCATGCTAAGTTTATCTGAAGGTGTCCTGTACTCTTGGTGCAGTGAACCCCATTACCACAAAACTACGCGTAAATCCTGGAATTCCCGCAGGTCATACCATCCTCCAACAGGGAATCCTCACAAACAGCAATGATAGATCACACATGGTCAAATCAGCAATGGCAGATTACAGTGGCACATAATGTAATCTACAGTACAGTAGTGGGTCACCCAAAAGGTGCAACCTGGCCACCACTGTCACCTGGAAAGTCTTCTGTACACACCTGATTAACATGGCCATCCAGTATCTCTGCACTTCAACTACTTCTATGCCATGTGAGAGGATCTTTTCAAAAGCTGGTGAAATTGTTCACCACAAAAGAAAATATTTGCACCAGCTATTTCCACAATTCCCCTGAATCCCCTATGATTCACTTTCACTTTGCCCTATCATAACTCAAATGCTGACATTATATATATATATATATATATATAGTTCTTATCTGGTTGTACACAAATGGTAGATATCAAAATGAAAACACACTGCCTTCTACTGTATTTTTATTATGTACATACAGCATTACCACTAAGAAATTGTCGAGCACACTTCCATGTTTAAATCACCGTTACAACTTTTGTCCACCACTAGATGTCACTAATGTCAAACTTAGACTCTTTCCCCAGTACAATCAGGGAGGCTTGAACATTTCACATTTTTAAAAAACATCACATTTAATAAGAACAATAAAATATAACAAACTGGATAGCCTAGGGTCTTCTCAATATGCAGTGTTTGCTCTACAGTACTGTAACTTCAAACATGAGCAGTATAACTTTAAACTTTAATAGTATTAACTAAATAGTTAAACTTCTGGGACAAAAGGAAACTGACTCACATCGCTGCAAATCAAACACCGAATCAGGAAATCACCAAAAAAAAAAGAAGAAAAAAAAGAAAGAATTACAAACTTAATTCAAACCAAAAGCCATGTAGTGAACTGCATTTCACAAGGCACAACGCCCCCTCACTCTCAGTATAACTCAGAGAGAAAAAGTCACTAATTTGGGGAGATTTGACACCCAGTTTCTCTTCAAATAAATCAACTTTACAAAACACCACTGTGAGAGACAGCTGGCCTCACTCATCACCAGGCTATCAAACTCCTGATGGCTAATTACGTTTTTTAGAATTTTATTATTTATGAATTACACTGTACTTCCCCTTTTCTTCATTAGGCACAAAGCCGTGGATCGCACATATACCTCGTAGAATCAGTAGATTCCAAGGCCAGAGAACAGGGAAGCTACAGAGACCTGGTATATAGTACACAGAAATTAAACAGAATAGTTACAACTGTATGTGACTTACCTGTGCATACAAGTTAACCTGTGATCACAGTCTAATGGCCTTGGACTAAAGATGAACTATATGACTGTGACATTGCTATACCTATAGCTAAAGTGGTTTACTCCTGTAGGCGTAGCTAGAGGTGTATAAATTGGAAACGCAGGTTAGGGAGACTCGCTGAATGTAATGTGCTGTATCACTGGGGTGAATCTGTACAAATTGTTTTGCTGAATGCTATTTGCAGATTGTGTGTTGAAATATTATTTTGAGTCTTTCAGTTACGGCCCTTGAGCTAATTTTATTTTGTATTGTTAAGAAGTGTCTAAACTAAATTGCCGAAAACTAGAACCCTCCTGTCTTGCAAATTTCTCTGTTTCTTTAGCCACCAGAAATATCACATCCGTTATCATCACAACCACATTCGAGTATAAAACGTTTTATCCGTAAACATTTAGCTCCCTAAAATAGCCAAGGAAAGAAATAACAGTGATCAAATATCATTAGCCAGGAATGCGATTCCTGCAGCTCCTTAAAAGGAACACAGCAAGACATCTTTCAAACATCCAGCCTGTCTATTGCCTGCTGAATCGCAACACAGGCACACCTTATTCTGTTTAATGAAGTACTGATTAGGTGATCCCTAATATCCTTAATCTTATTCAATCTTATTTAAAAAGCACTCTGACAGAGTGGACAGCATGCCAAGATTTACAAAAGCTGTGGCTGAAAATTACGGTTATTGCGCCAAATATTGATTTCTGAACTCTTTTAAAAACGAATATGAACTTGTTTTGTTTGTATTATTCAAGGTCTGAAAA
This sequence comes from Electrophorus electricus, assembly GCF_041902795.1. Classification (NCBI taxonomy): domain Eukaryota; kingdom Metazoa; phylum Chordata; class Actinopteri; order Gymnotiformes; family Gymnotidae; genus Electrophorus; species Electrophorus electricus. The sequence goes on along the minus strand of NC_137522.1, from coordinate 8,875,796 downwards.
TGCTAATTTCGTTTGTTGTAATTTTGACTAGTTGTCATCATTTTTATTTGGAAAATGGGAGAAAAGTGTTTTATGAAGTAAAAAATGTTAATTAGACTCAAACACATAGCTATTAGTAAAACCAGACACACCAATGATATATTTGCATAACACCTCTTTATTTGAGTAATAAAAAGGTATTTTCTGTTGTAAGTGAACTCTTTTTAAATTTTATTTATTCCATCCAAAATTGTTACAAATGAATATACAGAATTGTGGTATAAAATTTATGTACATATGTATAGGTATGTATTCATAATAGACTATACAGACATTTATTTCTATCAATGTATTTGTAAAATGTATCAATTTATTAGGCAGACAGAAGAACTAGATGAAGCTCTGGTCAACTCCAGAATGAGGCCTTTTGTAAATAAGATGAACCCAGCCTGTCTTGCCTACAAGTAATTGATTCAATATTATGGTGGCATACAGATATACAATGGAAAAAGAGCTCAAACAGAAGAGAACATTAAGAACTCTAGGACTCACCTCATCTCTAACTTGTGGGTGGTGCCCTGGGAATGCATTTGGTAGCTCAGTGGTTAAGGTACTCGGTTAATAATCTGAAAGTTGCCAGTTCAAGCCCTGCTACTGCCACCACTTGGGCTCCTGGGCAAGACCTTTAACCCTCAATTGAACAAATAGTACTCAGACATAATTGTACGTTGTTTTGGATAAAATCGTCAGATAAATGTAAATATACACCTAATATGATAGCAATCATGCAGAAGCTAGGTTCATGCAATGTGCTTTGTTTTGCACATACACTGAATTTTGTAGTTTTAATAAGCCCGTGAATTAATATACAGCCTTTCTAAGATTGGTTTAAGAGCAAGAATACTTTCCGTTTTTAAAAGCAGTGCTACTGATGGACTATAGATTCCACAGGAGAGGAAGCCACTAAAGCATGCACAGGAAGTGGAAAGCTGCTGGAGTAGCATGGAGAGCTAGTCAACCAACATCCAGGAGCACCGGCACCTTCCAGATGTTCCACCATTAACCTGTCCTGGGAGAGAGGGATGTCAGCTTCAGAGAGTGTACTTATCATAAGAAGGACTCTGCAAGGTCCTACTACCCTTCCATGGACTACCACGAGGGCTACGTGTATTATGAAAGGAACTAGGAGATGTTAGTCTGCCGTCAGACTCTGAGTTTGACCGCGGGAAGGATCCTTCGATGGAGGTGGAGGAGCTCCTCTATGGGGACTCTCCCTCAGTCAGTGACACAGCGTCTGCTGACTACCAGAGCGACGGGCCGCTGGTACCCAAGGTTCCGTCCAAGGCTCCATCCAGGGCACGGCGCTCTGAGGCAAGCAAGCTGCCCCGTGTGACGTTCAGAGAGGTGTCGCCGTCGTCCGAGGAGGAAACTCCCTCCTCTAGGGCACACACCCTCGGAACTCGTGAGCCCGTACCTGAGCCTCGTAGAGGCAAGAAGGAGGCGACACCAGTGCCCACCCCAGAGACAGGCAAAGTAGCCGGTGCGCCTCCTGAAACAGGTGCGCAGAAGTCACCGCCCCCCAAATTGGCGAGGGGCGATCCCCCACAGGTGAGTTGGCGGCCGGGGGACAGGCTGGCGGTCTTGCTGGGTTCCCTGGACTCTCTAGCACTCCTCTATGTAGTTTAATACGTGTACCTGTCACTGTCTGTCCCCATCACGTTGTTTGGGCCAATCAGTTTGTCTCCCTTTGTGTCTGTGCCTGTACCTGTCAGTGTGTCTGTTCCCGTGTCTGTTGTCGTCCTGGTCCCTGTCCTTCCTCCTCTGTCCTGCTTGCGCTGGCCTGTGTCGGGTCGCTCGGTCCTCCGGCTTCGCCATTCGCCATTGGCTTCGGGGCCGTAGTCCGATAGGCTGGCGCGCTGTTGGGGAGGGGCTCTGTGCTGGTACGGCCCCTCCTCCCAACCGTCTGTGTGTGTGTGTGTGTGTGTGTGTGTGTGTGTGTGTCACGCTCTCCATGATCCTTGTTGTGTGTCATTAGTATGCGTGTATAACATGTAAACGATAGACTTTTACTGTTGTCGGTGTTTAACCATGATAGCCTGTGTGCTACGTCTTTGGTGTTTTGTGTGTTAATAAATGTATGCCTATGAAACTCATCCCTGCGTCCTGCTCTAACTCCACAACATTACACAAATATGATCAAAGTAACATATATGATCAAACATGAATAATCTGCATTTGAGGAGAATGAAGAAACACATATTCAATTAAAAATGAAAAAGATGTGTACATCTCGGGATGGAACACTGGTATGGGTTTGGGCAATGTTTATTATAGACACACACAAGTGAATCAAGCAATGGAGGTGTAGTATTTTTACTTATGCACAGCAGATGACAGAGTACAGCTGGGATTTAAATGCTTTGAAGGACCAAACTATTTTGGCTTCAGATGTGTTATTCCTTCAAAAGCCTCATTCTGCTCATCTCTAATTACAGTGCGTGGTGAACACACTGAGGAACAAAACTACAGACACAGATAAGACCCAGTGAAGACACTCACGAGACTAAAACGCACGAGGATCAAAAAGCAGAGTAAGCCATATATACAATACAAACCAAATAACAAACCAAAGCCAAAACAAGCAAGAAACACCTGCAGACAATTACTGGTCGGGACTAGAGACAAGGCTCAGGTGAGATGCATTAGGAGGTGGTAAAGCAGAGGAACCAAAACAAAGCAAAGCACATGGAGACAAACACAGCTGACCAGGGGAAATACTGAGACAGCAGCTGCTATGTTGTCATCTGGCAGCTGAGAAAAGAAGCCTGTCAGCACCATTCCATGTGTTATTCTATCACACGAGGGTGCATTAAAACTACATATATTAACTGCCTTTAGATGGAGCATGTGTCTCTGTGACCAGTTCATGTTCAAGGCTGTTTTATTGAGGTTTAGCAAATTTGCTTTACCATTTGAGGATTTATTGCCCATAAAGAACTTCTTCCAAAAATGATTGTTACTGTGCTATATGCCATTTCATTTACATTTACAAAAGTGCTTTACCATTTAATCATATAATGTATCCTAGCCGATACAGTAGGTTAGAGTTCAAGATATCACTGAGCTAGAGCACTGTTGAAATACAGGGATCAATGCTGATGCCTAGAAGTGCAAAAAACATATAAGCTCTATCTCAAGAGCTCTATTTAGGGTGTTTCTACCTTATCATGCAAAAAGACAGGATGTCAATGAAAATCAGTGAATTTAGTGCCTGCAGAACCTGAAAGTATCTTTGAGAATAGCAACTGGATGTGTAAATTAATATTACTGAGGGGTATGCACTAATCTCTAGTGCATTGGTGATGTCATTGTGTTGAGGGAGACTACAAGACAAATATGTAGAGATCATTATATATATATATATATATATATATATATATATATATATATATATATATATATATATATATATATATATATATATATATATATATATATATATATAAAATACTATTCTGGTTTTGTTAACATCTGCCCCAAGCTGGTTTTGCGTCTTGCGCCCCAATGCAGTTGCTGTCACGGTATGGCCCCTCCTCCCAAACAGCTCCCAGCCCTTAAATGGAAGCACCCGTACTCTTGGGAACTCTCGGTAGTGCTACAACAGGGGAGAGTGTTCCTGGAAAATTTTGGGGGAGCCCTGGGTGTAGTACAGGGTCGGACTCTGCGGAGTCCTACAGGCCATCAATGGTACGAGGAAGACCAGTATCCAGGTCCGGACTCCACGGGGTCCTATTATCCATAGTGGGACTACCGGGACAGCTACAGGGAGTATGAACGGACTGATCGAGTGGAGAATCCGGCAATGGAGGTGGAGGAGGACCTCCACAGGGATTCTCTCTCAGTTATGGACACCACATCAGCAGATTCTGAGAGCGAAGAAGCTCTGGCACCCAAGTTACCACCCAAGGCTCCGCACAGGAGACGCCGCTCCGGAACAAGCAGGCTGCCCAGTAGGGCTTGCAGAGAGGAGCCGTTGTCCAATGAGGACACTCCATCCCTGAGAGCACGCAGCCCCTGAGGTCAAGCGCCTACACCTAAGCCTCGTAAAGGCAAGGTGGAAACGTCACCAGTCCCCGCCCCTGAAACAGACAAATCAGCTGGTCCGCTTCTGGACACGCTTGCGCTAAAGCCTAAGCAGCCGCCTCCACCCAAGCCATTGAGGAAAGATCCCGCCCTGCCTGGGCGGACTCCAACCCAGCCGATGATAGGAGGACTGGCTGAGGCTCCCGTTAACTTCCCCGGGCTGTTCAGTGATTCTTTATGTAGTCCTGTTAGTGTGCAAGTCTATAAGTGTGAATGTTGTCGGTGTTTAATCTTACATGTGCCTGAGTGCTACGTTCACTGTTTTGTGCTAATAAACGTTACATCCTGTTTCCTATGACTCATCACTCCATCCCGCTTAGCCTCCCATGCGTTACAGTTGCTTTTTCCACAGTAGACTAGTCTTAGTCTGTGCTTCTGAATTTGTGTTTATGGAGTGTGATATATTAGAACTTTATTATTAATCAGGAAAGTCTAATTTGTTAGCATGTTATTGTGTAAACCATTTTATGAACTATACCACTGGGAGCAATTTTCTTTTCTTTTGTCTCCTGGTTTTTGATTAGTTAGACAGAGTCAGGGAAAGACTTTACGCTTTGCTTGGTTTTTGCTTTATGTTACTTTAGAGCCTGCAGTGTGTGCATTATTTTGGCAAGAAGCCCACCTTGGAGACATTTTTGCCTGTTCATCAAATTTTGTCCTTACAATGTTGTATCTGTATTTACACATCAAATGTACAACTTCACGATGAATTTAATCTGTTCTAATTTTCTGTTCTGTTCTGATATTCTGTATTACCAAACCTACTAACTTGCAACAGTCATTTATTAATTAGTTATAAACATCAGCTTTATGTTTTCCGACAATGTGTTTAACATTAAAACTGGGGATAAACAGGAATATGCTTGATAAGTGTGTTTATTGTGATAAAATTTAGATAATGCTTTTTTTGGGGGGGGGGGTTTATTTATTAAATGTTGTGTTCTCTTTCCAAAGACAGCTCAACCAATAAAGCGTTTGATCCAGGGAAGAAATGCAGATATTTTGGTATACACATTTGGAACCCTGGGTGAGTTACAGTTGCCCATCTCATTGAAGGAAACAATTCCCACTGCAATATTATTACACACCAAAGGACCTCCAGAGTCTCCCTGTTAACAACGCAAAAAGAGAAACAAATTCATACCTTACTATCTTTGTAGCTGTTACAGTGAACATATTGTTACAGTTCACATGTTCTGTCAAAACCGAATAGAAAGCCCATATTAATCAGCACATATTCATATCATACCTGGCAAAACCCTCCAGGATGGAATGCGCATATCATTCTTGGGGTTATTTGAAATTCCCTCCACATGCTGTTACATATTGCGGTGCTTACAATGCTGACGTTGGTCTCCCTAAGCGCATTGCTGATAGGTTTGTTGTCTCCTGTATATCCCCAGCCAGCAACACTGCAGATTGATCCAGCTGTAATGTCTTCCTCAGATTTAGGGAGCGAGATCCAGCTCACTGTCGGACTTTTAGTGGCTTTTCTACGTAGCTACATGGAAAAATCATGTATTATTTGCAAAAATGTTAACATCTAAATTATTTCCCTTGAGAAACCAAGTATTTCTCTATACACTGCCATCCTCACTGCAAATTATACACAGTGCACATAGAGAAATTGCTGTCTCGTATTAACCCTTATCTGCTGGACACTGGGGCAACTGCTCTTCATGCATTTTCACGATGTTATCAGAAAATGTGGAATCATCTGTCGTTTCTGTGGATCTCATATGTGTATATATCTGTTCAACATCAATAGAACTTGCAAATGTCTGGGATTAATGTCTGTATAAGCAATATTTATGGAAAGACATTTTCCTATAGAACCAAAATGAAATCTTGGCTAGGTACTTAGAAGTTGCTTTAAAGACACATTTAACCTTTTAAACTGCAATGAATTGTATGCAGTTTCAGCCTTTGATTCCTCACTTTTGTAACTACATACAATTTCAAACCCATTTTATTTAGGTTTCATTAAATCATTGTTACTAACATAAGAAACAAAAAGATTGTAAAATCAATAACTGAATAACACATTTGAAGTTTAAGAGGTCAAATACCTCAGATTGATTTAAATTCATTATTTAAGGCCCATGTTAGTTTCACACAGCATTGCATATACATTATATGCTAATAGCCAAAATGTAGCGAAATACATACAAGAAGGTTGTTGTTCATCGTTTCTGGATTTGGGGTTGGTGTAAAATCTTTCTAGAGATTTAAAATGACCATTTTTATGTATTTATTTACCTTCAGAAGCATGAGATCGCTGTCAAACGTAACATCATTGTAGTTCTCATAGACATAGGGCTCAACTTCCCTGCGCTCAGAACCATGTGTCTCGCCAAGCAGATGAGCTCCCATCACCACCGTCAGCTTACTTCCACTATTTAGAAAAACATGTATGTGACATATCTTATGTTCCTGGTAACAATAAATGAACAATGAAATACAAATAATATAAAGTATGAATAATCTTGTTTTAAATAATAGTTAATACAAACGTTACATTCTTCTCCTTAAAAAATAATTTTCACTTTGAATAGAAGGCTCTAGGTAGTGTGTAACTGTATTTTGATATAATTTTGTAAATTTGAAATGTTTTATAATTATTGTATTTGTTACAAAGTGGTTACACTTTGATATTGTGATATTGACAAAACCTTTGAATTTTAAATATGTCAATAAAATCTGGATACAGATGAGAAAGGAAATATGTTTGCCCTCACTAGATAAAGTACACCCTGACTTTAGTTGTCTCTGAGAAATCAAAGTCAAACTCTGGTTTAAAAAAAACGCTTGTGAATGTAGATAGCGAAAGGAAGTGCTTACAGTGTCCTACAATGTGCAGCTGTTATGACAAACCACTCCGACACGAGGAAGCCACCACAGATGTGTTCCCCATCTTTCTGGACAGAAACCATGTAGGGTCTGGAGTGGGGTTTAGCCTCTGTGCCGTTCACTATGCCAACATTCACACTGGCTGAGGAAGCAAGAAGGTGGAGGAGCTATCTACATCATTTGTTTCTCAAATTGCAAATGAAATAGCAAAAAAAGCAGAATTGTGTTTGTGTTACTTACCAGAGAGGGCCAAGTATGGCAGCAGGCCAGCCAGCAGTAGCAAGGAGACGAGAATCATGACGCAACAGAGACTGAGTGGGTCCTCCGTGAAAATGAAGCTTTAAATAGCAGAGAGAGAGGTAGAGTTTCTCATAACCACCCTTACATGTGACAGGTTTCCTTTTCTCAGAATTGTCCACTGTGACCTTAGTAAACCAGTATGTTTGTTTATGTGGAACCTTTCTCTGTGAACCTGCGGTCTCACTATAAAACCATTCTGATGACACATCATGGGAAAAGAAGCTATAGGTTAATATCGTGGTGAATAAGTGTAACTGGCCTCTGACCGACCTCAATGGAGCCTTTATCGGCCCTGATGTGACAAACAAACAGAAAGAGTTAATTATTTGTGTACATCACATGAAATTAATGAAGACAAAGATTTAGAGTTACATATAAACCAATTTTATGCCATTAGGGGATTGTTCTTGGAAATAACTTCTAAATATGTTATTTTTGATGAATAGAGGTAGGTCTTTTTACAGGTGTAATTGATTGAATCTTTAAATTAAATGTGCCAAATCTCAAAATATTTTGCAAAATGAATAATAGATATTTTGTAATATACATAAATTGGCACATGAGCTCGAACCCAGGTCAGATGGGTGATGACCAACAGCTTACTGGGTGAGCAACCACACACTACCAATGGTGGTCCCGTGTGCAGAACAGTTCGATCTTGGATCAGGTGAAACAAAAGGAAAAACTAAACACCACGCCGAGCGTGGAAAAGGGGAGAACAAAGGACGCCACGGGAAGAAATTGCAGCCCCGATGTACTGGGGAAAACCAAACTAAAACTTCCCATACAAAACCAGAAAATGAGGAGGAACTTGAATGGCTAAGGGAAGCCTTGGGAGAGAGCCAGACTTGAGAGTGGAAACAGGAGAGGGGAAGCAAGGGGTAAAAAATACCTTCGCAACGCAGAAGTAAAGTGTAGTACAAGGCCTCAAAGACCTCAATTCCTGAAGTTACCAGCTAGGAGCTTGGCTCAGAACTTTAGCAAAGACCCAGCACTGAGTGACTGGGTCACTGGGCTTTTATAGATCGAGCCCAGCTGTTGGGCATCAAGCCTGATTAGTAGTGTGGTTGACTTGAGGCCTCCCTCTGGTGACCGGAGGGGGCCTCGGCCTGGTGCCAACCCTTACAAGACCGCCCCCGAAAGGGGTGGCTCCTGACGTCCCAAGGCGAGCCACACAATCTCGCCAAAAAGCCCGAATGGGTTCACGGTCCAGGATGTGATGGGAGGGGACCCAGGACCGCTCCTCAGGCCCGTATCCCTCCCAGTCCACCAAATACTGGACTCCACCACAAACCTGCCGGATGTCCAAGAGACGCTTTACCGTATATGCTGGTGCACCATCCACCATGCGCGGGCCCGGAGGGTCGGAGGGGCCCACTGAACCCAATACGGGCCTAAGGCGAGACATGTGGAAGGTGGGGTGGACCCGCAACACTGTGGGAAGGGCAAAGCGATAGGAAACAGGGTTTACGTGGTGAAGAACCTCGAACGGTCCAATGTAGCGAGGAGAGAGTTTGCGAGTACACCCACGCAGAGGCAGGTCCTTGGCTGATAGCCAAACCCACTGTCCTGGCTGATAGGTCGGCACTGGTTGCATTCTCTTGCCAGCATAATGCTTTTGAGCAGCAGCAGCAGAAGATAAGAGAGCCCTGCGTGCTCTTCACCAGGCTAGGGAGCAGCGCCTGACTGTCTGCTCAGCAGACCGTACACCTATGTCTCCTACAGCCTCTTGGTCGGGAAACATAGGCGGAGCATACCTGAATTGGCACTTGAACGGTGACATGCCTAAGGAGGAGTGCCACATGGTGTTGTGGGCAAACTCCACCCAAAATAGGTGCTCAGACCAAGAGGATGGGCAGGAAGAAGCCAGACAGCAGAGGGTGCACTCTAGGTCCTGGTTAACTCTCTTATTCTGGCTGCTGGATTGGGGATGGAAGCCAGAGGACAAGCTTGCTTCTGCCCCCAACAACCGACAAAAGGCCTTCCAGAACCGGCTGGTGAATTGAGGCTGGCAGTCTGACACGATGTGGCTAGGCAGCCCATGAAGACGGACAACCTGGGTAAGTAATAGTTTAGCTGTCTCTTTTGCAGATGACAGTTTTGGCAATGCAACAAAGCGGCTGGCCTTGGAGAAGCTGTTGGCGATCACTAAAATCACAGTGTTGCCGCTTGATGGGGGCAGCCCCGTGATAAAATCGAGTGACAGATGAGAATAAGCGCGTGAAGGCACAGCCAGAAGTTGCAACAGACCAGCGGACCTTGTCCTGGTATGATAAGGTAAAATCAAACCGGGCAAAGAACTGCACCAGTGCCCACCTCAGATACATCCACCTCAATGACAAATGGAAGCTCGGCATCAGGGAGCTGCAGAATAGGGGCCTTGATCAGATGGAGTTTCAGTTACTCCAATGCCTGCTGGGCTTTGGTGGACCAGCAGAACCGACCCGACGCCTTCCTGGTCAACACGATCAGTGGGGCTGCAACTGTGCTAAAGTTCTTAATGAATCTGCGATAAAAATTTGTGAAGCCCAGAAAACGTTAGACCAGACGCACTGAGGTGGGTCTAGGCCAGTTCTCTACAGCCCGCACCTTGGCGGGGTCCAAGCACAACCTATTGTGGGAGATGACAAATCCCAAAAAGGAGATGGTTTATGCATGGACTGTGGACTTCTCTAGCTTGACGAAGAGGCGGTTCTCGAATAGAAGCTGGAGGACCCATCTAACATGAATAACATGTTCGTCTACCATTTGGCTATAGATCAATAGGTCATCGAAGTAGATGAATATGAACCTGTCAAGGGCTTCCCTTAAGACCTCATTGATGTACCGTTGGAAGACGGCGGGTGTGTTCATCAACCCAAACGGCATGGCGAGGTATTCATCGTGCCCAGAGGGGGCGATGAATGCCGTCTTCTACTCGTCTCTCTCCCAGATTCTCACCAAGTTGTAGGCACTGCGCAGGTCCAGTTTAGTAAAAACAGAGGCCTGCTGCAGTGTCTCGAATGCTGATGTCATGAGGAGCAATGGGGCAATTTTGTCAAGGCCCTAGTAGTCTATACAAGGGTATAGCCTTTCTTCCCAACAAAGAAGAACCCAGTGCCAGCCGGGGAAGTAGACGGCCGGATGAACCTGTCAAACCCCAAGACAGCACTGACCGGGTCAGTCCACATGGGGATTATGTCGCTGAAGCCAGGGGTACCCCAAAATCAGTTGCAAGTTGGGAGCAAAGATAATATACAGTGCAATCTGTTCAATGTGTGGGCCGACTTGCAATGTGACTGGACGAGTCTGATGGCTAACAAACCCTGGCTAAAGGGACCGACCATCGATAGCGGCAATGGGTAAAGGTTCGTCCAGTGGGACCAGTGGCAGGGCTAACTTGTTAGCTAACCCAGCGTCCAGAAAATTGCCCAATGCTCCCGAGTCCACGAATTCCTCGAGATGTGTTTCAGATTTTCCCCAAGCAATTGTGGTACTTAGGAATAACCCTTGAGCTCGGGGAGGACTGGTTGAGCCTGTCAGGGGTCCTCACTCCCCTGACGGACGTTGCCTTTCCCCCAGGAGTTCAGGACAAGCTGGGCGGAGATGACCTGTGCTTCCACAGTACCGGCACCTACCTTCCTGCATCCGAGCGTCGCGCTCACTTCAGGGAAAGGCGGGCGTGTCCGAGTTCCATTGGCTGGAGTCTGGACTCCCCCCGCTTGTCAGGCACATGAACAAGGCTAAGGGTGCACGGAGCTCCATGAGAGACTCCACTGATCTCTGGTCCCCGTGCTCTGTGCCTCTCCCGTACGCGATTGTCAATTCGCAACACCAGATCGATCGGGTCATCGCGAGAGGCGGAAGTATCTTGGTGGACCAGTTCATCTTTAAGCTCCTCGCCGAGGCCCTGGTGGAAAGTGGCCATCAGCACTGTGGGGTTCCATCCATTCTCGGCCACCCTAGCGCGAAATTCGATGGTGTAATCAGCCACCGCTGTTTTCCCCTGACGTATATCAAGTGACTGGATGGTGAAAAGTCTGCTTAAGGGCAGCAGCAAACTCTGCTGCAGTGGAACATACATCGGTTTGGTGCTCCCAGACCGGGATGGCCCATGCCAAAGCCCACCCAGTCAGAAGGGAGACGATATATGCCACTTTAGCTTGTTCAGTGGGGAACTGAGAGAGCTGCTGCTCGACAGCCAGTGAGCATTGAAGGAGGAACCCCCTACAACCTCCTGCCTCACCGGCATAGCGCTCAGGGGCGGGGAGCAACGGCTCCGAGCATGAGGTAGGCAGGATTTGGGCTGGTTCTGCTGCCGCCACAGCACCAGCTGCCTCCTGACTAGGGGCAGCCAGAGGCACTCGCGCTCATGTCAGGAGGTCTGTCAGGACCTGCAACTGAGAAGTGATCTGTTGCAGGACCTGCTCATGTCGACCAACAGTCACCCCTTAGTTAGTGAGATTAGTCAGAGCCACCTTTACCTGATCTAGGTCTAACTGTTGAGCTGGGTCCATGGCTGGGTACTTCTGCAACTTTTATAGATCTAGCCCAGCTGTTGGGCATCAAGCCGGATTAGTAGTGTGGTTGGCCCGAGGCCTCCCTCTCTGTATTTCTCCCTCTCTGCAACAAATACTTACGATATTTTAAATCCAATGTCCCCCATCTCTGAAAGGTATCTCAGAGAAGCTTGGGGCTTTTCTGCAGAATGTTCAACTCCCACAAGGTTGTCATGGTTGCAAAGACCGGCAGTATGTGTGGTACCTTCTGTGGTCTCAGTATGAATAAACTGAAGACTTGGACTATTTTAAATTGGTAGCAGAATGTCTAGATGCACGTAGCCTTGTGGAAAATGTAGTAAAATAGAAAACCTGCCTATACAGATCAAGCTTGAAGCATGAATAAATGTTGCAATTACCTAAGGTATATCTATTATCTAAGTATATATAATTATCTAAATTGGTATTACATATTGGTATGATTCATGATTACAGCATTCATTCATATTGAAATAGAAAATGCACATATATGCACCCCTACACACAGGTATATGCACATATATGCACACTTACACACAGGTACACAACTATAACTTATCAATGTGAGTATGAATAAGATTTTATTTATTTGTTAAGCAATTTCTCCATTAATTTGCAGTTCACATCAGGTGCGTGGGGATGATCACAGCTACCTCCCTTAAAGAAAGACACAGTACCATGTGCAATTTCATTACTTACAGCCTGCTCTTCCCCCCATAAATCACGTGGTACGGCCCGCCATGTGCAGGGGGATTCATAAATGTACTGTCTCTGTTTTTGTAACCCCCGGGATTGCACACACATGCATAGGGTTTAATGATAATGGCTTTTGTGTCTATTTAAGCCCCCCGTCTGTGTGTGCTCCCTTTGTTGGTCACTGTCGCTACCTATGTCTCTTCATGAGTCATAAATGTGAACTGTAGCTGTAGCCCGTAACATCTGTGTTTGTTTTCACCATTTCCTGTTTGTGTGTATATTGTCAGTGTTAAATGTTAATAATGTTCACCTTTGTGATTGTGTGAGTGACACTTGCATTGTCCATGTTATACGTCAATAAATGTCTCACATGAACGAGGAGGTCTGTGCATCCTGCCCCGCGCCCTGTGGCACTCGGACCAGCGGCGTTACAAATACACACCAGAATCCCTCAGAATCTCTTTTTATGAAAAAAACATGTGTATGCAAGGTAACCCATTAAAGTAACTTCATTCCTAGTTTATAAAACAGAGTTCACACAGAGTATACAAGTTGTTGGACTGCCTTAACAGACAAGTTATGGCAAATTTCAGGCCACAGCAAACCTGTACCCAGCATCTGGCTTGTCTTTAATCTGGTCTGTATTTATTTTCATCTGTGATGTTGACATCTACCTCCATAAGACATGTTCACGTCTACCTCCATAAGACAAGTTGACATCTACCTCCATAATACATGTACTTATGTTCGCATCACTTGTTTGACTTTTACAGCCAGCAACACTGCAGATGGACTTTGTCTTTATTCTCCTATTTCCGTTACACAGATCCAGGCAATTATGCATTTTTTAGAATTCTCCCCAGAATTCTAACAAATACTCCCACCAAGTACATGAACTCTCTCCTTCTTCCAGTTTCCCATTAGCTTCCTTTTTATGTTTGTTTGTGATATCAGGGTCGATAAAGGCTCCAGTGAGATCAGTCAGACAGTTACACTTATTCACCACAATAATAACCTTTAGCTTCTTCTCCCATGAGGTGTCATCTCAATGGTTTTCAAAGGCAAATAACAATTAATCACAAATATTGTTTATAATGTAAACAAGTGGCATGGGTCAATATTACCCATAACAGTATATCCTAATTAACAACATGAATGCCAGGATTAACTGTGTTTTGAAAAAAAGGTGTCTCATTTAACTTCTAAAGACTTTCCCTTCCTCTCCAAAACTTATGCAAATATAAAGTTCACAGAGCGTGGTATTGGTAGACATGTTGAAATCTGAAAGCCCACCTTCCCTTTCTTGAACAACCATAAGGTCTCAATAATTCACCCCGATGCCGTAAATAAAATGAAATGCCGTATATGAAATGAATAAATGAACATATAAAGAGAGGCACTGAGCTGCAGTTGATCACTGTCTGGTGATGATTTGGATCAGATGTTGTGGAAATCTGCTGGAAAGGCCTGATAGGCTCAAATGTGTTATGAGGGCCTGCTGGGAGAAACTGGCCGAGGGTTCTGTCCGGAGGAGTTGGGGACATGGAGTCTGAGTGGACCCTGTTCAAGACCTCCATTGTGGAAGTGGACGCACACAGCTGTAGTGCAAAGCTATTAAGTGCCTTTTATAATGGCAACCCAAGTGGTGGACATCAGTGGACATCACATCAAAGGACACTTTCTGGGCTTGGATGGCTTGGGAAACTCATGATTGGCAGCTGGCAAAAATTGTTGTGGATTTGGCAGTTGCAAAGCAAAATTCAGTTTGTGGAAAGAGTTTAGAGAGATCATGATGAATGAATTTTGGGCAGCTTCAAAGAGGTTCTGGAAAACCACTTCAATCATTCAGGAGTGGAAGGAAGGATACCATCAAAGCTGTGATGGACTCAACTGACAATATTGTCAGGAGTTAGAAGGAACACTTTGAGGAAATCCTTAACCTGAGAAACATGCTTTCTATGCAGTAGGTAGGACCTGAGGCTACTGGAGGGTCAAATTTAATTTCCCTGGCTGAGATACTTCCACAGTAGCAATGCCCCAGGGGTAGATAAGATTTGCCCAGAATTGCTCAAGGCCTTGAATGTTGGGGAGCTGTCTTGGCTGACACTGGCAAACTGGAGTGGTAGGTTGCCATATTTAAGAAAGGGGATTGGAGAGTGTGTGCAAACTATAGAGGTATCACACTTCTCAGACTTCCTGGGAAAGTCCATTCCAGGGTACTGGAAATATTTCATTTGAGTGTTGATCCGTGGATTCAGAACAATGCAGATTCCATCCTGGCAGTGGAACAGTAGAGCAGGTCATTACCCTCTCATGAGGGTACTGATCACCAGTAGTGATTGTTTACTTGCAAAAGCATGATGTCATTGCACAGACATGATACCTCTTCTGGCAAAGATGTATGTTGTAGGACTGCATGGGTATGCAGGTTCAGTTACTGTCCTTCAAATCACTACAGTCAGACTTTGTTTGCAGATGACAGAAACCAATGGACAACACTATGTTGTCGAGTAGACAACTAAATCAAACTCTTTTAAACCAAAATTACATTCGAATATTAACACAAATGCAATAAATTGACATTGAAAAGGCTTGCCAAGATAATCTGCTGCATAGATTGTCAAAATATTAATCTACACTGTATTTTACATTTGATAGTTTCCACCCCAGTTAACAATAAATGTTCAACAGGAAGTGCCTTGGATTTCTTCTTAATGCAAATTACAGCGACGGGGAGATGACAACTGATACAATAAAGATTCTAATGCTATACTTGAGATAATAAAACAATCAGTGTCTGAGAAACCGCTGACGTTTCAAAATGTGACATTGTTCCTGCTACATAGTTGGCTTCCTAATAAATATGCCTGTTGGCATCATAATAACAGCCCATGTTTGCAAGTCCTAAGCAGGAAAAAATGTCTAACAAATTCTGACTCTCCTGTCATCATTATCATGTAGCTGAGAAGGGCTCGGGGGTATAGACTCGTTGTCTCACTGGCCGTGTTACCACTGAAACCCATTGTTCAGGTTGCATGCAGAGATGTAATCAGCTGATACAACCACAGATGGTTTTATCTGGTGTTGTGCAAGTGTTTCAGTTCAGTACTTAGATTCAGTGCATGCATTTCTCATATTTCTAAGTCACATCTCCATGGGTGAAAAAAGCCCAAATGTGGAACAGTGGTGAAATTTGCTCACCGTGGTACTTCTTGTCTGATTGTCTGAGCTGAGCGATTTGACAGCAGCCCACTGCTGGACCCAGGAAACTGTTTTTTGTACGCTTTTTTTTTACCCAGAAATGTGGTTTCTGTGCAATGAGCATGTACTGCACCAATTGTTGCATTGTGTGTTGCTTTAGCTGTTGACAGACTAGTTGACAGTAATAATCGGGCAAGATTACTGTCATGATGTGTTAGAGGCAAAATGCTGTTCTACCCACATACAATATAACCATCTGTTCAGCCACGCCATATGCTGCAGATTAACAAGAAAATACGTTTGCCTGAGTTGAAAGAACAAGACAGTTTTTATATGGAAGTTATCTTTTATCTGTTAAATATCATAGGGAAGCCAGAATTTATCGAAGGCAGTCATGACTCCATCATCAGATGTAGGATGACCATTAACCTTATGCTTCCCCTACACTACACCCTGCTTCACACTGGACTTTTATTTGTTACTTAATTTGTGTAAATAAAAAGTCAATTTCTAGGCCTGTAATTTTTGTCATAAATACCAAGAATGCCATCATCTCAGCTTCCTGCTCCTTATTTATTAGGGAGAGGCATCGATTTAGCAAAGACTGATCAACTAAATTAATCTGAAGTGTAGCTCGTTGGGGAAAATAAACACATACTGCTGTCTGCTGTCACCTGGTGGAGCATATGTACTCAGGGAGCCACACGTACTATCATACTGATAAATACGGAGGTCACTCTAGATACGAGTGTTTGCCAAATGCTGTAGAAGTAATGTAATTGGAACGCATGACATCTCTAACACTGAAAATGCAGGCACCTCCAGCACAGGGGCCTGTACGCAGTAAGTAGAGTCAGGGACAAACACCTATGTGCAACAGACAGATCCGACCAGTCTAAAACATCTAAAGTGAGCAATAAGGCTTGTAAAATGAACATCGAAGGGTCCTAAGGATAAGGGCATTAAATTATCCACCGAAGAAGATAAATCCACGTTTCATCTTCATATCCAAATTTTGTTGACTGTAAACTGTTCGCAGCAGTGTAAACGAATGCATAACTTGGGATCACATTTTAAAGAAATAATAGTTAGATTGTAAATAATAGTTAGATTGAGGGCTCACAGTGATTCAATATTTGACTATAATGTGTTGTTTGTTCATGAATTGTTTATTTTTGCGCTGTCTAATATATTGCTTATCGCATAAGCATTCGTACTAACTGACTCTTACTAACCAACAACTATGGAGTATATTTACTATATATAGCATGCATTAATTTTTAATAAACACTATTTATAGTATTTATATGAATATACTCTAGAGTATTTATTGTTAGCTGACAAATATGATAAACTATTCAGCACTGTAATATATTCATTAAACCAACAGATGGAGCCACAGAGGTAGCAGGACACACGCACTAGTTACATGGTGCTTTTGACTGAATTGATCAGCTTGAATTGAACAGTGGTTGTGACTGGGTTTAAGATGTTTAATCACCTTGAAAACTAGTTTTCCAAAACCATCACAATGTTAAGATTACTTAAACTGATATTTACATATCATGCTGACATGCTAAATTTTATACTGATTTTGTGCCATAACGCCTATAGTAAACATATTGCTGAAAAGTACTTCCTGGAAATATAAATCTTAAATAAATTAACAAATAAATATTGCTTATAGTTTGTTCGAAATTAACAATAAATATTGCTTATATTTTGTTATACTTTAATAAATATTGCTCATAGTTTGTTATACATTAATACATATTGCTTGCAGAGGATTTAACAGGGATCTAACAAAGCTCTGTACCCAATTGAGATTTAACTGATGTTTTACCCACTGATATTTAAAGTACAGGTGTTTGTTTGTTTGTTTTTTTAAAAACATTTTTAATTTCTCTCTCTCTCTCTCTCTCTCTCTCTCTCTCTCTCTCTCTCTCTCTCTCTCTCTCTCTTTCTCTCTGTGTGTGTGTTTGTGTGTGTGTGTGTGTGTGTGTGTGTGTGTGTGTGTGTGTGAAGATGTCAATATGATGAGGAGTACATCAGGATTTTTTCTCTGTTGCCTCTGAGTGTGTATGTGTGTGTGAAGGGGGTCCCCCCCTCTCTCTCTCGCTCTCTCTCTATGATCTTCAAATCGTCAGCCTTTTTCCATGTAGATGGAGGGCCCTCTAATACTATAATTGGATGGCAGTATAGATTAGGAGGCTTTCTGACTGGATCAGACACTGGGATGTCAGAGGTGTTGTCGATAAACATCACAAGAACACTGAGAATACCACTTCCTCCAGACTACATGCTTTAGGATATCTGTGGTACTAATATATAGTAAATTTATTACTGATTGTAATTTTAAAATATTGTGATTGTTTAGTTCAACAATAAGAATTCGCAAAATCGGCATTATCTTAATTGTTTGAAAGTTTGAGCTGAAATTGCTGTTTCTTTGTGGTTGTGATATAGATACCTTGGAAAGAATCCAGAGCAAATCAACACTTTACCAAATGTGTTAGAGTGATGAAAGCATACCTTTAATCATGTAGGGTGGAAAAAAAACACACCCAAGAATGAAAACACCCAAGTAATCTCTGAGCCACAAGAGCTAGTGTGTACCACTGCTACGGTGCAGCGGTAGGAAAATATCACAGCCCATATGGTGAAAAAGACAGAGACCATGTAGCCCTAAGAGAAATCTCTACACATGCACGTGTACACACACACAGAGGCCCCACATCTGCACTCTTTCTGAGGGCAGGTTGGACCAGGGTTTGGCATGTCTCTGACTTTGCCTGGACCCACGCTGACCTATACCTTTTCCATTCTCCCCAAAAGCCAAAGACAACCTCCTGATGTGTCCTGGGACAGAAGCCAAAAACAAGGGCAGCTCAGCTGCCCAGAGCGCCACAGCAGTGTCCTGAATGCCTCTGGGCCCCTCTATGCCTACCAGCCCGGCCTCCGAGGGCCGCTCCGTTCGTCCGGCCTGCCCGCAGGCACGCTGGGAATGGCGGCTTGGGGTCGAAGGCTGCAGCGAGCCCGCCGGCAGCAGCGCATACCTCAGCAGGGGCGCGCCGGGGTTCTGCGAGGGAGTGGGGCGTGGGGCCACGCTGCGTCTCATGTGCGTCCAGTCGCTTTAGACAGCGCGCAGTAATCCGCGGCGCGATGACAAGACCTGCTGTGACAGATCTGCCCCCTCTGCCCCTGTCTGCCAAGGCTGAAACGTGGACCAAGGGCAAGTCTTTCTGGAGCTTGGGAATTTCTGAAAGTTCTTTTTTTTTGTGTCATTCAACAACTCATTTTTAACTGCTCTTTGGAATTCTCCTGGGCAGGAGTAAATGTGCCCCTCTTATATTGCAAAACCTACCACCCTACTAAGTGTAGTGAACATATTTAGCTCTGAATAAATGTACACTGGCCACAATTCAATTCAGAGAATGGAGGAAAGACATCGAAGGAAAGGAAATGTTTGATTACTTACAGAACTGGACTGGTTTCAAAGGGAAACTGATAAATGCCTTAAAAACCTGAGGACAATCTGCACATTGCTTGTTCTTGTCTGTAAATCGGCGGGAGTCAAACATGATTTATATTCAAAGAGACCAAACAGGTTGGCTGGTTATTAGTTGCAAATGTTGATCTTGTTGATAGAGAAGAGAAGAGAAGAGGAGAGAAGAGAAGAGGGGAGGAGAGAAGAGGAGAGAAGAGGAGAGAAGAGGAGGAGTTCAAGTTCAAATAGGTTTTATTGTCATTTCAGCTATATACAAGTACACAACAAAAACGAGACAATGTTCCTCCAGGACCATGGTGCAACACAAAAACAACAGTGCAACAGACAGAGAGGAGAGGAGAGGAGAGTGGAGGAGAGGAGAGGAGAGGAGAGGAGAGGAGAGTGGAGGAGAGGAGAGGAGAGGAGAGGAGAGGAGAGGAGAGTGGAGGAGAGGAGAGTGGAGGAGAGGAGAGGAGAGGAGAGGAGAGGAGAGGAGAGGAGAGGAGAGGAGAGTGGAGGAGAGGAGAGGAGAGGAGAGGAGAGGAGAGGAGAGGAGAGTGGAGGAGAGGAGAGGAGAGGAGAGGAGAGGAGAGGAGAGGAGAGTGGAGGAGAGGAGAGGAGAGGAGAGGAGAGGAGAGGAGAGTGGAGGAGAGGAGAGTGGAGGAGAGGAGAGGAGAGGAGAGGAGAGGGGAGGAGAGGAGAGGAGAGGAGAGGAGAGGAGAGGAGAGGAGAGGAGAGGAGAGTGGAGGAGAGGAGAGTGGAGGAGAGGAGAGGAGAGGAGAGGAGAGGAGAGGAGAGGAGAGTGGAGTGGAGGAGAGAAGAGGAGAGTGGAGGAGAGGAGAGGAGAGTGGAGGAGAGGAGAGGAGAGGAGAGGAGAGGAGAGGAGAGGAGAGAAGAGGAGAGGAGAGGAGAGTGGAGGAGAGAAGAGGAGAGTGGAGGAGAGGAGAGGAGAGTGGAGGAGAGGACAGTGGAGGAGAGGAGAGGAGAGTGGAGGAGAGGAGAGGAGAGGAGAGGAGAGTGGAGGAGAGGAGAGGAGAGGAGAGGAGAGGAGAGTGGAGGAGAGGAGAGGAGAGGAGAGTGGAGGAGAGAAGAGGAGAGAGGAGGAGAGGAGAGGAGAGTAGAAGGCTCTCCCCCACAGGCGAGGCTATTCAACAGAGTAACTTTGTCTGTTTTTGTAACAAAACACAACTAATCCTAAATTCATAGAACTGTGAATGGGCCCGATCCAGCAGGAGGATTAGTGGGTCTCTCAGAGAGCAAGGCTCACTAATGATCTCCGGTGGTCCTCACCGGCCCCTGTTTCTCAGGGCCCCTGTGTCTGCTCACTAAGACGGGGCCACTTCTGTAAAAGCTTCAGAGCAAACTCACCTCTTTCTTTTCCCATTAGCAGATCAGCATGCACATCTCTTTTCCCTAAGAAATGAAATAAGGTACCCCCCCATACCCCAACAAACCCCCCTGACACTGGAGTCATTCAGGAAAACTGATGTTGGAACAGGCATTCAGGGAGGCTGTCTTGGTTCCAGTAAAATGAATGGAGGCCAATGTGGAGTCTGTATAGGCGGTTATTACCTGACCTAATGCACAGAATGTCATTTAATTGCATCCAAGCGTAATGTAAGGCTGCCACATTTTTGGCTTTTGTGTAAAAAAAGTTAGCAGAGCAATGCCTTCACCTGCCCCAGCCAAGGGCTCAGGAGATCAGCAAAGGATGCCTGATACCACCATCTGCTAATGACATTACCATCTCCTAACCATGCTTGACTCAGACAATAAAAATCCGAACGGTGCCTTTAGAAGACATCACACAGCTCGGCCGAAACACCGACGGCCCACAGCCTGATGGCTAAACGTGAAACACAGCGCCTGAGCACTCCTCCAGACACGCACGCTAAAGGTGGTGGAGGACCATGTCCCTCTGCACTCCGTTCTTAGAAGCATTCCAGCTTGATTTTCCACAGAGAGGTTTTCAGAGAGGGGAGAGGCTGATGCGGATCAGAGGTCCAGGGCTTTGATCTTTTGCCCCAGCGCTGCCAAGAGATCACTCTGGTCTCTCTGGCGAGGGACCTGACAGGAGAGTAGAGCAACGATGATAATTACAGCCTCCTCATTTTGTTTCTGTGCTTTTGGAGCGCGGGCCTGGCATAAACACACGGCCCTGCCTTAAAGCCAAGAAAAAAGGGGACAAAGAGAAAAGGCCGAATTCCTGGACCGTTGTGGAGGGCGAGAAGAGAGGTAACGACTTCGACGATCACGTTGACTATCAGACGGACAGTACAAGCAGAAAATCGGATTAATATAGAGGATTGCATGTTATAACATGGGCTTCTAAGTTCTTTTCAACTTTATTAAAAAGAACTCATTATCTTTTATTATCTTATATTCTCCCCTTCGTTAACTGACAGCTAGCTTACATCAACCTCTTGGAATTCAGGCACATTTCCCCACCTCAGAGACGCAGAGATGGCGTTTAGCATGTACAAATCGAAACTGGTTAACCGTCGGGCTTCGAAAACCCCATCGGGCATCTTTGTTAACCTGACGTGATCTGCAGTGGCCTATCGGCGCATACGCCAGGGCCCTGTCCACGCGGAGTGATTTCACCTGACGGCACGATAGGCGGGTCGGTCCTTCTCACGCGGCCTTTTGATTCCTCCAGATCCTCTCTGCAGCTCAAAGGACCGCTGCCCTCCCATGCCGCAAGACTCGCGGACTGAATAGAGCTCCCGCGGTGCCCTTTTAGCTCGGGAGTCCAGGTTCTTTAAAGGGTGTGGGAGGTCTATTATATCAAACACCTTACACCTGGTCATATTCATACCATTCATAGCTCCCATTGTTACCTACTCCATTTCGCATTGTGTTAGTAGACATGAGAGGTTAGCATTAGGGGAGGCACCTCTTTCATGTCAGTACCCACACAGTAGTGGAATTATAATTACTGTAAGTAGCAGTGTGTTGTAATGCTCTTTAATAAGCCCCTAATAATAACCTCTATTTACTTTTTGGAAGTTCTAGAGCAGTAGGGTTATATGCAGAGAAATGAGAGCGCTGCTCTGAGATTTGGTTCGGATCTCAGTGAATACCGCTGCACAGGGTGCTTTTACCAAACGTACATGCGGATCCAGGGTAAATGACTAGTTTATAGACGTACCATATATGTGTGGTAACTGCCATTGAATGCAGCAGTTCTTTACTAATAAACTGGCGTATTCAACACAAAGAGGAATGTAGTCCTTTTGGTTGGTGAATATATTATTACTCATGGGTATTTCTCTTTTTCTATAGTCAGTCAAAAGACAAGACCCTCCAGAGCTTTTAGAGAAAGCATGTATCATACCACCTATGAGCAGGACTATGGCTGCACTCTGGCATGTGCACCACTCACTACACCCCGCACAGCAAGAATGCAGCCATTGGCTAGTGACTGTATACTTCCTGTAGGCGTTGAGCAGTGTTTGGCGTATAACGTTGTGGTTTGCGTATGAACACAGAGGATCTCAGAAGATCAAATGGCTGAAAATAACATCATCTCCCTACAGACTCATTCCAAGGATTTAAATATATTAAATGTTCTATTTGCAAAAGGTTGAGTGGAAAAATGTTAGTGTGACTTAATAGAAACACATAATACAAAACATTATAGGATACAAGCTGTAAAATGCAGTCCTGTTGGATGATGTGTGGTGTGGTCACACACGTACACATGTTCATGGGAATGTCCTGTGGTCAGGTTGACCTGACCACTCTGCTTCCAGCAAGGCCTCTGTATGTACACTGTAGAGTGGGTATACACTGTAAATGTATGCATGTTACAGCCAAGTCCTGATCTCTTAGTTACCATAGGTAGTAGCATCAAAACGTTCAAAACATTTCCAGTTGTGTTCACAGATCCGAAAAAGACAACTTGGGTAAAAACTTGTTTTTCTCAAAACTGAAGGCACAAATGGTACAAAACAAAACAATTATGTTATTTGATTTTTCCCTATTATGTCAGAAAAGTCTGTAACTAAAAAAACTAGCTGAGGCTGGTATGCATTCTGGTCGAGCCTGTCTTCAGAAATCCTGACTGTCTACTACAGTTATGTAAAAACACAGTGTATATTACAACAGTGGGTTAAAAGAGACATTGCAAATGCTTAGTTTCTTTTCAGCAATAACATAAATATGGTATACACTCACCACTGCTTTATTTAAAATAAACCTACCTTGCACCTACACTCACTGGCCACTTCAGTAGGGGCACCTGTCTAATAGGTACATTTTATAGGTGTGTAATTATAAACTGTACCCCACATATTGCCCCTGGAAATCTTCATCACAAGCTGTTTCTTGACTGTGGGACGTTGAGCGGATATTATTTGAGTGGCAGGGCGTTCTCAATGCAGTAGTGACAGTGATGTAGTAATGGCATGGAAGTGGTTGTTGTGCTGATCTGAGTATCAGGCCGAATCAGGCAGTGTCACGGAGTTTATACATGTATCAGTGTCAGAGCTGCGCCGTGCAATTTGAAGGGGGGGGGGACCGAGACAAAAGATTTTTCTGAGCAGTGCAGCAATTGCGACTGTGCTGGATATGTTGTGACTATGCTCTATATGTTGAGAATGTGTATTCATGGTCTACAGAGTATCAGACATGTACAAAACATAATTACAGACATATCTTGTTCCTACATGAAAAGAATATTGATAAAGCTAATAATAACAAGTAATTAAATTGCATCTTTTGTTATTTTAAAAAAAACTGCCTTCTTCTGGATCACAATTTTGATATGAACTCACAACCACGATTTCAATAAAAAATTGATTAGTCATTCAGACCTGGTTGAAAATTATTTTGCATCCAAAAATGTCTAGCCAATTGCCGCTCCTTCAGACTGTTAGTGAAAATCTGGAGGTCTGCTAACACAAATGGTTAGGCCATTTCCAATAAAGCTAGTGGTGAGCATACAATTGCTTATGAACTATATTAGAAGCCTTGAAGAAGCTTCATTAAGCTTTAACCTAAGCAGGAAGGAGGAATAAGTTAAGATACTATATGACAATCTCAGAAGAAAACAATAATGACATTTTAAAAAATCCCCAACGAATGTACATATACAGCAGTAATGGTGAGAGGAGCCGCTATAATAATCTTCCAGACACTAGTGTTAAGGCAGAGGAGAGGCTATGGTTATGTGGGGAGCATTGGGAGGAAATGGGTGGAGGGGTGCCTCCGTCGGGCCTTATGGCCCCTCCTGGGCTTCCCCCGGCCGTTCAGAGACACAAACATCTGCCGCCCGTTGTGTCTCCAGCGCAGGGACGCGTACGTGTTATAGCCGTTCTCCTCGATCCGCTCTTTGAACTTGCAGCTTGGGTTATATCTTACCTATCACAAATGAGAAAGAAGCCTCAGGTCAAACAATGACGCCCACTTTCAGTTTCTTGAGGACATAAGTGTAAAGATGTCTGGGTCTGACATGCTTAGAAAATAAGGGCTCGAGCAGAATGGAACAGCATGCTGAAACTTTAGTGCGACAGCTTTATTGGCGAGTCTAGAAGGTCCTCAGGTTTATCACTTCAACCAGGATGATGCCACTCAGGCCAAAACACTAATAAAAATCTGCAAAGCACCTCTCATTATAATGACTGCTACCAGGATGGTTGAGTATGAGGCTCTAATCAGTAACTATTATGCATCTGTGTTCACCTCACCTTACTAAATCAAAACAATCTCACTTTTACCAGACTTAAAAAGACACTTGCCAAAACTGTAGTGATCTTTCGCTCCTCTGAAATGGATGGATGAGCCCTTATATGTCCAGAGGGAGGGGAGATAGGTTAAAGACAATACGCCCTGGTTCAGGTGTCTACAGAATCAGAGTTTTTAGCACTATCTGGCTGCTGGCAGTGAGATAAGATTGGATCCTGAGTGTGTTGTGATCAATGGTCACTCACTGGGTTGTGATTCGGATAAGAATGAAATCAGAGCATTCTTATGTTTTGACAGAATCTCATTCATCTTCTTGTATGCTTGAAGACGAGGGTTAAAAGGGGATGTCCGGAAGCCGTCTTATCACAATCGGACTAACTGATTGCCAGGTTGAGATTTCTCATAGGGTGGTTAAAGGGCTCAAGCAACACATAAAGGGCACCCTTGTTATTGTCTGGGGGCATGCACAAGCAGAACAGACACCAGGCAGGGGTCACTGCTGGGTCCTCATAAACCTCAATCAGCACGAACAAACTTAGTTAAACTGAGACACAGTCGGTCCCTGTCTGCTTAACACAGGTCTTAGCTGAGTGCAGTTTTCTCACTCTCTTTCTGTGTGGTGAGCTCATATTCCCTTCACTAACCTTCAGCCATTATGTTCACCTCCTGTGTTGACAATAACAGAGCTCAGCATAATTGCCAACCTTGAGACCTCAGAAACAGGGGAAATAGAGATTTTCCAGTTTCAGAGACTTTTTGCATTCTTGTGACTTTTTATGTAAGCCTTTGAAAATCAATATAGAGAAACAGCTCTCATCCCAATAAGTCAAACAAAGGATCAACCCAGTTTTCCGACTGAGACACTGAATGTGCCTTAATCAACTTGCTAGTCAGTTAGTCGTCTTCAGGCTGTAATAATGAAAAGGGAAAAAAATCTGAAAAGCAGTGAAAAAAGTAAATATGAAAAACAAATGACCCAAGCCTCAGGTGAGAGCCATATAAAAACAGTAGAGATGGTGAAGTTGACATGTGTTGAACCTACCCCTGCCTGGTTTGGATCAAAGTAAATTTGATTTTTACTTTCAGCCACAGAAGTGTTCATATTCCCAAGTGCACTGTACACTATGGTTCAAAGCAATTTGTAAATTCTCATGCAACGTGAATGCAGCTCTCATAAGTTGCCTCATAGGACAATCAGAGATGTACCTACCGATCCAAACAGTGTGCCTTTTTTGGACATGGCCAAGTACAGGCCGGTGCTGACAGATTTGATGGCGACAACTCCCACACTGACAGATCGGATTTCCATCAGACCTGGAGGAAAACAGTGAACAGAGGTGCGGAGTTAGAGAAGGGGAGTTTCCCCATCAAAAACTACTCTATCATTACCGATTAGAAAAACAGACATTCATATGTTCTGGGAATATTTCTTTCCCCATGACTAGAAAAAACACAGGTTAAACCAGAATAGTCCTTTCTGGAATGACTCTGAGGAGCTAAGCACAGCAGAGCTTTCCAGGCATGCATCTGCTTAAGTACCTCAAGCTGAGAGTTGCCACCTGCCTCGTACAGCAATAAACGCGAACTTAAGACTGAATATAAATAAAAAAGTTGGAATTATACTTCAGGCTTCTGACCATTTTTTTTGAAATGTTAACACATATACACTATTTATTTAGTTAGTTGTGACCACTTATGTAATTCAAACTATTTTCTTTTTAACTCAAACACAAGGTGTCAGTTTGGTTCCTGATGTGCCCATTTGGTGTGACCTGTAAACGGTAGCATTAAATATTTTCTCGTGTCTTTCATTTCTTCTGTGTAGACACGTATGATGCACAGATCATGTCTATGCTCACTGGTGTCTGAAACCGCTCTTATTCGAAACGAGGAGCCAGGCCATTGTTATGGCTATAGACCTGATATGCCACTAACCAGACATGCCTGTCCACATCCGACCCTGAATGGGATCTGATTGCTGTATGGGGTGTTCTGTTGAACCCTCACTTACAAAGGGACCCTGATGATAGTCTCTGATGTTATCTGTTCCGATCATCTCTGCTATTTACGAGGTGCATGACTTGGGATAGCATCCAAGGAAACATTTGGTCTCTCCTGCATGTCAGTGAGTGAAACTGACACAAACACATCAGCTGCTGGCAGTGGATTGTAAACACAGTCAAACATCGGAGTGCTCAGTGAGCTGTTGATCGAGCGCCAGCAGAGAAATGAAGGTAAAGCAGGAATCCAGCAGTGTTGCTGAACACATGTGCTGACGGTGGCCGAGGGAAGGCCTTGGAGTCTTTAACTTTGGAGAAAGTCATTCAGTAATTAGAACATATGAATCTTCTCAAAATGAAGCGCTCTATGTTCTGAACCAAACCTGCACATTTACTTGAGCCACATGATTTGATAGACATTTCATGGATATCAGACGCTCAGGAACATTGTATGTAACTAGATGTTTAGTTCATAGGATCCTTGTCTGGTTGCATACCAGGTCTCCATACCAGATGCCTTGAGTTCCTCAAGGACTACAGGTTACTGGAAGATTTTACTGTGGAACTGGATTTAGTGGAATCTGGCTGGTTGCAATGGTTCACAAAATGCTCGTCTGTCAACTAAAGGTCCTGGCTAACCTTAATGACCACCCACATAGTCAAGTTAGCAAGTGGTTGTAACAAAGCAAAGATGTTCTAGGGCTGTCCTTTCTGATGCATGCCGGATTATTTCGATCGACTCCTTAAAAAACGCCTCAGAGCCTTTGTTTAAAGCTGCTGACATTCTCAACTGTTCACCATGTATAATGGCAAAGGCATGACTTTTCTGGCATGGTCCACTCTGTACACAATCTCATCATCATCAAATAATTGTTCAACAACTAAGGAATCTGTGCTGCTGGAAGAGAAAAAGTAAATGACAGAAGAACAGGCTCTTGTTTGTATCTTTTTGCTAAGGCAAAGCCCTTTGCATGCAGGAATGCTACAAACATCACCATCAAACTTTAGAGGAACCTTTGTCAGAGAAGATGAGAAGATGCATTGACACTATGACCATGGGCAACATCGACTTACTTTATAGACGCTACGAGAACATTTTACCAATGAATCCCCACCGCATTTTATTAATTACACACTATATACCTGTTATTGACTAGAAACCAATCGCAGATGTCCTTCAAAAAGGATGGCTGACATCATATATTAACTCCAGGCAGTACTGTAATGCATGGGATTCACAGAAGGTTTAAAAATGTCAGTCACACATGTTCAGTAATGGGAGGTGTCCACTGACTCTTGTGTCAAATTTCTAATCTTAATGAGCTGCACCCCAGTGAAAGAAAAGCAGTCATCCAGTGTTGGTCTGCATGCCAGGTAAAACTGTTCTCCCCAGGAAGAGAACGAGAGTAAACAA
The DNA here is from genome assembly GCF_041902795.1 of Electrophorus electricus. NCBI lineage: Eukaryota > Metazoa > Chordata > Actinopteri > Gymnotiformes > Gymnotidae > Electrophorus > Electrophorus electricus. The sequence continues at coordinate 8,847,521 of NC_137522.1, read as the reverse complement.
CCCGAGATGCTTTCTTCTTTCACCCGCACAGGTGGTGGGGCCGCCAGGCTGCGCAGGTACGCATCGACTGCTGCGACCCCCGTTTGTTGCCTCCAACCGGGGATGCCCGTGCACCGAGAGCCAGTGAAGTTTTCCCCACACACTTGCTCCCTTGGCGTGTTCACACATAAATTTCACGAGGGTGATAGGAGTATGCAAGCAGATTGTGAGCGCTGTCCACCCACCCCCATTATGTCCGAGGCTCACGGTGAGTTCATGAGCATTTTAACCCAAAATCTCTTTGTGGAGTAAACTCTCAGTTGAGGGTCTTTGGCTCGTTCAGAAAAAAACTCTGATTCTGGATGCTTGACCAAACACACATAAAGATAGTTTAGTGTCATATTAAACTTAATATCCTTTGAAACAGCCCTTGACTATTTTCAAAGCCAGTGGACGAGCAAGAGTTTAAAATAGCAAGTTAATTTTCCATTATGTTATCAATGTTATCATGCTTTCACAACTTGGAAGGATCCGCAAATCTAGTGAGGTTCAGAACTGCAACAAAAAAAGGTTTGTTCGGACACATAAGGAATGAGCTGGTTTACACATTGTAAAAAACAATTCTTACAAATTAAGACATTAAATGCTGATACAAAGGTCATCAGCTTTGTAAAAGTCCTGCAAGTGGGTGCTGTTTCAGATGTCACTTACTGACCATATAGGAAAGGATGACTGGGCCAACTTAAGCAAACATATTAAAATCTTCTTAGCATTATCGAGAGTACCAGTGATCTCTCCCAGTTAGGCTTTTCACTTATTTATATATTCCCAGTCCTGTAATGTTCCACATCTCCAATCACTAACTTAATCCTTAACATAACCCCATCTTAAACCAAGTTCCAAGAGCCAAATGAATTTAAGGAAGGAAGGAATGAACTGTAACTTCTCAAAGGAGGCGTTTTGTCAAAGTAATGCCAAATGATTTGTCAAGGTACTGCCAAAGATCATTCAAAGTCTTCCGTGTCAGCTCTTGAATGGAGATGAGCTTGCCCCAGGCAAACTCTTTTAACCTTTGCCATGTTTAGCCAAAACTGTCAATAAACTGCCGTAGCTACTACAAGCAAATCCTTGCTTGTATGTGCTTAGTCAACTGTGGACCAGCCATTTTCCAATCTTGTATGGGTTTTCTCAGAGGATGGAGCAAGTTCTTTTTGCTCAGTTGTTTTTATTCTTTCTGTATACTCTTTCAGACGTCTCCTTTAAGCCCCCTCCGCACTTTCCTTCTCTTTGGACGTGAGCCCATCATCAGATTATTCAGCCTTTTTTGACCTTGAAAAAAAAGCAGGGCCGAAAAGAGAACTCTCACCGAGTTTCTTTTGTCAAAATTATAGTTGGAAGAGGAGAAAAGTGGGGAGTGGGAGGTGGGTAGGGGGCTGTGGATGGTAGTAATAAGGTATTGGTAGTGGGGGGTTACGGGGTCAGCAGGGTCATAAAATTATGTTTCCTTCAGCTGGCCCTTTGCTCCCAATAGGCCTTTGTTACCTACCTGAGATCTGGAAGCCGACAAGGACTTATTAATGACCCAGCTTTTGTCACAAAGACCAAGGTTCCTCCCACCTCAGTTACAAGGGAAGGAGGGGGTAACCCAAGTGAAAGATTGGGCAGAGTTTCTCTAGCTTTTCCCAACTGCCTTCTTCTTCTTTTTTTTTTTTTCCTGGAGGTCTTTAATTTCTCAGGTCAGCCCCTCCAGCATCTCTGCCGGCCCTGCTCGCCCCCTCGGAAAAAAGCCTGGGAATCTCTGGGTTCCAACAGCGCCCTTGCTCTTGATTGACATACCTTTTCAATTATTTCACAGTTTGCTAAGAGAGGGCACTGTTGTTTTTTTTTTTTTTTTTCTTCTACTCGTTCTCTTTCTCTTTTATACGTCCCTTTCAAAACACGAGCTTTTCATGTTGGGTTCCTCACTGCTGGGCCTAATGGCCGTGACCAGGGCCTTTGATCTGATGTGCTTCTGTGGAGGTGCACCCGAGCAGGCCTCTGTCTCGGCCTGTGTGTGGCGAGCTCTTACACCATAAAAGGCTACACCAGCCCCTGCTGCTCCGAACAGCTTGGTGCCGACCCGTGAGAGCTACTGTTTCGGGGTATGCGGGACCTCGAGAACCTGACGCTGGAGACCATGCTTTCAACACTCACGCACTGTGGGCAGGTTCACGCCTTCAGGTGTTTTTTGTAGTTCACATGTCATAAATGCCATCATAAATAGGTCTCTTGTTGTCTTGTTAACTGCCTGGCAATAGAGCGCAAATAATTTCCTGTTACCAGCACAAACTTGTACATTATCGATGGTTTTTGACAAAGGAAATTAAATATAAAATAGTGAAAGATTGTGATGGGGTATTATGGATTATAGAAGATGGTTGCAGACAACAGAAACTTCTAGATTTTCCTGATTCAATTCTACATTTCTGTTTGTGTAGAGGTGGGTTTTTTTTTTTCATTTCTACTTGTGACCACGAAAGACTTCACACACGTGGAGATGAGTGTTGAAGGAAAAACACAGCCCAGTAACAAACACGTCCTTACTGCACATATGCTGTGTACTGTCAGGTATACAGGTATATCTCCGAGCTGCGATCATGTCAGCAGTCCTCCGGTAAACTGATAGCATGATGATGTGTATGGCTGAGACAGAGCTGCAGCGACACATCAAAGGAAATGACACTGAACGAGCCAATGGGAATCTAAAATGACAAGCCGCAATTCTGAGGATGTTCTCACATGGTTTGTCACGCATTGGCAAACAAAACATATGAGGTAATGTTACCCACGCTTTCAGAAAATCTAATCAGGAAGTCATTTTTTAAGGATAGCTAAAATTCATTTGGAGTTATGCTGTTTCTCCAGCCTCCTGATTCAGATTTCAAATGTGGGACTTGCTTCATATGTTTTAAATCAGGAAATACGATTCCTTAGCCATAAGCTTGTGTATTATTTCACGTATACAGATTCAGAACCTCCTATTTTTTTTGCCTTATTCTTTTGTTGAGACCGAGTTCCACGTTGTTAAATACTGTCAGATGTCCTTGACTTTATGTTGGAATACTGAGATCTGAAATGTAGGAGCTCTTTAACAAGCTTGCAAGTAGCTGTGCGGGTGTTCCAGAGAGTGACTCCACAAAGCCAGCCGTGCAGCTCTGTACAACAGACTGCAATACCAGAAATGCATCAAAACTATTAAATCTCTGAAGACAGGATAGAGGTATTACTCCCACCCAAAGGTTATGAGACATGTCACAAACCAACGCGCACGCGCACACACACACACACACACACACACACACACACACACACACACACACACACACACACACACACACACACAGAGGCAACACTGTGTTGATTTGATTGCCATGCCATGGTGTGACCTGCTCGGTTACAATGTTTTCCGGCTGGCTTCTTTACCTTGGTCTTATTATCCACACACATTTCAACATCCTAGTTTAACTTGAGGCTGCATGGCCTGTATTCAAGCTGCTTGGCTTGCACTCATATCCTTCAAACGAGGTGTGACTCACCACTCAGAATGACTCTCATGTCTAATTTAACACCTGACACCCCACAGCAGTAATAAACATAACTTCGCAAAATGAAAGAGCTTGTAATTTATCGAGCCTTAGCTGTTTTTAGAAGCTGACCAAGAATAATGGCGAAGAAGAGACGTCTGGGGAAGAAGGAACTCTCTCTGTGCGTGCTTGTGTGTGCCGGACAGTTTATTCGAGCAGGACCTACGGGCGCTCGTATTTACTATAGAGACACAGAACAGGGCTGCGTGCAGAGGAGTTCCCTCGCATTATGCGCTGATCCTGTCAAACAGGGCGCAGAGAGAAAAGGAAGAGAAGAGAAGAGCAGAGCCTGCGGAGGAGAGGAGGAAGAAAGGATATGGACTGATTTCTCTCTGTCCCGTCTCCTCACCGTCTCGGGGTGAGGCGGGGGCACGGGATATGGACGCACCGATGCCGATAACACTGTGACTTCCAGCCTATTCACTGCCACATTTTCATTTGCCACTTTGTTTTCATACTAACTATACTTAAGAGGCAACACGGCTCATTTAGATTCACGCGTTTATTAATGAGTTTAAATGCAATGCCCACACGACGCATCAGCTTCAGTTGTTTAATTCTATTTACTAATGTCCTTCAAAGGCGTGGCACGAAGATTGTGTCATTGTAACAAAGTTCAGAACAGTGCAAGGCACTGCGGGATGGAGAATGCCAAACACGTTCAGATATAATAGTCCAGATATGCTGCAAAGAGTCCTGGCCACTGCCCGTAGACTGTAGCCAGTGCTTTTATTTGGGGGGAATCTACAACTCACATATGGCAGCTTATTCAATCATCATTGCTCAAAAAACACAAACATTTTGGACGATGTCATACTCAGTAAAGTTTAACAGCTTAGCCAAGCATTCACTGTCCTACCTAATAAATGTTCCTGGGCTATAATATGAAACACCTGTGTGGCTCTCAGTCTGGCTTTTTCTCCTGGTGCTTCATCATGTTACAATATAATAAAATATATGTCAGCTTCACTCAAGCTGTCCGGACAGAAGAAGGAAAGGAATATTCCCGGCACAGAGGAGTTCTGGTCTTCAAACTATATTTAACTTACATAACTTTGTTCAAAGTTGAACATCAATTTTCCCATCTCTGTATCTGCCACTGCGTTCTTTACATAAATGTATCCCAACGCGCAGTGGGGTTGTAACTGTCAGCGATCGCTTTCACATATAACGCAGCTCGTTTCCAAAATGACACCGTGCATGCGTCGTTAGGCTGGTAATTAGGGCAGGGTCGGCTGTGGTGCTGTGTGTGCGGATGAAAGCCCTTTCTCACACTGCCTCGTCCAACTTGCACACTTGATGTTCCCTCACACACAATCCGGCGCTTGTATGGTTCTAGGGGCCGGCCCTGGGCCCCGCTCCCCCTTTCATGGGCTGCTGAATGCAATCTCTGGGGAATAGCCAGGTCTTTCAAAGGCCATTAGTGCCAGCAACAGGTATCCTGTTACCCCCCACATGCACGGAGACTGGCCAGGTGAGAGGCAGAGGCCAGGAGTCAGGAGAACAGGGGTCAGCCAGGGACAAAGAGGACCCTGGACCCCTCCATTCAGCTGTGCTTTTTCCTCCCTGCCTTGTCTAGTCAGGCCTCTCTCATTCACCCAATCAATTCCTCTAAATGTTTTTTTTTTAAGTCACATAGAAGAAAAGAGATGACCACATTTGCCCTAGTTAGGCTCAAGTGTGTGAAACCATAATCCAGCTCATAATAATACCAGACGTGAGCGATGTCAAGGGTTTAGGAGCAACCTTCTCTAAACGCAAAGCACAGCTATATCTGTGTTTAGTAAGAGAAACGCTAAAAAATCTCAGGCAAATGTTCTTCGGTCCCTTCTCTCACAGCTGAACCCTTTTCTAGCCAGTGGAAGACGGAGTAGAGGAAGTCATTCAGTCAATTACTGGGCCAGATAAAGAGGTCACTTAGGGAGTCAGTGGTCTCAAGGTCAGAGGTCCGCATGATAGCATCATCCCATCAGACATGCGCGCTCGGTCTGACTTGCATACTCTTAACAGATCCCTGCAGTTGGCTTTCAACTGGGCACTTCCACAACTATGGATTAAAAGCGTGGACTTAGAAACCACAGTAGTTGATCTTCAGCAAATCTGACTTGTCCTTGGTGTAAACCGATTACAAGGATGGTAATCTTATCAGGGCCTCGAAACTGAACCACAGTGACAAAGTCCACACTCATATTAATCACGGAGGATAAGCTTTGATTCAACTAAGCCTGAGGAAATGAGTGGTAATAAGTCTCACCGAATGCATCCATTTTAAAAAAGTGCGTAGTTTCGCATTTACCTGTTGTACCTTCAAAAGCACAACTGTCTTCAACTTTCTACATCAATAATAGATTATTGAATCCCTTCCTTAGCCAACTAGGGACTTACTCAACCCATTAATTAACAAAGCTCCATCACAGAACTGACCAATAATCACCCACCCTCAAAGATCAGAGCACTAGAGGTCTAGTGCTAGTTCTCCCCTGAGACCTCACGAGGTACTGGCACAGCTTGCCTGCTCCTGTGTCGTTCTCAGTGGTTTGTGTGTGTGTGTGTGTGTGGGGGGGGTGTCTTTTCTTTAATCAGACACAAAAGGAGCAGCATGGCCTATAAACTATGCATCACTTCCTAAGCGAACAAGCCCACAGGCAGTGTGACTCACAGGCTTTGCTTCGTCTACCGCAGATCTATCATAAGACACAGGAACAAGGCTGAGCTCACCGCACACTTAATTACACCGAGCCCTGGAAACAGATTTAGAGGACGCGGGTTTGTTTATGGTTTCTTCTCTCTCGTTTTTTTTTTTCCACTGCCCATATGGAAAAGCCTGTAGTGTTCATTTGAAAAAGGTTCTATCCTATAACAGATTAGCATAAATTTGCATCGGCGTAGATTAGGTCACTCGCACTCCTCTTATTTTCCCCAAGATTGTAAACAACTGTGCAGCCATTCACAGGTAAAGGGCTGGTGCACGGAGGTCCAGGAAGTTCTACTCGGCTGATCTGACGAAGGACAGCTTCTGATGCCCCGGCTAGACCAGCTAGCCCGGGGGGGGGGTTGGATAGATATGTTGCAACAGTGCAATCAGCAGGGAAAAAGGCCACAACTTTCCCCCCATTCTCTAGTGGGGCGTGGGCATGGATGCTCAGATGATGGCAGGAAAAAGAAGACTGCTTTGGGGAAGCACAGTTCATTTAGCGTGGCTGTGGGGAACTGCGATTCTGCCATTACATTTATTAAAACAACTCTTGTGTTGTGTTATTTACAGTCTGTATGAAACCAAGCAGAAGGCCACAAGGCGAAGCTTCACCCAGACTAGACATTGATGTAGAAAACAAGATTTGATCAATTACACAGACCTGGAATTACACAAAACAAGTATATAACTTATCATATTAATCATAGGTGAGTAATCCACCTATCTTTTCTGAGAAGTCATTATGGAGAGGTTGGTATTTGAGGAGAAGTGCATCAGTCAAACATTATCAAAACATCACTCCTGTGACCGGCTCTGAGTTTTCAGAGGAACTGCTTTAGTGTGGCGCAGCAGATATGCTGATAAGACCTTGACTACTAGTCTACATAACCCTTCCAGTTGTGCTGACGATCGGTGGGGTTTCAGGGGCTGCACTCTTACACGGAAGATAATGTCGCTGTTTTGTGCACATGTGACTCAGGAGGTTATTTTCAGTAGGCAAAGTGTTTACAGAAAAAGATCTAGCAAGTTCTAGCGAGCGTGTGGAGATAAGGTTGCAGATAGCACTGGCTGCCCAACCCTAGTTTCTGACTTCTGTGAATACGTTCTCATAATGTTCACTATGGGAAAATTGATAACCTTTTGTCAAGTTGTTTATGAAAATGAATGAATGACAGATAAATGGGAGAGACAGCTGGGCAAAGATCTAAACATGTTTGCAACTATAAACAAGACACTCCCTTCCCATGGATCGAGTTTTATTTTGTCGCTAAGGAAACAGAATGAACTCACATGTCTGAAATATGAAGAGCAATAACCATTTATATATATATATATATAGGTTGTCATAGCACAAATGTGTTTGTAATCACTCATGTAAAGCATCATACGATGGATGAATGGATCGAACATCTGGGTCTTTAACTACATTTGTCAATTCAGGTGAGTGTAGACGTTTATGCTTACAACATATGTAATTTGCCTGATGCCTGTGGCATATATGGGACAGAGCAGGAGCAAGGTGAGTGAAAAACACGTCTTATGTAACGTCTGGACGACTGACAAGATGTGGCCACACGGGCGCCCACGTTTTCTTTTCTGCGCACTTGTCCATAAAGCCATATCTCCACGGCGTAGGGAGCAGTCCAGGAGCTCGGCCAGAGCTGGAGAGTGCAGGGGAGGGTCTGGGTTTGTCAGCTGTGACCCAGCCTCATTTTATTGCTCCCTCTCGCTCCTTTTTACAGCCCAATCAACTGCGTATCTGTAATCCTGGGAGACGTGTGAGCATTTCAGCCGTGGGTGTGGTCTTTTCTTATTATCGTTTCGGCCCTCGGAGATCTGCGAGGTCAGGTTTGGTCACGGTTTGCAATGAGACACTGACTTGGTTTCAATGGGGCCATTTTGTTATTTGGAGTTATTCAGTTACTGATGTATCAGCATGATCACACAGGGCCTGCGCTCCTGAGCTTGGATTAAGCTTCTCAAACACTGATACTCTCCACTTCCTGTTCGGTTGGTGACTTGTGGACCGTGAGGCTCTCACACATATTAGAGGCCAACAAAACGAGAGTCCACACTAGTCCAGCCCTCTTTCCTTAGAAGCCTTCGTTAAACCGTCAGTTCAAATGGGACACAATATTCTTAGCTACAAGACCATTCTGTGCAGCTGGTTTAGAAACCCACATCTATCAAATCAGAGGGACCCCCAGTAGTCCACTGAGATCAGTGCCTAAAACAGCTTCCAAATGTACCACACAATCTGGACTGATTCTGGTTTTAATAATAAAAAAAAAAGGTCAGTTAAGAACTCCTAAAATTCCCTCAGAGTGTTCTATAGAGTTGCTGCCCAGTTCTTCATGCCTGGCACAGAGAGGCTGAGACTGCCTGCCTGCCTGCCTGCCTGCATCCTCTCATTTAAGCCCTTAGAGCTTAACTGGGTTTCCTTTGGCTGGTGTTATGAAGTCTAGCTATGGGTTCCCAACCGATCTAATTAACACTTGCTTTACAGCCCTTCCCCCCAAAAAGTAATTATAATAATAACAGAGCTAATGGTTTTTCATTGAATTGGAAAAAAAAAAAAAAGGTTTGGGTTCAGTCTCGGCCAGTGGCTTGTACCAGAATGGAACATTGATTGGCAAAGTATGGAAGTGCAACTCTGGAAGTGGTATTATTTATCATAGCGTGTAGGCTCATTGCTATAAATGTGTAATGGCCATGCAATGTACTGGGCATATAAATATGAAAATAGATTACATTTATTATCATGCTGTTAATCATATCATTAGTCTCGGCCTATTAACAGATACTTTAGTAGAATATAACAACAACTTGTCTAACACAGATCTGGCATCTATATGAGATGATCGGATTCCTAAACGCCCTTGATACTGCGTGTGACGACTTCCAAGGAAGCCATTACTTGCAAAGAGAGCATGGTGTATTAAGTCTGTGATTTAAGTACTCAGGATGTCAAGCAGGAGAAAAAGTCAGACTCAGTAAACCTACTGATGAACCCAGCAAAACCGAGCACAGAGCCAAAGCCAGACTGGAGCGGTTAGCTGCTAATTGCTACACTTCTTTTTTCTTTCTGCACCCATTCATGGTATCAAACACCGCTGTTGGACATCGCAGAGGTTAAACTAATTCAAGCACCACTACTGCCTCGCTTGGCACCCACAGCTCCCAGGGTTTGTGTGTGTGTGTGTGTGTGTCTTTCAGTTTTTGTCCTCGTGTATTAGTGCCAGGAACAGCTGGCATGACATGAACTTTCTGTATGTTCCCACCTTCGGGTCAGGCGTCCCTGTTGGGAAGAATGAATATTCCAGGCTTGGTGTGATTTTTTCCATCTCTGTGACTCCACCTCCAACTCCACCTTGCAGCGTCTTTGGGCTGAAGCTAAGCAGCATAGCCAAACTTCACAGAGGTGTCCGGAGTTTACACTGCTCCCGCAAACAGCACCCAGATCTCCACCAGACTCTCGGGGTCCACACTCTTCACTAAAGTAAAACAGGTTTCTCCTTAACCGTGCACCATGTTTGTCTCAGGCAGGGCACACTCTCATGCCTGGGCTCACATACATGTATCAATCCAGACGTAAGACCGGCTACAAAAGCAAGACTAGCAATGAAACTTCCCGCATTGCTAAAGGTAATTTGTTACTGGTTTCTCACGAGGGCAGATTCAGAAGCTCAGACCGCAGTTCATTCTGGCAATACCATTTCTTCACAGCCAATACTGATATCAAACTTCAGGCATCATTCAGTACGGGGTACCAGCCCCTGGCTAAACCAGTGCTTTCCAGTGCAGCCTCTGTGAGCCGTACCCCTGCCAGTACTAACTTTCCTGACAGTATGCATTTGAACACTACATCACTTCGACTATCATCACTGCCATTTCCATGGTGAATTCACGAGTGCGGAAACCTAAGACATGCTTTGTTAAGGAACATATAGTGCCAGCAAGTCAGTTCTGGCCTGTTAAAACACATTCTTTCAGAAGACAGGATTCATTTGACACAGGAGGATTAAGTGATGAATATGACTTCTATATACATTCATTTTCACCTCCGCTGACTCCTAGCCATCCTATATGCCAGCCCCAGCCGTACACAGTCTTCCCTCTGTAGCTCCTCTGTGCCTCCTTAGACTCACGCGCTCTCTCTTTTGAAATGTGTTTTAAATAATTCCACAATATATTCAGAACGGGTGGGTGATTTTCTTCCTGCGCCTGCGATCCAAGCTCAACACGCCCGTGAAATCACAGCGAGGGAAACAGGCAGCGCGTAGAGCAAGATGCAGGAGCGTGAGGGAAAACTTGGTCAACGAGACACAAGCCCCTGGAAATACAGCTGAAAAGGGAGAGAGAGAGAGAGAGAGAGAGAGAGAGAGAGAGAGAATGAAACACCGAGAGGCACGGCTCTGGCAAACAGCAAGGTGGCCATATTTTAAAACAAGTGACTTTTTTTCGATTATGCCTGGGCCATGACTTTATTTCCCCAGGGGTGTGCAGTGTCACTGCCTGGACCCAAATCAAGCATTTGAAGTCTTCAGCCACACCCGGCCAAAGCTTCAACAGTGTGTCCTTTTAAAGTCCCATTTCAGGGGGAAAAAGATCTTGTAAGCTGCTCCTGCCTGCCAGCAATATTTCATAAGTACCTGTGACATGAAAAATGAAAAAGAAAACAACTTTGGGTAAGCAAAATCTTCCAACTGGACCGCTGTTGGAGAACGGACAGAAACATTGGCAGTTAAGATACTGTTTTTTCCATAACGGAACTATTCCATCCGTCAAATGACTGCATTCTAGCTGTTTAAACAGCAACTTCTCTGACACTGACCCTTCACATCAGATATTTTAAGTTTCTTGATCTTTTTTAAATGTTTTTTTTTTCCCCACTGCCGATACTCCCGATTTCATTCCAGATTATGTTAATTATTAGTAGGATACTTATTAAACCATGACTCCTCGTTGTTTTTTAGATCCGGACTCCGCGTTATCACAGACACAATGGTTTGCCCATTTGCGTGCGCAAGCTGTCCGTCATCCTGGAACAGCAGCTTTCCCTTTAGTGTAACTGATCGGTTTCACACTAATTTGAATGTCAAACCTTCAAGCGCCAGCAGCCATTCAGTGCTGGGAATAAGATGGAGGACTCATTGCCAAGACTTGTTGTTCAAAAGAAGTGAATGAAATTTGCTCAGGAGTTATTTGCACAATTATGCAAGAGATTTCTTGAGTCAGTGTACTCTCTTTAATCTGGCCTAAAGCAGCGCTTTTCTGAAAGCAGCACGCCATCAAATAAAGCTGTGCTAATACCAGGACACCTGGACCAAAGGAAGCTTCAGCTCGTCACGCTGAGATTCTCTCCAGTAGAGTCTGTCAGCAATGGCTGAGACAAGCCTTGCGGCCCAACACAGCATACGCACAAAAACCTTCTCTAGGTCCCTCTTATTCCTATCCTCCCACCCCCTCGCTCATCCCCTTCTGCTTTCAGCCCTTCTCTCTCTCTCTCTCTCTCTCTCTCTCCCTGTTGAACTGGCGTGCCCGTATCCACCCTCGGGAGCCCCAGCCCTGTCGTGATTGATACAATATTTTCCAACCCCAATTAGCTGCGGGTCGGTTGACTGGTTCCAGCTGTTTTTGCACCTGAGCGGTCAGGAGCAGGCTCTGGAAACTGTGAGCAGGACAGTTGAAGGCTGGGACCCAGCGTGGGTTGACAGGGGTAGGGCCCACGCCAGGGGCACCAGGACGTGAACAGGCCGCGAGACAGGGGACCGTATTCAGTGTGTATGAAGATGCGTGTGGGAGATTACGTTAATCCACTGGCTCAGTCATGGACATTGCAATAAAATGCACCATGCAAAGTGCTTTGCATTATCAATAAGGATCAGATGTTCCCAAACAATTTGAGCTGGGCATACAAATTTCATTTTACTCAGTTCTGATTTAGTGTGTATGTTGATTTATGTGTGTTGCATTTTGATTGACCTTCTCTTCTCGCCGTTTCTGACAGTAAAGCTATAATTGACATGTTATGCTAGGAAACATACATGTTGTTCTTTTAACTGCACCAACGAAGACTGCATAAGCATTACGCAAGGTGTGTTATATCATAGTGAGGGAGACCCTCACTTTCAAAATTCTGGGGCAGGAAATGAGAGTACGGTGTCTTAATTTGGGAGGACTGCGCTACTTCTCCTAGTCCTGCTCGCTCCCAGCATTGGGCAGAGTTGACGGAGCCCAGGAAACTAGAAAACAGAAACTACAGCCAAATTCCACAGTTATAAAGAGCAGTGCCTGGCTATCGCATCACAGGGCTGGGTACAAAAATCACAGCCCGGGGAGCTTAAGACAGCCAGATGCGTGTATTACAAAACCTATCAAATAGTCCACTGCTGTGGTTATTATCTGTTTATTATCTGATAATGATTTTGATTTACTGCATTTTGGCCAAACAACAAATGCTGGTCACAGTATTTGTAGCCTCCATCTAAACACTGTTGTGTATGTTTTCCGTCATTTATACCAAGTGCTATTAAATGGGCTGCAAACCCAAAGACCAGAACTTTGTTCCCATTTGAAGCAATGGGTTGTAAAGGATGACTCACAGTGATCACGAAAAGAGCACTCAGCTACGCAAATGCAGCACCGAACAGGACAAGATCAAACCCTAAATGACAAGTGTCAGTCTCAGGGATGTTAAAAGCCAAGGCTTTAGAATCAAAGACTGACCACCGCTGACCTCTTGCCACAGGAGGTCATGGCGTAAATCACCAGACCCTGAGAGATAAGGAAGGCAGTGTTGCGGGTGAGTGCAGAGCTGTGAGGAGCATAGGAGCCCGTTGACAGCACGCGCATTTGGCTGATTTATTACCGTCAGTTCTGCGGAAAAGCTGCCGTCTCACCTGCTGTTTCATGACTCGAAATTATTTTATGTCTGTTGAGTTTCTTCCTCCTAAAAGATTACAATCAGCTCCAAAAATCCTAAAATATTAGTTATATAGCAATGCAAAAGTGCTAAAATATGCTATATAGTACTATATATTGTATTGTATTCTCTTTCATCATATTATCTTTTACATTAAGTGATCTTTCCTTATCTTTCCTAGTCTGCACCATTGTAAACAAAGGTCTTGATGTTCCCTTGAGGTGATTTTTTTTTAGTTCACATTTATTCGCAGGGCTTTCCAGAGTCTGATGTCGCCCCTTCAACCCAAATAGAAGCTAAATCTGATGGATAAAAAAAGAAAAAAAAAAATCAGAGGAATCCCTGAGTGATAAAGGAGCCATAAAAAAGAGTATCAGATAAGAGGAGTCAAAAGGCAAGACTACCACACCCATCCCAGACACACACAAAAGGGACATTTCTCAGCTGCCTACTCACTGTCAGGGTAGTTTTTTCTCCGGGTGCCATCCACCTTGCCTGTCTTGTCGATGCAGAGGAAGAATTTGTTAGCGGAGTAGAGGCGTCGCAACCGCACGTCGCCCTCTAGGTGGTTGTAGCTGCGCGCGTGGCGCTCCAGAGTCCACGAGCAGTTTGTGCTCCGCGCCAGCGCACGGAGGGGGTCATGGCCCGGCCCGGCCGGGCAACCCCCGAGGGCGGCACCGGCCAGGAGAAGCAAGGATAGGCACGCCAGGCAGAGGGCAGGGGGGCGGCGCCGGAGGGGCCGCCCGAGATGGGCCGTGCCGGCAGAGGTAAGGTTGGAGCGCAGACCAGCGTCCGCTGCCATCCATCCGCACATGGTGGGTCAGACTCCCGAGGTGCACGCGGCACAGCAGGCGGTCTGCATGATGGGGCTCCCCGTCGGCCAGCCCAGTACCTGCAGCCCAGACGCACAGCGGCTGCCTTCAGTGGGGACCATCCAGGAACAGCAGGGAGACCACACAAAACTCCCACCCCAGAACGATGCCAGTCACTGCTCACGGGCGCGAGGCGGATTCCAGGCTCTGGGCGCCTGTGTGTCCTTCTCCACTTTGCTGCGGCCGGTGCCACTCGTCACAGGGGCGATGCGGTGCTCCGTAATTCCATCTCCACGGAAGGTTCCGGCTCTCCTCGGGTCGCTCAGGCAGAACTTGTCTCTGCTGCAGCGCAAGTGTCCTGCGCGAGGGCTGCACCTTGCGGGAGGCTCTCAGGTGCGGCCGCCTGGCCCGCGTCTGTGCGCGAGCTGAGTGGATTGTGTGTGGATGTCTGTGCGTGTGTGCGTGTGTGTGTGTCTGAAAGAACGAGGGAGTGAGAGTGGGAAGAAAGAGAGAGGGAGTGAGAGAGAGGAAGAAGGAAAGTGAAAAACAGCAGCGAGAGCACGTCTGCGTGACTGAACGAGGCGGGATGGTTGTAAATAGGTCTCCCCTCTCTGTGCCCTGTCGTCTGACTCGCACTTTGGTGGGGTGGCTCACTCTTCCCCTGCATTTTATCCTGGGCAGGGCTTGTATCTAGGGGACTAGTATAAATGGGTGGGGCTAGGATTGTTCATAACCACTTCAGACGAACGACCCTCTGTCGTTCCCCTAAGGAAACTCGAGTTGTGGTGTCAGTGTCGTGTTATGCAAATCCAAACAACATCCTGAAATGGTTTCTCCTCACATCACCATTTTAGCAGAGGTATCAGGTTGTAGGTCTCCTTAATCTTGATTTCATCTGCTTTATCTTCAGATCTACTACACCTTCAGAAAAAAAGCAGAACCATTAAGAATGTCAATCATGATTGAGCAAGGATCTGATATTTGGGTTTATGCAATCATTTTGCTATGCATGAACAACAGTAATATTTTATAATACTATTACAGACTGACTGGGCTTACCTCTGTGGAGTCTCTTCATACAACACAGAGAGAGAGCTACAGATTGGTAGATAAAATATTAAGTCATTACATTTTTACACACTGTTATTGTTCATTTCCTACTCATTCGTCTGCATGAGCCTGTCCTCTTAAGGAGTGCTTACAACCCTTTAAAAGGCTCCTGGTTTCAATGATGTGTGCAACCCAGAGGTGTGTCTGTGGGGGGGGGGGGGGGGTCTTAGGAGGTGTGTTTCACTGCGAGAGGGGCCACCATCAGTTCACACTCTCCAGCTCATTAACAACATCTCCCAGAAGCAAACTGGTGCTTGAACTTCCCCCATAAAAAGCAGCTTGTGGAGACGGCAGTCTGGAGTTCCTCAACTCCCTCGACCCCCACCCCCACCCCACCTGGCCCCCGCGCTACCCCTGAGCCAACCTGTGCATGTTGGCCTTTCGACTTCCTGGTGCTCTGCTTCATAGATCCTCTTTAGTCCTCTTCACTCCAGTAGCTTTGGCCCTTCACCCTCAGTTAAACACCCTACAAAAGTCTTCACTCGCCGCTAAAAGCAATGGGACAGAAAAACGATAGCAACCGCCACGCTTGGACTGAATAGTTTACACAGGAGCACAGAGGCAGGACAGGACGGAGCTTTGTTAGCACTGAACTAAACTGTTAACACTGGCCTCAAAAGTGAAGGATGTGCGATAGTTTTTAGCACAGCTGAGTGATTACACACAACCTATGTAATTGGCCAAGGACGATGCAGTTTTCATGCCAAGTTTTCTTGTAATGGACATTGCTGTCAGTAGTGAACAGGACTTCAGGGAATGTCCAGATATCCTACCCAGGCTGCACATGTTTGGAAGTACATAACAATCCTGCATATGCCTGTGGTTTGTTTGTTGGATTATAGCAAATTAATTATACTTCAACCAACCATCCTGTATTAGAAGGGAAAGCCTTTCTCACAGGAAATCTTCACCCCCTGTGGCTCTCTCAGCAACCCCGGAAGTCTTCGCTCCCCTTATTTTGGAAAGTCGTGGTAATTAAAATCATTCATGGCACTGTTAGATGTTTCACTTTAAAGTTTGCCTGCCCTTGGGGTCACAAGTCCTGTCCTCCGACTGAATGTCAGATCTGGTAACAGATATTCCCACATCCAAACACGCTCTCTGCATAATCATATCTGCAAGAACAGTTTCTTTTACTCAGCAAACAACTCCATGGTTACTATGATGTCTGGATCCAGAGTCTGAATGCTTAGTACATGCTGAAGCACACAAAAAGTATACAAGGTTGTGCTTTCTGGTGAAAAGTCTGAATTTAAAGTTTAGTACGCATGGATATTTTCCAGTAGACCACACGAAGAACAGCATTAGGCACCCATGTCTACAAAGAATGCATAAGAGTGTAAGACGTCTCAGGAAGACCCCTGAAAGGGTTTGAAGGTGGCGACCCCAGCCTCGTTCCCATGACGCCCAGCGATGTCTGGGTGCGCCCCGGGCTTAGAAAACCTCCACAGTCCAGGAGGACGTTCACAAGCGAAAGGAACCTAATCTGTCCCAGCAGGGCTCCAAGCAGCTCTGAAAATGTATGAATGGAGATAATATCTCAGTAATGAGGCCTGTTTTGTACCATCAAAGTCCTCTAAAAGGGCCTGAAATCCAACCTCCCTTAGTACTGACAATATCCCTCTGATAGCCTCCATTATTAATTGTTTTCTCGCTCCTGCTACCTCACTGCCCCATTCCCAGTGCCCCTGTGTCTCTTATTTATCTCTGTCTCTCCCTCAGTTTCGCACTTTTTTTTTTGCTTGTCTCATTATCATGGCTGGATACGTCTCGTTTATTGTAATTACTGTTTATTTACTTTATGAAATTTTTTTGCATAAAAGTATAATATCTGGCAAAGTTTTGTATGAACATTGCATCATCTTGCCTTCAGAATGGTCTGCAAATAAAAAATTCAAGTGTGGGTAATGGGCTGTAATTGTTCTGGAAGTACATAACAGGTTACAGAACTCATCTCCATTTGTGGACGTGCTGTCCATCTTCTCCAGTGCAGGTGGCCTGGATGACCTGTGGGTATACTGCAGAGTGGCCTGGATGACCTGTGGGTATGCTGCAGAGTGGCCTGGATAGCCTGTGTGTATACTGCAGAGTGGCCTGGATGACCTGTGGGTATACTGCAGAGTGGCCTGGATAGCCTGTGTGTATACTGCAGAGTGGCCTGGATGACCTGTGGGTATACTGCAGAGTGGCCTGGATGACCTGTGGGTATACTGCAGAGTGGCCTGGATGACCTGTGGGTATACTGCAGAGTGGCCTGGATGACCTGTGGGTATACTGAAGAGTGGCCTGGATGACCTGTTGGTATACTGCAGAGTGGCCTGGATGGCCTGTGGGTATACTGCAGAGTGGCCTGGATAGCCTGTGGTTATACTGCAGTCTGGCTTGGATGACCTGTGGGTATACTGCAGAGTGGCCTGGATGATCTGTGGGTATACTGCAGAGTGGCCTGGATGACCTGTGGGTATACTGCAGAGTGGCCTGGATGATCTGTGGGTATACTGAAGAGTGGCCTGGATGACCTGTGGGTATACTGAAGAGTGGCCTGGATGACCTGTTGGTATACTGCAGAGTGGCCTGGATGGCCTGTGGGTATACTGAAGAGTGGCCTGGATGACCTGTGGGTATGCTGAAGAGTGGCCTGGATGACCTGTGGGTATACTGCAGAGTGGCCTGGATGATCTGTGGGTATGCTGAAGAGTGGCCTGGATGGCCTGTGGGTATACTGCAGAGTGGCCTGGATGATCTGTGGGTATACTGCAGAGTGGCCTGGATAGCCTGTGGGTATACTGCAGAGTGGCCTGGATGACCTGTGGGTATACTGCAGAGTGGCCTGGATGGCCTGTGGGTATACTGAAGAGTGGCCTGGATGACCTGTGGGTATGCTGAAGAGTGGCCTAGATGGCCTGTGGGTATACTGCAGAGTGGCCTGGATGACCTGTGGGTATACTGCAGAGTGGCCTGGATGATCTGTGGGTATGCTGAAGAGTGGCCTGGATGGCCTGTGGGTATGCTGAAGAGTGGCCTGGATGGCCTGTGGGTATACTGCAGAGTGGCCTGGATAGCCTGTGGGTATACTGCAGAGTGGCCTGGATGGCCTGTGGGTATACTGCAGAGTGGCCTGGATGACCTGTGGGTATACTGCAGAGTGGCCTGGATGGCCTGTGGGTATACTGCAGAGTGGCCTGGATGATCTGTGGGTATACTGCAGAGTGGCCTGGATGACCTGTGGGTATACCGCAGAGTGGCCTGGATGACCTGTGGGTATACCGCAGAGTGACCTGGATGACCTGTGGGTATACCGAAGAGTGGCCTGGATGACCTGTGGGTATACCGAAGAGTGGCCTGGATGACCTGTGGGTATACTGCAGAGTGGCCTGGATGACCTGTGGGTATACTGCAGAGTGGCCTGGATGACCTGTGGGTATACTGCAGAGTGGCCTGGATGACCTGTGGGTATGCTGAAGAGTGGCCTAGATGGCCTGTGGGTATGCTGAAGAGTGGCCTAGATGGCCTGTGGGTATACTGCAGAGTGGCCTGGATGACCTGTGGGTATACTGCAGAGTGGCCTGGATGGCCTGTGGATATACTGCAGAGTGGCCTGGATGGCCTGTGGATATACTGCAGAGTGGCCTGGATGGCCTGTGGGTATACTGCAGAGTGGCCTGGATGGCCTGTGGGTATACTGCAGAGTGGCCTGGATGGCCTGTGGATATACTGCAGAGTGGCCTGGATGACCTGTGGGTATACTGCAGAGTAGCCTGGATGGCCTGTGGATATACTGCAGAGTGGCCACCTAGTGCCCGGCCATTTGCATTTCCTGTTTTGCGACCATTGTTCATTGTATGTGGCATCAGTGATAAGACGGTAATCTGCTCAATCAGCTGGCTTGCTCTGACAGTCCTCATCCTCACACGATGAGCACAGAGATTTCCGAGTGAAAGGTAGACAGACACAAACAACTGAGATTTTTCCACTGAGACAGTGGGCACCGCGGCTCTCGGATGAGCTGTGTGTTTTGGTCTGTATTTTGTGCAGCGGGCGTGCAAATGTCTCCTCTAGAGGTGTGATGCGTGATGTGATGTGTGTTTTTTTTCCATGCCGAAAATCTACTTACACCAGCTGTGAATCCACTGACGGCAGGTGCTTTACTGCAGTTGACAGTAAAGAGGGATGCTTCCTCAAAGCTGTTGGGCGAGATGCCATAAAGATCTGCTATGCTTGGCAGGTGTCTGTTCAAAAAGCCGCTGTGAAAATAAAATTTGTCCTTCTATTAGACCTCAGATCCTAATACGAATAAGCTTCCAGGGGTGTCTGACATGAAGAAATCTTCTTTTCAAAAGTTACCACATAGCCTTCACTATACTGACATCTGTGATTAACAACACGAGTTTAGGATTTGGCTCAATAAAACCTCAAATAATACTGCATAGATAATGATACCAAAAGAATGTATTATTAAATTACCATGTATTACATGAATCAACAAAGTGCAATTGATCAAACCATGGTTATATTACTTTTGCACATATTTTCAGTGGTAGCAGAGGAAAGTCAAGCCACCATAAAGAGCCAGTACAGTAGACAGAGACCCTTTTTCCATTAACCTTCCCAAGGGTCACGGATGCCAAAAGCATTTTCTGACACCGGCTTTGCACAAAGCCACGTCTGTCCGGCGTGGTTCTTTAAAGCTCTGCCCATCCGCAAAACAAATAAACAGCTTCTGCATAGGTGTGCGCGCAGGCCCTCTGATCAAAGTCCACGGGAACGGCGGCCTCGTCTTGGCTGAGCTATTATCACGGCCTTGAATGCCTTTCTTCTCCTCTTTTGTTGACAGTCACTCACCCAGCAATGACTGTCACACCAGCACTAAGAGGCAACTGCCGACAAGGGAGGAGAAACATCAAACGCACCAGTCAGAAAGGGGGGCCTGGCCCGTGAACCATGGCAGCAAACACCACAATTCCCACCTACGATCTTAGCCACACACGCACGCACACACACCGCCAGCAAGGATGCCCACCTGTTGTACTTTAGGCAAGGTGTGTTTCTGTCTACGGCCTGCAGTAACAGGTATGTGTTAAGACCGGTTCAGGGTGAAAATGCTGCGACATGCAACTGAACAGATATCAGTGTTCTTTAGAAACAATAAAATTTTATTTTGCTATATGGCATAAAAATACCTGCACCTTGTAGGTATTAGTCCATTTTACACTGGAATGCCACAGCAAGCACATACTACAAAACTAATTCTGTACATTTTTAAATGCAACACAGAATCTCAGACCTATTATTCTGAAAATGACTTTACGCAAGCCAAATGCCGCCGCCCAATCGCGTACACGTGTTTAACCTCCTGCTGTAGCTAATAGGCCCTGATAAGCCTTGTATCTGGGGAAAGTCGTTTAATGTGGTGACCCTGACCAGTGCTGATTTTGGTCATCTCCTACATACTATTTTACAAACAGCAACAGCTAAATAATAAAATAAAAGGCATGACTTCTGTTAAACCTCGCAGGTACTCTGAATAGTGGGCTATACTGGGGGAAGACCGCCACCTACAGGTCTAGGACAAGCTCAGCAAGCCTTTCGCCCTGACTTGTTTTTTTCTCTCTTCAGCTCCTAAGGTTTTTAAAAGTATAGTAGAGCGCAATGAAGTGTATGTGTAACTATACAAAAAGACGAATCAGTTCAAATGTGAAAATACCGGCGATAGTTACGTCGCTGTGACTCGATATGTCTTTTATCTTCTACCAGTCCTTGAGTTTAATTGATCAAAGTCGGCTAGTCATGTCTGAACAAAAATGGCCGCCTACTAAGAGCGATAATGCGGTTGTCGTGAGCTATTAATGATATGTCAAAATGTCACTTTTAAGACTATGTGCCTTTCCAAAATATCTGACGAGTAGGTTAATGATTGAAATAAATGTTGGGCACGCACTAAACGTCGACCGTTGCCACATCTGTCTCCGAATCCACAATAACTGCAAAAGGAGAACACAAGGTAAAATGAGTTCACGCTAACTTCTAGTTTCATCGGCTTTGCAGGGTAATTTACGAATGTTGACGTTCGCACTGGGTGGTGATAAAGATACTGGAGCTTTATTAAGACTATTTGAGTAGGAAGCCCAAAATGTGTAGCTTACACTGCTACTGTTTCTGTTACTGTAACGTCTTGGCCTGTTACCGCCGTTATAACATTGTATTGACGTCGCAACCTTGTTGAAGCTCTGTGTATTCAGTGTAAGTTCTGAACACCTTTATCCCTAGACTGCACTGTTTTTAAGCAACAAAAATACAGTTTGGTTGAGTGAAATGAATGCATGACTTGCACCACATTTAGTATACATTTGTTTCTGTCTGTTGTTTTGGTTTTCTCAGAGAACCCATGGACAAGACATCGAAGACACTATTCAGCTATCTCAAGGAAAGAAGATGGAGACAAAAGAGTGTTGGAACAATATCAGCTGGTGGACGGTATCAGCTTTTTTCTTCTACAAAGGATCTGACATTCCAGTTTATTAGTAGACTTGTGTTAATATCCACGGTATTCACATGTGCCTGTTCTTTGACATTGGCCACGAAGTACATTAACTTAGGGCATATCATACATCAATACATTAAATCATCAATAAACACTGCTTTTAGTTTGCCCTTGTCAGTTTTAATAACTGTATATTTCTAGCTTATTGGATTACTAAATACGAAGGCTTTTTATGCAATTCTTTTTATATCTGCTGTGGTTAAATAGGAGTTAACTCTGACGTACTACAATTGATGAAAAATACGTTTACTGTTTGAGATAGAAGTATGGCTTTTTACTGTGTTGTGTATGTCTCTGCTGTAGTTTCGTGATCTTTTTTAAAAT
The DNA here is from genome assembly GCF_041902795.1 of Electrophorus electricus. Lineage (NCBI taxonomy): Eukaryota > Metazoa > Chordata > Actinopteri > Gymnotiformes > Gymnotidae > Electrophorus > Electrophorus electricus. The sequence goes on along the minus strand of NC_137522.1, from coordinate 8,825,512 downwards.
GACCCTTTATACTTTTTTATTGTAGTTCTCGAGGCCCGCATGCACCAGTTACAGTCTGATGCTGTATTAGATCAGAAATGTTCAAAGGTGGATTTTATCAGTGTGCTTCAGGGTGAAAAAGAAATCTCTCATGATCAAAGTCAAAAGGCAGCGTCAACAACGAAACCCGAAAACCTGAAAGATTGTCAGGCCAGCAAAAAAGGAATCGCTGTAGACAATCTGTCCCCCATAACACACACCAGCCGCTGGTTTGAGAAACTCGCGCGAGAGAAGTGTAACAAAGCCAAGAAGCAGCACGCTCTTCGGCAGAAGCTCAGTGACAAAGCAGACACTGCCAAGCATGGCAAAGGGAGCCTGATGCTTCCTGGAACCTCCATAAAGAAAATCTCACCTGGAAAAAAGAGCCATCCAGAACCCAAACACTCTCCGACGCCGTGCTCCAAACCCTGTGTGGCCAACCCTGCTGCAGAAGAATTCTCTCGAGAGGCAGAGCTGGCCGACGTGGAAGAGCTCGACAAGTGCGGGAGCCGGTGGAACCCCGCTAGCACGGCAAGGCTCCTGGAGGACAGGTACGGCAACCAGTACAGCGACTCCCAGCTGAGGGTGCGCTCCTACCTGGAGGCGTGCATGTTCCTGGGGGACACGGAGAGCGCCTGCCAGTGCCTACTCCATCATCACCAGCACATAGCCAAGCGCACCGCACTCTGCATCGGTGCCTACAACGTCCTGCTGAGGATGTGGGCCAAGAAGGTGAGTCCTCGGGCAGGCGCGTGGTGTTTGTGGTTTTCTTGTTTTCGCGGAGGGTGACCGTTTGCTCCGCCTCGTGTGCGGCAGGGATTGCTGAGTTGGATAAGACGCACGTTCGTCCTGCTGGAGGAGGCGAGACTCAAGCCCAATGTGGCGACGTACTGCGCCGCCCTGGAATGTATGGGACGCAAGTCAGAATGTTCCCCGAGGGTCATTTCCAGGTAATCTGCTGTGACTCAAGCCATGCCGATGCAGTCTTGTGTATTAATGCAAAAATTAGGATGCCTCTGGTTGTTGGCCTAATTAATGACTCGAGACAACCATAATTTTAACTCTTTTTTTTTTTGTCCCACAAACTAAAATAAAAAGTATTATGAGATGGTCCTTCTTACACTCAATTGTTAGAATTTTTCTATCAGTTGTGGTTCTAAAATGACTGAGCAATTAAATGTTATAGTAAGTACATATTATTTATTCATAAATAATAAGGCTGTCATAACTTGTCATAAAATATGTACCAACTTGTATCTAAAAGACAGTATGATTATCGCCTGTATTTGGCCTCCCTCTTCAGTGTCCAGCAGTAGTCTGTCAACACAGACGGTAGAACTTTTCAATACTACCTTCCATATTGTTCATAATGATATGTGAGTATACTGGAACTATGGGTAATGGAATAATTATAAAAACATATTTGGATTCAACGTGCCACAATACATAAGAAACCAGTGTTTTGTGCATGGGAATGAAGTCTTTGTGACACAGTGTAATATGCCCAGTGTGATCTGCTTTTGACAGAGTATAAGTAATTGCAGTCTTATTCTTTTTACCGACGGCCTCCTGGAATCCTCTGATCCCACAGATCTCTTGGATATGCTGCATGCCTCCAGGGGGCAGTATTTCCCTGTTCTAGCACTAGAATGTTGGAACAAATCAGATTCCAGTGCAAAAATGAAAAAAAAATAAGACCCTTCAACCTTAGGCAGAGCTGTTTCTGGATATTGTTTGTAAGCATCTTTCAACCTTTCAATGCCATATTAGCTAGCTTATCCATGAACCAATCCTTGCCTGCACAATTGCCAAAAATAAGTGATACTTGTTAAGATTGATAGAAAGGTTCACGTTTGTACACTCTGCCCTTGTCCCTAAGGAACGGCGTTCTAGTGAGTTCTTCACAGTCTGCGTCACATTTAGAAGATCTCTTCGACAAAACGAGGTTATATCAAAGCGTCTAGCTCCTAGCTAAACATGAACCAAACATTAACTGTAAAGCATCTCTCTTGTCAAAATTAGATTTTTGTCTTCATCTTTAATTTCCCAACAGTGATGTACTGTAGACCTGTTCCTCAGCCGGTATACTTTTAAATCCCATGCATATGGGCCCAGGGTTATTTTTACACGCCAGAAGTAGCCTAGAGTCCCATGTATCAGATATCGTGGCGAATCAGACTTGTTACCCCATATCAGATGTGTCCTAGAATGTGTCCTAGAAAATCAAAGAACGCGGTCTGAAGTGCAGAACGATTACTTTTCATGCCATAGCGAAGCTTCAGGTCTCTGTGACACGGGGTCTCCGGATTGGTCAAAAAGCTGCACGCTGTGTTGCCTCCTCTGTTACCCGCCTAGCAACACTTGACCTTATCGTTGAGCCACCTGGTGGTCCCTGCAGACAGCAGCGGAGTTCTGAAGGTGACCGCTAGCCTTCAGCCTGTGGAGCTGGGACCCGTGGAGCTGGGACCCGTGGAGCTGGGACAGGCAGAACCTGGGAGGCTGGGGAAAGCTGGTTAGCACATCGATCGCTGTAAGGCGATAGGAGTGACATTGTTCTACTTCGGACCGGTTCGACTTGCCAATAAGCTGCCTCGCTCTATCTCCACTCTTGTTCTTCAGATCTGTCTTGCTCTTGATCTTTTCTTCTGCTTCACTGGACCATCTCTCTCTCTCTCTCTCTGTCTGTCTCTCTACATTTTTTCACTTACCTCTCTCCCCCTTGCTCTGCTGCTATTTATCGAGTCTGTCTCGTCTATCACGCAGAGCCACGCGGAGACAGCAGCGCGCTGTCTCGTCATGCGTGACAGGGAGATATGGGCGGAGTGTGGCAGTAACTTATCAAGTGAATGTGACACAATGAATCGTCTAGAGACAGTCATGCGCTCAAACAAAAGAATTCCACCAAATTCCATTATTTAGGCTTCAGGAACAGCGAGTTGAGATTTGCAAAGCTGAGAGCTGCATGTGAAATCTCTTTGGGCTCCTTTATAAATGCCCAAGATGGCAACTTTTCTGATTCCTTCTGAATCTAGCAGAAAGACGTGTGGAGTGGAGGAATGTCTTGTTTGCCGAGGCCTGCCCCTCCCCATCTCCGTGCGGCTGTCTGTTCCCTCCTAGGCCACAAGAGGGAGCTCTGAACCCACCACCCGCGCTCCAGCGGAAGCCTGTTGCTTTGGAAACGACCAAAGCGCTACGGCATGGTCCAGCCTCCCCTGAGTTTGCAGAGAGGGGAGCGTCCGTCCGTCCGTTTTTTTTAAAACATTTTGTCTGAATAACGTTGCTCCACTGTCTCTCTGGCTGCATGGCCCCGGCCTGTGTTGGCTGGAATAAATCCGATTTTGGCCTCAGATCCCGGTGACCGGTGCCACCGGTTCGCGTTCTGCGTGGGAGGACGAGTCCCAGACCTTGTCACAGAGGCCTGTGAACAGATTCCAGCTGAATCCCTTCACCACGTTTCACACGGTTGACGCTAGCATCGCACTGCTTAAAGGCCACAAGGTGGTGAGGGGCCTGTGAAGGTTTCTGGGTTTGTCCCGGCAGGTTTCTACTGCCGCGGCCGAGCCGCTATATCTCGTTTCTTTCCTTTTCCCTTCTTCAATAAAGGCAGCTCCCGGCACGCCGATAAAGGTCCAGAGGACGAGGCCCGCGTCAACCTTTTCTTCTGTCGTGCGCAGGTGCCTGCAGCAGATGAAGCAGGACGGCCTGAGCGTGGACGACGTCTTCCGGCAGTACGTCTTCCGGCAGGACGAGAGGGCCGCGGTGCTGAGGGCCGTCCATGTTGTGCAGCCTAACTACAAGCCCCGCCTGGCGCCCGAAGGGCCCCCCTGTTCCCTGCCGCTGCTCAAGAGCTTCTACTCCGAGGTGCCCAGCCACACAGCGGCTCGTCTTTCCGCCATGACTCTAAAGCCAGGTTCCTCACCGCAGCTCCCGGTCCCAGGTGCTCCTGGTTGTAGTCAGAGAGCTCAGAACATTGATCTGGAGTCTCTGGTATTTGCCAATGGCCTGGTGCAGCCATTTTAACGTGGCGCGCTGTGTTGCGTCGTCACCGAAGCTACTGTGCTTTTTGGATTTGTTGCTGCTGTGTTTTTTGCTGGTAGTGGGAAGCAATATTTTGTATCGCAGGCTCATCACAGTTTTTTCTTGATGTTTTACTTCACACTCTAAACACTGTCAGAGAAAGAGAGGGAGAGAGGGAGAGAGGGAGGGAGGGAGGACGACAGGCAGGGTGAGGAGAAAAAGAAAATGTCTTAGCTATCATTTGCATGCATGCGGCAGCACTACGCTCCCATACTGACCTTCCCCTGGACACACACACACACACACACGCGCGTGCACACACACGCACACAGACACACGCGCACACACACGCGCGCACACACATGCACACACACACGCGCACAGACACACACACGCACACAGACACACACGCGCGCGCACACACACGCACACAGACACACACGCGCGCGCACACACGCACACAGACACACACACACGCGCGCACACACATGCACACACACGCACACAGACACGCACGCGCGCGCACACACACGCACACAGACACACACACACACACACGCGCGCACACACATGCACACACACACACACACGCGCACAGACACACACACGCACACAGACACACACGCGCGCGCACACACATGCACACAGACACACACACGCGCGCGCACACACACGCACACAGACACACACACACGCGCACACAGACACACACGCGCACACAGACACACACGCGCACACACACAGACACAGACACACAGACATGCATGCATATGCAAATATTTTTCTTCACATTTGGTGCCTTTCTCATGCAGTGTGGACGCAGATCTCTGCTGCTGTGCACATTCAGTGCAGATTCTTACCAGCAAATATGCGCTGAATTGTTGCAACACACTAACTCTGCCATCTTACCTATATATATATATATATCACACACACACACACACACAGCCTGGCCAAAAAAGTCAATATTTCGTTGGACCGCCTGTAGCTTTGATTACGGCAAGCATTCGCTGTGGCATCGTTTCCGCAAGCTTCTGCAATGTCACAACATATCTATTTCTGTCCAGAGTTGCATTAATTTTTCCCCAAGATCTTGTATTGATGATTTGGACCACTGCGCAAAGTCTTATCCAGCACATCCCAAAGATTCTCAATGGAGTTCACGTCTGGACTCTGTGGTGGCCAATCCATGTGTGAAAATGATGTCTCATGCTTCCTGAACCACTCTTTCACAATTTGAGCCTGATGAATCCTGGCATTGTCATCTTGGAATATGCCCATGTCATCAGGGAAGAAAACAAATCCATTGATGGAATAACCTGGTCGTTCAGTATATTCAGGTAGTCAGCTGACCTCACATAACATTGCTGAACCTAGACCTGACCAACTGCAGCAACCCCAGATCATACCACTGCCCCCACAGACTTGTACCCATCATGCCTAGTGCCTACCGTAAATCACTCCAGCCGCCTCTCTTCTTACCCTGATGCGCCCATCACTCTGGAACAGGGTAAATCTGGACTCATCAGACCACATGACCTTCTTCCACTGCTCCAGAGTCCAATCTTTATTCTCCTTATTAAATTGAAACCGTTTTTGCTTCACTGACAAGTGGTTTTCTTAAGGCTACACAGCTGTATCCCTTGAGTTCCCGCCACATTGTGCGTGTGGAAATGCTCTTACTTTCACTATTAATCATATCCCTGAGTTCTACTGTTGTTTTTCTACGATTTGATTTCACCACACGTTTAAGTGATCCCCGATCACGATTATTCAAGATTTTTTCCAACCACATTCCTTCCTCGAAGATGATGTTTCCCCACTGCCCTTCCACTTTAATAATGCGTTGGACAGTTCTTAACCCGATTTTAGTAGTTCCAGCATCTCCTTAGATGTTTTCTCTACTTGATGCATGCCAATAATTTGACCCTTCTGAAACAGATCTTTTCCACGACCACAGGATGTGTTTTTCGACATGGTTGTTTAACAAATGAGAAGCCACTCACTACATCAGTTTGGGTTAAATAACTTGTTGCCAGCTGAAACATAATCACCCATGCAGTAATTATCCAATGGGAGGCTCTTAACTATTTGCTTAGTGAAATCCAGGTGACCTTTTTTGGCCAGGGTGTGTGTGTGTGTGTGTGTGTGTGTGTGTGTGTCTGTGTGTGTGTGTGTGTGTGAGTGTGTGTGTGTGTGTGTGTGTGTCTGTGTGTGTGTGTGTGTGTCTGTGTGTGTGTGTCTGTGTGTGTCTGTGAGTGTGTGAGTGTGAGTGTGTGAGTGTGAGTGTGAGTGTGTGTGTGTGTGAGTGTGTGTGAGTGTGTGTGTGTGTGTGTGTGTCTGTGAGTGTGTGTGTGTGTGTGTGTCTGTGTGTGTGTGTGTGTGTGTGTGTGTGTGTGTGTGTGTGTGTGTGTGTGTGTGTGTGTTCAGCGTCTCACTTCCCATTCCCCATATTATAATAATACATTCCATCACATCCAAACCTACAGGCCATATTACTGTTATGTCTGAGCTCCCCCGTGGAGGCAGCTCCCGGGATGTCTGCTGTAGCTACAGCTGGGCGCTTCCTGCAGTCTTCCAGTGGGTGTCCCGAGTGCCGGAGCCTGACACGTCTGGAAAAGCTCGGTTTTCTTTAATCGGCTAGGAAAGAAACTGCAGGAACGCAACGGGCAGTGTTCACTGTACGATGATCAGCCGTGTGGGTTGGTGTGTGTTGTCAACTCCCGCCGCACAAGTCTGACACGGGAAGCGCGGTTGAGGCTACACTTCGCCTTAAACAGCACATGTGGAACGATGTGTCATGCTGCTATTTTACTGTTCTGAGGTCAGCCGATAGCCTCTGTATACACCCCAGATACAGAGATTACATAGTGAAGCATGTGTGCTGTTATGTGATCTGACTGGGTTCTGGGTTGCGGTCTGAACAAATCATTGCAATAATTAATTGTGCTGCATGTATATCGACTGGTGCTGGAACTCCCTTGTCCCGTTGACCCCCACTGACTTTTGACCCTGCGTGTGTTTCAGAGGGAAGGAAGCAGGTATCCTAAAATGGACTTCAGCCTGGAGGAACTCCGGGAGCGTTTCAGCCGCCAGCTGGCCATCGAGCAGTCAAACACGATCACCATCGCATCCGTGGAGGCCACGAAACCCATCACTGAAAACATGGCCAGGATGGTGCGTGGTTCCTCAACATCCACCTATAAGCACTGCCAGGAAGATGGGGATGGTCTGGCACCATTTTAACCCGGATTATATTTATTGGTTTGTGGATGAAGCAGGCTAGTGTGCGTTGTTAATCATTACATAATTTCAGTTGTTGTTGTTATATGAGAACCTTGCTAGCATAGTGATATTAAGGTTTTTTGGAGTGCGTGTGTGTCAGAGCATTGCCTTTTCATGGAAGTTTCAGGCCTCTACATCTGTTTTGAGAGAGCATCCATTACTACAGATTCCCTGAGGTTCTGCTCTGGCATTTACTGGCTTGGCCCCCTTCGCCAGGGGGTCCCAGCACAGAGAGGTGGGGGAGGGAGGGTTCCCTGGTGGTCTGGCGACATTTATACCAGGTTGACTGGAATGCTAATGTTTTATGGTGCGTCCCCCCACGTGTGGTGCGAGGGTCACCTTTGGACCGGCCTGTCAGGCCCGTGTTCTGCTTGACGTAGTCCTCTCCTCTCCTGTCCCCGGCAGGCCTTTGGGCGAACGGCACGGTAGAACCCGGTTCCACTGTTTCCATTTGAAACGTTAAAAGTTACAACCGACGTCCGCTCGGCCACGGGTTCATTAAACGAACTCGAACCCAAACCGAACAAAACGAAGGTTCGTTTCGGTGCACGTGGTCGCGTCCGGGCACGCACCATGGCACGTCTCCCCATAACTGTCCTCTCTGTCCCCCCTGCGCCGGGCAGAGGAAGCTCCTAGAGGAGCAGCGTGGGCACTGGCGCGGGGTCCTGCTGCAGGCCCTGCGGAACAGCAAGCCGCTGCTACACAGCAGCTGCCTGACGAGCTGGAGGGTGAACATCTACCCCTTCCTGTGGCTCCTGCACGATGAGGACTACGTGGACGTCATGCTGCAGGTAGGACCGCATGCTGCGGTCACGGCTGAGGTTGCGGTAGCGATGCGGGTGTGGCTCTGACCTTCTTGTCCCACCGATGGTGGCCTCTAGGGCCTGGCTGCCCTGCCGCCCAGCGGAGAGTCGCTGCTCATCATGGCCAGGGAGATGGGAACCCGAGTCTACAACATTTATGGCATCCGGCAGAAAAAACGCAGCCAGTTGGTGAATAAACTGAGCAGAATCTACAGGTCATACGCAGAGCTGCTTGCTAAAGACACAAAGGTACTTCCTATAATTCTGATGTGTGTGTGTAAGTGTGTGTGTGTATGTGTGTGTATGTATATATATATATATGAGTTCATCACATAAAGGCCTGTGGCATCACAGGGCAGCAGCACCTTGCCCCGGGAGCACTGGAGCAGCCTGGAGGCGGAGACACACGCTGGCCCTTCCCTTCTGAGCGATGACGCACCCTGGCCCCTCACACTGATCATAGAGCTGGGCAGCTTCCTGGTGGACCTGATGTTGCGTGAGCTCAAAGTCTGCAAAGACATCCTCAGCCCGAGCCCGGAGGGGACGCTCATCCCCGTGCTCTATCACATGTATGTGTTCCGTAGCAATCGCCAGGTAAGACCCGTGCCTCATTTTTTTTTTTTTTTTTTTTTTCTCCTTTGCTGGCTCCTTCGTGCAAATTGGGTTCCGAACAAAAAGGAACGACCGTGAGGTTCATTTGCAGAATGTTCTCTTCAGTCTGAGAGCGTGTGCAACTGTACTGGGTGAACTGTGTAGGAAACAAAGGCCATCTCATCTCGGTAGTAACCGGGCAGATTAGCATCGTCTCTCATAAACCTGCCGTGTTTAGATCCTACACTCTCTGCGGCCCCCGTGCCTCCGGCTGACCCTGCCTCTCCGCGTCCTCTCGCCTCCTTTCGCTTTTCCAGCGTTCCGCTGCATGTTTTTGTATGAATTATGGAGCCGTTTCCCTGCTGGAGCAGCACGGGGCTGAAGGAGGAAGACTAATGACTCGGAAAGTAATGCCTTTTTTACTGGCCTCTTAATTGGCTGGGTGATTTAGTGCCCCAGGATTGCGCACGTGTGTGTGCGTGTGCGTGTGTGTGTGTGTGTGTGTGTGTGTGTGTGTGTGTGTGTGTGTCTCAGGGCAGGAGAGGAGGGCTTGGGGACAGGTTCCCTGTGCCTGCTGGGCTCGGTTCCTGTTGCAGGTGCTCTGTAGGTCACACGCCAGCCTCCTCTGTGGCCTCTGAGCCTGGCATGGGGCGGCATTGCCTCCGTTGAGCCCGCAGATGGTGCGGGCAGCGGGGAGGAGCTCCGCCCCAGGGCTGGGTCACACTGACATGGCGCCACGCGCCTGCCACTGTTGCGTGAGTTGTCTGAATAGGTAATAATTGAATCTGAGTGGTATTTTTAGTGGTGACGCAGGCAGCTCTGCTCTGGGTTGATTTTTTGAGTACTCTCTGCTGATTTGACAAGCCTTCTGACACCTTTCTGTACCAGGCCCTACATTTCTGTAATTTCTGTAAAAAAAACAACAAAAAAAAAAATTTCAAATGATAAGGGCTCATGGTGGTATTTGAAAGATGAAACTTGGAAAACAGCTGTCCTTCATTAACCCTTAATTGCACACGTCATCATCTTCAACATCTTCAGTTGTAGTGAACACCAGATTGTCCCCCTGGTCTGCACGAGACTGAGTGTCTCTGGCCCTAGTATGCATGTATTACCCAGAATACATGTGCGTTTTAGCTTTATGGAGTAGTTTATCAGGCTGTTGTACACAATTAGTTCCATGGTTAACCAGACACACCATCTATTCAATAGCTTGTTTTCAGTTTCACTCAGCCATAGTAGCAACTGTCATTATGTGTAAGAAATGTAGTTAAAGTTAATGGGGACTGGACATCTGGGCGATGCTTTGACTCACTGCCACGTGTCTGTGCTAGGTCGGCTTTATAAAGCCTCACCCCATCCTGACGCACATTCAGTCGGAAGCCATGGAGGCCAAGCTGACCTTTGACTCCTATGTGATGCCCATGCTGTGCCCGCCTGTGCCCTGGACGTCGACGAAGAGCGGCGCCTACCTGCTGACGCCCACAAAGCTGATGCGCACGGAGGAGGGCACCGTCCAGCACCAGCTTCTGCTGGAGAAGGTCCGTGACGAGGACCTGCACGGTGTGCTGGATGCACTCAGCCAGCTGGGCAACTGCGCCTGGAAGGTCAACAAACCCGTGCTGGACATCATCATCAGTGTCTTCAACAACAAGGGCAGCGAGAAGTTGGATGTGCCACCGCCGGTGTCTGAGGCGCCCGAGATCCCGTGCTTCAACCCGCACGACCAGGGCCTAACGATGTCCGAGAAGGCCCAGCTGAGGCGCGATGTGGCCAAGGCCAAGAAGACGATCGCCGAGATGCACAGCCTGCGCATGGACGCACTCTACAAGCTCTCCATCGCCAACCACATGAGGGACGAGATCTTCTGGTTCCCGCACAACATGGACTTCCGCGGGCGCACCTACCCCTGCCCGCCGTACTTCAACCACCTGGGCAGCGACTTGACCAGGGCCATCCTGATGTTTGCCGAGGGCAAGCCGCTGGGCCTCAAAGGCCTTGACTGGCTGAAGATCCACCTGGTGAACCTCACGGGCCTGAAGAAGCGCAGCTCGCTGGCTGGGAGGCTGGAGTATGCCAACAGCCACATGGACGATATCCTGGACTCGGCGGACGAGCCCTTCGCTGTGAGCAACCCCCGTCGCCCTTCAGTACTATACTCAATGCCAATGTATCCTGTGTGAAGCATTTTCTATCCAGCGTAATTGCATGATATAGACTCAATTTAAAGTGTACGGAATAATTAATTTTCCCTTTGGCAGCCGATAGTATCTGGCAATGTTGAGTCCCCAGAGAGAGCGTCGAATGGCACGGCTCACGACTCGAGTGTGCTGCGTTACAGGGCAGGAAGTGGTGGATGGACGCTGATGAGCCCTGGCAGACTCTGGCCTGCTGTAAGGAAATAGCAAACGCCTCCAGATCTCCAGATCACACCAAGTTCATCTCCCATTTCCCTGTACATCAGGTACGCTGCATAGCGGGGGCGTGTGGAGTGGGGTGTGAGGGTGGGTGTGAGGCACGAGGGTTTGTGGGACCATGCCTCTGTCACACCACTACATTTAATTTAAGTTTGACACCCCATTAAATCCTGATGTGACTTGCTTGGTTTCCGTGACCACGTGTCCGGCTGCTGCACATCATAACGACGCTTACTGCACTTGGCTGTAATGAATTGCCCTCTTGTATTACATTTTTGTGTTGTATTGCTTTAGTCGCATTTTTGTTACGGTGCAGTTATGTGTGAGTTTATTAATAAAACGAGGCAGTTAAGTAGCTTTTGCTGAGCTCTTTGTCTGTCTCTCTCTCTCTCTCTCTGAGTCAGGATGGTTCCTGCAATGGTCTCCAGCACTATGCAGCTCTGGGTCGTGACGTAATCGGTGCCACGTCAGTGAACCTGATGCCCTGCGAAGTGCCCCAGGATGTCTACAGTAGTGTGGCACAGCAGGTAGGCAAGCACGGGGCCCGAGCAGCCGTGCCGGGGTTCACTATAAACGCAGACATGTTTCCCGGTCCTTATATTACTAAGGTGAGAGTAATGCAGCCCTTTTATTCTGTTTAGGTGGGGCTGTTTTTGTTGTTAGGCATGTGCCTATTAATGTGCTCTTCTCCTTAAATAAAACGTCTCAGTCACGCCTCCTGAGCTTTAAAATGAACACAGCTTGAAAATGTGTAGATTTCTGTCGAAAACCATTTGCAGCAAGCAAACGGATACTTAAGAATGTACTTCTCTTGTCGCTTTGATTAAGTGAACGTTTCTGATATGAAAAAAAGCTGATCTGATTCTGCTGTTCAATGCATATCTGTGATTGTTCAGAAACTGCCCCACTTACAACAGCGACACTTTAGCAGTAGAGGACGTGGGAGCCTGGAGACGGCTCAGACGCAGTATAGATATATATTTTAGTACGTTGAACACGCCGATGTATTTGGGGTCATAACTGTAAAACCTAACGCAGATGAACTCTGTGTGAGAGTTCCACGTCATGGACGGCGCGAAGCGGCAGGGCGTTTTAAGCAAACGGGGGTTAGGCCGCGAGTAAGACGCCGCTCTGGCCGTAGCCGACGCTTGATTGGCTGGTGCGCAGGTGGAGGCGTTCCGCACACGGGACGCGGCCAAGGGCATGAAGATCGCGCAGGTACTGGAGGGATTCATCAACAGGAAGGTGGTGAAGCAGACGGTCATGACGGTGGTGTACGGCGTCACGCGCTACGGGGGCCGGCTGCAGATCGAAAAGCGCCTCAAAGAGATGGACGATTTCCCCAAGGTAGGCGCCCCCGTCAGGGCCGTGCTGCACCTTGCTCCTTTAGCTTGGCCGCTTTGGCGTGCTTGTTCTCGTCAATTCAGTTTAATTGTGATTCTTACGTCTGGCCTTCAGCTTGTGCACCTTTAGCTTTTTTTTCCCATCTGCTCTCATATGTGCTGCTTTGTGGAAGTGTTAGAAAGTGTGTGTGTGTGTGTGTGTGTGTGTGTGTGTGTGTGTGAGAGAGAGAGAGAATGATTCAATTCATTTTTTTTGTTTGCCTCAGTCCCTTATCCCTATTGTATTCTTTGGATAAACAAACTACATCAGCAGTGAAGTAGCATATAATTATCACCTTTAGAGAGTCAGCGAGAAAGGTGTGCACTTGTATAGGATTAGAGTGTACGATTATGTGTGAAAGGTGTGTGTGTGTGTGTGTGTGTGTGTTTGCATGTAGGTGAGGAACCAGTCTGTTTGTTCAGCAGGGTTGTGTGTTGTCAGCACAGCTAGATACCACTGGGGCTTCTCTGTGCTAATGTGTCCCCATGGGGCTAGCGGAGTTGCCCGGGGCCCTCCGACCACGGGAGCTGGTCGCCTGAATCTTCACGCTTCGTGCTTCTCCCAGGCTTGCTTTGCAGTGACTATGCTGTTGTCCAAGCATTTAACTGCTGTTTTCCCCATGCAGGAGCACATATGGGACGCCTCTCAGTACTTGGTCCAACAGGTCTTCTGCAGCCTGAAGGAAATGTTTACTGGCACCAGAGAGATCCAGGTATGCCATGATGTCTTGCATGACTAGCACACCAGAAGCAGAAAGAGCCAGAGCGACTGTAGTTTCTTTTTGTGCTCTTGTATCACTTTGTTATATAAATACCTGAAAGTGTTTTTGCTTGGTAAAAGGAGGGGAAAATAGAAAGTTCTGGAACCCACTCCATCTTCGGGGAGAGAGCCAAACAGAGCCAGCCAGTCTGAAAAATACCCCCGTGTTGCATTCAGACACTCCTGCCTACCTAAATGGGTCAGGCCCGAAAACGCGTACAAAAATAAAGAAGCATGGTGAGGGAGAACGAGTGGTGCGCTGTGGCACTCCATCCTCCCTCTAATCGCCCATGCCTGGCTGCAGCGCAGGTGGAGCGACTGGAGAGGGTGATGGCTAACTGGGGCAGAGGATGGAGAGGCTGGCTGGCGGATGGGGCTAGCACCAGGCCTGAGGCTGCAAACGCGAGGCGTGTGAAGGAATTCATCTCCTGGGCAGGAGCTCTCTGGAGGAAAGCCTCTTAGGCCCGAGTGGGAAGGCAAGCTGGCATGTTAGGTGTACCGGGGGGGGTTTGTCGCTGTTGCTGGTTCCCCTGCACAGCAACAGCTGGTCCTCTCTTTGACACCGCACAACCCGATGGAAACAAAGCTCGAACTTCCCATTTAGAAGTGTGTGTGTGTGTGTGTGTGTCCCTACAGGACTGGCTGACGGAGAGCGCGAGGCTAATCTCCAAGTCCGGCAACACGGTGGAGTGGGTGACGCCGTTGGGACTGCCCATTGTCCAGCCATATCACCGCACCAAGAATCATATGGTGAGTGTTGTGGCCACAGGGGCCTCCAGGGGCCCCCAGGGCCAGAATGCTGGTGAGTAATGATTGCTCTGCTCTGGTTAGGCACAGCCTGAAGGGACCCTATGGGGTTAAAGTTCAGAAGGCTCTGTCCTCCTGTTAAGACATGCTGAGGGGTAGAGCACATGTCCTATAGAACTCGCCGGATCACTGCACTTTCCAGAGGCCCAGCACTCTCAGCAGAGCAGCCAAAGACAAATGACCCACGCAGCTTTTCCACTGGAAAGCGCGTGGCAGGCATACCCAGGGCTGACCCAGGGCTGCTGGCTGGGGTCTAGGCAGGGCAGCGGAGTGTCTGCAGGGGTTTGAGGGGAGGAGTTTGACCGCTTCGAGCACAGGGCTGACCCGTTCTTTAGCCTACTGGTGCTGCGTGGCGTGCATGGTTCAAATAGAATGTGTAAACAAAAGCTGAAATTTCGTCCATACAGGAACTTTGTGTGTGTGTGTGTGTGTGTGAGCGAGAGAGAGAGAGAGAGAAGCTGCCAAAGCAGGACAGCTCTAACTGGTTTCTTAAAAGCCCTCTGCACTACATGGTTTCCCTGCTTGTTGTTACGGAATGTTCCAGGGCTGTGCAGAGGCTGTCGGGAGGCTGTAATTTCCACAGGGACCTCCTGATCACCTAAAAGCAGGCAGCGGTATGCAGGCCATCCTGCTGGATCTTCACTGTGTGTGTGTTGTGAGTGAGTGAGTGAGTGAGTTCTCGCTCCTGTCCTGCTGCTGGGCTGTTCATAGCCATCTCCACTGCCTGTGACCACCGGTGTACTAGGGTGGCCTAACGACCCGTATGACGCGTTTCACCAGCGCATTTAGACCTGGCACGGCATGAAGGAAGCAGAAGAATAGCCACTTCCTGTTACACCGTGGAACGGAGGTGCTCACCTGTAGTGGTTCATGGCTATGCGCTAACTCTGCTAGGCAGAATGTAAAATAGTGTCAAAACTGGCCAAAAAAAATGACGTTTGATCATCCTTAACAAAAAAAAAACAAAAAAAAAACTGGTTCTAAAAAGGTTCAAAGCATTTGAAAATCTACTTTGCACCTTATATCCACAAGAGTGCAAACCAGTACAGGAAGTGACAAAAACTACTTGTACAGGTGTATTTATTTCAACATAAACATGTCTTTTAACTTTTCCTTGACATGAAATACTAATCAAACCATTGGGGACTTGCAGTGCATGAAGCTGCCGTCTCTAGCCTAGTATGCACAGTAGCCTACACTTTTGTATAAATTTAAGGTACACAATTCTGAGAAATGCAACAACAACGATGTTGTACCCCGAGGGATCGTGGTATTAAAATGGAAAAGTAGGCTACTTGCATTATTGATGCTAGAAGTCCCAAAGTGCTTCCGAACATTGAAAGAGCTAGCAGACATCAGGCCATTCTCATTGGGTGCATAATTGGAGATGTACCCTTAGGTAGCTGCTGCTGGAATGGAAGGCTAACTGATGGTAGGCTGATGGACCAAAACTGCACAGAGTGCAAATCATGCTTGTGAACTCTGCCACATGTTTGTTGTTGAATTCTTTGTCGGTTTCAGCTTGACTCGCATTTCATTTTTAGTCGCTGAAAATGACGCCGCGCGTTTCCTGTCCGTCGTGTGGCGTGTACAGTGCAGCGGCCAAGGCACGACGTAGACACTGCAACCCCCGTTTCATTTAAAAAATGTCTGGGTTTTTAAATAAATCTAATGTAAAAAATATTCGCTGACAGCAGTAAAGTGTTACAGCTCAGCCAGGCTGAAAACGTTTGGCTCCTAAAAGAAGACATCTGTCCGCAACTGTCTCCTAAACTGACTAGATCAAAGGCAAATCTAACGGCATTATTAAAGGCTATGGAGTAGAAATATTGATGGTCTTGGCTGACTTATCAAAACTTCTGTGCTGTTGCAACGTAAACTTGCGAGCTTGCAGCTGACGAACGAGGTCAGAAGGATGCAGGTCTTTAGCCACGGCGCGGGACTGGGGCGTTCTGTTCCCCAGCGTAGGACCTGCCTACATGCCTGCAGTTTGAGCAGCGTGGTAAGGATGCTGCGTCTCCCCTGTTCAGCAGCAGAAGGGACACTTGCTGTCTTGCCTGCCGCGGCCATTTCAAGACTTCGCATCTAATCGTCTGCTGGCATGTGTGAGGGCACTCGATCTAACATGCAGGCGTGCCGTCACCACGCTACACTGTAGGCCCTTGCCGAGATTCCCGGCCCCTTGATTTCAGGTCATTATGTTTTATTGGACATTTATGAAATTTTTGGTGAGGTTGCCATTAATCCACCGGCTGTGGGTCCTCATGAATTCACCACTTAACGGCGTTTAATCATGGAGTCGTGCGGGTGGAGCCACTGGGCAGCAGCTTTAGGGAAGATGTTTGCTTCTTCTGTTAATTTACATTCACATTTACATTTACATGTATGGCATATAGCAGGCGGTCTTATCCAGAGCGACTTACAAAAGTGCCTTGTCATCTACCCAACCTAGCCAGTAAAACATATTAGAGTCCATTTAGCCCCCATGGAAGTGGTTTTTAGAGCCCATCTCGTCTTCATAATACGCACTTATATTTTTAGAATAGCATTTAAGTATAACATCCATCTTCTGTCTTGTAGGGGTTCTCAGTTATTGGATGTTTTGACTCTCGTCTGCATGACATGGGCAACAAGATATACCGGCACATATTGTGATTCTGACGTGCTTTTGCAGGGTATTAAAAATACAGTGGTGACACTTTGATGCGTTGTGGTTAACAAATTGATCTGGATTATTAGGAGCAAATGATTTGTGTGAACAGTTTGAACACCCAGGGATCTCTCAACTGAGACTGGTCTGTGATGGGTCAAGAACCGTGTTCACACACCATTAAGGAATTAAGTGGTTAATTAAGGACTGAGTTATTTGTTAGGAGGCTCGTTCGGCGAGGGTCCATTTACAGCAGCACTTAAAACCCAGTGTACCACGTAGCTCTCGCTCGCGGGGCTGGTGAGTGGAGGCTTGAGACGCTCTCTATGTGGCAGCAGAAACTGCCAGCTGAGCTTTACACGAGCTCTGTGGGAGCTTTACATGAGCTTTACATGAGCTTTACATGAGCTTTACAGGTTGTAAACGAGGCCACTGAGGAATTGAATGTACCGCGGAAAAACGTTTAAGCACGTACGCATTTGCGTGTGTATATACACATATACAAATATGCATTTCATTGTGGATCTTGACAATAAAAAACAAAAACCACTGTTAAAACATCTCATTGAATTTTGGCTACAACAGAATAAGAAGGCAACCTGAATTCAATAATTGCTTGTCTTTGAAAATGAAACGCTGATGACGAAGGTGAAGGGACTATCCATGTGTTTGTACTGACGTTGGAGAGCCGGGTATTCATTCCAGTCAATAGATTACAAAACACCTGTACTTTAGCATGTTGCATCCACTTCACAAGGACTCTTAACTGCTTGATCCCGGTGCCGCTCTGTGTCGTGACACGTTCTGTCCCCCTGTTACCCGTTTCCCAGTATTGGTTCCCATGCATCGAACACACAACATGCCAGGTTGACCATACCCACAGCACTCCATTTATCCTCTAGGGTCAAAGGTGAAGGTAACCTTGTTTAACTATCCGCTGGGCTCCACCCACATCACCCCGTTTAATTTCCAGGAGATGTGGAGAGACTTTTGGTGGGTTTGCTTATAAGGGTTCAGCAACATCCCCCTCGACACACTACCCAGATTAACGTAGCAAAGCACTAAATCACCACAGGGCCTCAACTCCATTTCTAACGAGATGGCCCTCCTGTTCCAGCATGGGGTAGACCATCGCAGCTTAACCCTGTCTTTCCCCTTAGCTTTTGGTCCAAAAATGTGAAACTCAAGGGATTTTTTTTCCCGCCAGCATGCTGTCATGACTGTGCGTCCCAAGATGGCCATGATCTCCGCTCACAGCCAGTGTGGTTAAACCGCTGGCCATCACCCTCTACTTACAGCAGTTTATGTCCTCAGCAAGTTTGCATTTCTACATAAATCCACAGAGACAAGATGCAGAAGGCAAGGCTGTTTCAGCAGAAACTCCCACACAGGAACCACGCTGAGTGCTTGCAGCCTCTTAGACCTGACACACATCTCCACCGCGCTCTGTTAAGAGATACATAGAGCAGTGTGCACGATTCCCGATGGATGATGGATGCTCTGCGTAGTTTCTTTCCCCATCGCTGTATGACTTTTGAATCTCCGACAAACCTAATGGTGAACTTTATTGTGGTCCTAAAAACGCCCCGACCCGCTTTAAAATGCGATCGTGGAAATACACGGTCCAGCCGAGGTTGCTCTGCTCCGGCGCCGAGCACTCATCCATTCGTGGCTGTTCGTTCCGTAGGAAATGGAGCATTAATTAGATGATGGGGAGGAAGGGAGGATGAAGCCTTCATGTCAATACAGCAAATAAACACATTAAGCTGGAGTGAAATCGCCTGCGTTTAATCAAAACGCTGCCATGTCCCTGCTGGTGAAGGCGAGGGCGTTACACGGGGGGAGGGATGTAAGATTTTTGTAAGATTTTCTGTGCTGTTGAATATGTATGTTTATTTACCCATTCCCCATTATCCATTTTGTGTAATGAAGCAACATTTCTTAAACCTTCTTTCATACATATCTAGTTTCAAGTGACTCGTCTGTCCTTCTGATTTTGTGCCCGGGTACTTACTGCGTCCTTGGCAAAAGGAAATGTAATTACCTCCGAGTGCGGGGCTGTATGTCCAGGCCAGACTGTGAGGGGCTCATCCTGCTACGACTGCATGCTAACATCCTTAAGGATGAAGGCTGCCCACCTAATTGGCCGAGGGTCAGTTTTTCTCCTGAGGTTTCCAGCAGATCAGAACGCTCTGATCCGCCAGTCAATTCCAGGTACCTTTTAGGCTCAGAATTACTCTCCCTTCGTGAACCAGGGAAGGCAAAGCAGTATTACATTGATCGGGCGACAGGGGCCTCTGTTGTTCTGAGGGTCGAGCTGATGAATGCAGCGGAAGTGTCAAGGACAGCCCCCAAGGACCAAGTCAAGGAGACAGTCATGAGTCGTGTGGGTCATCTCTCCTGTGGGGCGCTACCTAATTAGCTGATGTTGTACCTAATCTCCCGAGGCCGTGGCAGCAGCAGTCGATAAAGGAGACGGCAGGTTGCTGGAGTCGCGGGGTGAGGTCATCTTGGTTTTTGACTGTGAAGTCATATGAGCGTAGTTTGAAAGTTTTGGCAGTGTAAACTTTATGGCAATGGCAGGAGAAAAGTTGAATCAAGCTGTGTATAAAATAATTACACAAACTCAATGGCTACATAAAATATTCCTTCAGCTTTTTAGGTGATTTTTAGTAATTTATTTCAGTGTCCCAGTTTCATCTGTATATTAGAAAATTTGATTTGAAAGTGAGTGTCGTTAACATTATGTGTGTGCCAAGCTATTAGCTTAGAGTATTGAAATCAGAAACACAACCCAGCAACCCCAACATTAGAGACAACTGATTGTAGCACCTAACGACCAACAACCATGCATTGTTTAGTCCGTAGGTACAGGCTACATGCCACTGACTATAGTCTCACGGCGACGATTTGTAGGTTTGTTTCTGCTGGCCTTGGAGCATTGCTTTATATGCTAACAAAAATAGTATTGTTATTAGTATACTTATTGGCTATTTCTTCCCCTTTTTGGGTGACCATGCACACATGGCAGCCATTGCTAGGAATTTATAGCTTTATGTTCCTATTTAAGGCTTTTTGTGCATTTTTATAACAAATTACTGTGACCTTCACCAAGCCAAGTGACACACTTCCAGCCGAGAGCTGCCCTCGTCCTCGCGAAACTGGCTATAATGACTCTCAGCTCCTCCTCAGACCACACGTTTTAAAAACAGGTCCTAACGTTAAAGCTTTGGGTCAGCGGAAATACATTTCGAATTTCCGTAACGGAAACCTTAATGCTATGTAAATGCAGGCAAATGTAATTCTAGGGTAAATCCACTGGGAAGAGGGATGCTGGGACAATATTTAGTGTATTTATTTTTGTTTTTTCCCTTTTTCGAGACCATTCCGTCAAAGCCCGTGCTCACAGCCAGGAGTGCCGGAGAGCTGAGTTTAGAATGGTGAGAGAGCCACAGCCAGGCAGAAGGGGAGACCGTCGGAGGGGCTGCAGGCGTGGGTCCAGGCTCTGCCTCTTGGAGAGGGGAGGAAGACTAGAATTTACATGCCTCAAAACAGAAAGGCTGTCTCACCGCACAGGCATCAGCCAAAGCTCAAGACACCTACTCCTTTTAGAAGGCGTTTCAGATCTTGTGACTGGATAACTTTTTTTTTTTTTTTTTTTAGAAGATGGATCTATTTATGATCTATGATTGTAAATATGACATGACTCAGACAGTTTTAAGATACATGCAGCCGTTTGTCTGCTGCAGGGATTATTAGTTCATCTTTAGTCCTGGCTGAAAGATGTACTCTTCTGGAGAGAGAGGGATGCACCCGTTTCCAGCTGGGGTGCTGGTGACAGCCACGTCTCAAGGCTGCTCCCAATATCT
Organism: Electrophorus electricus; assembly: GCF_041902795.1. Classification (NCBI taxonomy): domain Eukaryota; kingdom Metazoa; phylum Chordata; class Actinopteri; order Gymnotiformes; family Gymnotidae; genus Electrophorus; species Electrophorus electricus. The sequence goes on along the minus strand of NC_137522.1, from coordinate 8,804,913 downwards.
GTGCAACAATCCCCCGTACATTCTGTTCTTCCATCATTAACTAATATATTCATAAAGCAGGATGACGGCCAGCGATGGACGCTACTCTCTACTGTACTTCCGAAATCATCCAGAATTGTACCCACGTGTAGTCCCCCTGTCCAATAGAACCTCCCGGCTAAAGAAAGCAGCAAGCAAGGTCCCCTGTCTCACATTTCCTCATGTTCCCTTTGCTTGTGCATCCAGTCAGTACTTCGTCAAAGGAAATCCAAGACCCAAACTAGAATCCTACGCAGAGTGGCATCACAGAAGCTCTCCAAGAACATTTTGCCACATAGTTCCTTTCGTTTACAGCATTTGGCGAGCGCAGTTACCCAGATCGACCAACGTGCTTATCAGTAAGATGTCATATGTGCATGCTGGGAATCCAACCCGTTGCGTTAGTGGTACTACCTGTTCACCAGGTGAGCTGCAGGCCTATTGTTCCTTCTGGGCGTGTCGGGCACAATCTGGGCTGAGCTCGGGCATGGAAAGGCGTGACTGAGCAGGAGGACAACCGAGCAGACAACGACTGGGCAGTCGGCCTTCCGCCTGTTTTAAGTAACAGCTTCCCTTGCGTTTGTGACTGATTCTCTGGTTCAGCTCATTTGTGAAGACACTATGGTTTAGGAGAGAACCCCGTCCGGGTGAGGTTGGTCCTATATATATATATATATACACACATGTCAGCTCTGAACCATACCGGTATGTGTATCATACTGCCAGAGTGTGTTTGCAGAGGTCTGAGATCAATATCGGAGCACTTTGGAACATTAATACTAAGGAAGAGTTCACTTTGCGTTCAGGCAGTCAATAGCTGAGACATACTGAGAAGACGACTTGGATAAAGAAAGACGAGAGAGCCTCCGTTCTTAGGTTCCCAGTTGCTGTATCTCATAACATATGCGTTTATTTATTTAATTGGTTTATTTATTTATTCATGGAACATCATGGATTTGTTCAGGACCGGCACGAGCTGGTAAGCCATGTGCTCTCTGTTTGTCGTTCAGTGCCTTTGTATTGATCCCGCTTCTTGTTCTTCTCCCTGCAGCTGAAGAGCAACACCCAGCTTCTGAATGTCCAGACAAGCCACGATTCCCAGGAGTAAGTGCCTCGTTCCGCCTGCTTTCCCTTCAGCCGCTCTTTCTCTTCGCATTTTGCGTCCTCGTCTTCTTTTTTTCCCTCTCCACCTGCCTGCCACCCCACCCCCTGAGGCGGGGCAAGCAAGCCTCCACTCCAGAATGCACGCAAAGAAGCAGAGGGATGAAAGGGAGGGAGGGGGGGGAAGAGAGAGAGAGAGAGAGGGATCATCCAGCCTCTCTTCATTGTCGTATATGCAGGCCTCGCAGAGGAAATGGGCCCTTTGGCTGAGGAATGTGGCATTTTATGGTGAAATGTCACTGCTGAATATCACGACTGTCATTTACCCAATAGTGGCCCATCCAGAATGGACAAAGCCTTGCGAGAGCGCTCCTATTTAGCATTTATGATAAAGTTCAGTTCATAGTTTATGTCCGATAACTAGAAACATTCATCATGGGTGGTGTTGTGTATTTCCCAGTTGTTCTAATGACTGCATTCACGATTCAATGTAAGATGGTCTTTGTGGGACTTAAATGGGACCATACAGATTAGTTCATTATGCCAATTTCAAATTAAAAGCACTCTGCTTTTGTTATGAAACGTTTTTACTTTCTAACCCAAACCCTTCAGTTATTGGCCGACGATCTGTCTGACATCTGTTTGAACACCACACAGCCTTCTTTAAAATCCACTGGAAATGGACCTCAGCGCCACGTACTGCTACCCATCCATCACTGTCCATCATTGCTGTTGGGGAGACAGCCGTGACAGGACTCACTTTAACAGGACCCGGCGTGGCGTCAGGGCGGCCCTTCCCTGCACCAGAGCGGCTGTGGCTAGACTCCTGGTCTCAGAGACAGCACGGTGCCTTTGGGGCTAGAACAAACGGCAGCGGCCAAACAAAGTTAGGGGACCAGTCAAATCAAGGTGGCAGATGAGGCAGAGGTCTTCTGAAGACTCGACTTTGTCGCGATGTTCTGATCCTACGCTGCTGACGAACGCTCTCAAGGCATCAGTGGAGGTTTCTTTGTGCTGATCTGAAGCCTGTTAATCCTGTAACGGACCAAGCAGGCAGAGTGGATGGTAATGCCAACGGAGAAGGCCGCACTGAGGATTTGTAGCTTTTTGAGGCTTTTTGTGCATTTCTGTAACAAATCACCGTGGCCATGTGACTTCCAGCCAAGAGCTGCCCTCGTCCTTGCGACACTGGTTATAATGACTCAGCTCCTCCACAGGCCACACGTGCAGTTTACATAATTCTACAAAGCAAAACCTAATCTCATATCAACGTAACTGCAGACATATTTCTAAA
>NC_137522.1:8522500-8797500 GCF_041902795.1 Electrophorus electricus | reverse complement strand
CGCCCTGGGCACACCACATTGCGGACCGAAGCAACGCTTCAAACCTCATCAGTTGCTGCTACTGCTGCTGTCACAGCCTCTACAGATGTGTGTGTGTGTGTGTGTGTATGTGTGTCTCTGTCTCGGGGAGAGGGCAGTTCTCTTCACTGGCCTCAGCAGGACTTCCTCACTCCTGAGGACGAATGCCAGGCTGATTAAGCACCCAGGTGAGGCTCTCAGTGTTCCATGCCCACCTCACCTCGGGACAGCTGCTCGCCCACTTTGACTCCGATGTACAGGTTCAGGATGTCAGTCTCTTCCTTTCTGAGGACTAAACAGACACTTGGAATCAACCCGTTTTGTGAACTTTTTTTTTTATTGCTACATCTAACATGAGTTAATCTGTAAATAAATCTGCAGAACTCAGTCCTTGTCAGAATGTATATACACATCTTACACCACACATAATAAAGTCTGTATTTTTTGGGCTTGGTCCGAGCCGTGTTCTGTGCTTGACCCGGGCTGAGATCTGGCTGCTTGTCCACGCCTCGCTGCTGTCCTCCGCGTTCCTGCTTGCTTTCAGAACTCCCAGGTACGTGCGGTCCTCCTTCCCCGGCCTACGCACGCTGGTATAGCGCTGCCTCAGGTGTGACCCCCACTCAGAGCCACCGGCGGTCGAGAACGCCGGCGTTAGCGTCTCCGCGGCTCTCGCGTGCCATCGTGTCGGAGTCACGCGAGTCCCAGTTCCGCGCCAACGAGCTCTGACACCGGGGCACTATCTCCTGGCTCGAGCCCACTGAGCACTGTCAGTGCAGCTCCTGTCAGAGATTAGTGAGTGGACACGGTATCAGTGGCTATCTCCCTGCCCAGTGCTCGGAGAGTGGCCCCCTCTCAGCAGGGGCCGGCTGACCTCGCGAGCAGCAGCGGAGGGTTTGCCGGGTGGCAGTAGCCCGGAGCCCGTCACGGGGCCGCCCCCTCGTCCCCGGCACATGCCACTGGGACACCTCACCGTCGGCGCCACTCAACACTGGAGCTGAGAGCCCCGCAGGGAGCCAGACAAGGATGTGGGGGCCCCAGAGCCCAGGCAAGCAGGGAGAGAAAAGGGAGGAATTAGGGCTTCACGCTGGAACCTTTTACTGGTCTGAGGACCCAGGGGAGGGACCCGGGGAAGCTGCTCGAGCACTGAAATACCTCTGGCCATCCGAGCACTGCTGCTGTGGAAACATGGGTCCAGGCTTGTCTCAGCTCAATGCTCAGCTCAATGCTCAGTGCACACTCAGCAGGGTTAGGTCTGCTAACAGTGAGCTCGCTGGCCCCCACTAGCTTTTTACGTTAGCCACATAATCGTTTATGGAAAAATTATTCCTTTTATGAATTCAGATTGAAAACAAAGTAAAAGAGACCCAAGTACTTAGTTTGAGAAGAATCATAGTGCCTAGTACTTGCTTTTAATGCACTCAGATTATTGATTTCTAGCTGATTATAGGACATCTGACCGGGATTCCAGTGTCCCTGAATCTATTGATTACATGTGGCAAAAAATGTAATGAAAACTCAATCCTAACTTGCTTCTGAGGTAAAGAAGGGCCAAGCAATAACTGATGTCATGTTATCTGCAGAAGATAAAAACCACAATCATTGTATGAAACATACTTAATGTTTAAACTGGATGTCTCCGTGTTTGGGCTCATACACTCACCCAGAGATGCCACTAGATATATTGTTGCAGGACTGCAACTTGACACAATACAGACCTAATTCATTTAAACTGCTTTTTAGTAGTATTCAAATATTAATAAGATGTATGCTGAACTATGAATGCATATTAGTTCTTTAAAGATGTCCCTTATCTGCGGAAAGTATTGTGACGCCACAGTTTGAATTTTCAGTTTAAGCAAAATTAATGTCAAAATCAGATCATAAAATAGATATTCAGTTTGAATTCAATCAATCAAACAAGAGATTTTTAAAATTCAGATTCACACCATGGTGGAACATTCACCAATGGAAGGTTCAATAGCATTTTTGGATTGTAAAGTCCTAAAGTACTTTATGAAGAAGTTGTAATTCCATGTACTTCCAAGCTGCTACTTCAACTACACCTGCTACAACTAAAAATGATACATTCAGAACAATGATCGTGTATCGGTGTTTAAAAGCTGTATGGACTAAGTAGGAAGGGTCTTCTGTGGCTGAGAAACTGCACAAGTGTCAGAGGTGTGTTCACTAATCAAACATCTGACTTGGTGTGACTTGGTTGCTCTGGATAAGAGCGTCTGCTAAATGCCGTAAATGTAAACGTGTGACAACACTCACTAACACCCCGTGTGAAGAAGAATGAGCCTCTCTGGCCATCACTCAACATCCACACAAGCATAACATTTTAAGTGTTTTTCATTACGCATGTTCTCACTGTCTCTGAGTCTAATTTACCATTAATGAATACACTGATTTGAAGGCCAGTGCTCCCTCTGATTGTCTGGTGTCAGGTGATCCTATGTCTCGTGTTGTACTGTAGCAAGACAATACATGCAAAGATGTTTCAAATATTAAACATTTAGAGTAAGCACGAAAAACTCTAATTAGAAAGACGCAAACATTAAAAATCAGTATTTTTAAGTGTAACTAGGTAGCTGTTGTCAAGGTCCAGAATGAAAAAACAAACAAACTTGAAGCTCTCAACAAGCTTGTTCTTTCTTTATTCAAAGATGAACTCAAAGTACAGAACAGAAGATATCCCCAGCCTGAATGCATAGCAAAACGTGTGGCACACATTCTTTACAATAACAACTCAGACAATCACCTTTGCCTCCCTTGGGTAAAATGCTCAATGATCATTTTTTATTGCTTCATATATTACTTTGAATTTGGCAAAGTGTAACACTAGATAAGAGCTGAGGACGTAAGTCTCCTAAAGCAGATGTTCTTGTTCTCCTGCAGATTAAGATCATTTGGCCTCTGTGAGATTTTGGGTGCCTGTCACCACAGACTGAAGTAGAAGATACCGGCAAAACTATTTGAGTCTTAACCTTTAACCTTTGCACACAAGGGGGGCACATTGGAATTATTTTAAAAGGTTTGAGTAATAGGACCTCTTAGCCTAATTAAAATCATCCTGTAAAAATAGTACAAATAACCTAAAGCTGATTTTAGCCACGTCTCAGATATTGGCCATTCTCAGAGGTCGCAAGCGAGGAAAAATTGTTCGTCAGGACACCCCCACAATGCTTTGAAAGTATTACATGTCATAGGCTTTCGCCAGCAGTGTAATTACTGATAGTTTGCCTGGTTGAACAACACATTGCAAAAGCAGTAGGGGGGAACGGGGCTACAGAAGAGATTACAGTCAGCCATCGTAAAACAGGGCAGGGATTAAGAAGATCGTGGAGAATCAATGAGGGCTTTTTCGTGGAGTAAGCGACCAAGTCTCCTCATTACGTAGCTACGGCGGATTGGTTAATCGCTGAACCCGCCTGATGGACAGCAGATGCGTGCGTGTGCACTTGCGCATCCTGGTGCGTTTCGTAGAAAATATGTATTTGCCGGGAGCCGATTCCCTCGTACGTGGTTCACGATGTGTATCCCCGCGCGCCCTGTTGAGATACGATGTACTCACTGGGCACAGAGCCATTTCCCAACGTTTTGGAGCACAGGAGGTTTGGGGTTAATGTAGGGACTCAATCTGGACGCTGCTACGTTCTCTTCACATTAGGATGGAAAGTATATGAGTGAATGAGAGTTAGCCAGCGAGAACCACTGAAAATCCACTAGGGGAGTCTGAAACACTTGGAAGCTGCAGACACTGCTAGTGTTGATTAAGTGTTACAGCCACTAATATGTATAAATAAAAATGTATTTACAGTATTCTTCAGTTTCACAAACCATTATTAGCAATAGTCTTCCCTTATATAATTTGTTTCCACTGTAGCTAACCCCAGGGTGTTTTAATATTATTTTTTCCATATATAATAATTTATAATAACTTGGGGTATAAATTCATCATTATGGGTTGTAAATATGGGTGAATAGTTAATTGAATATTTAAAACACACACACAGACACACACAGGCCTGCACAAAGTATATGGCTTCTTAGGAGAAGTCAAGGCAATAAAACTGTATTTGCTGCTGGCTTGTCGTTTCATTTGTTTAGATCCAGCACAGCACTGTTTCGGGCCCAACTTTGGTAAGGAGGGTATAAAAAAAAACAAAGCTCTTCTTATCAGTGAAAATGTGCATATTGTCAATTACACTACCAGCTCTGCCCTCACTTTCTGTAGCAGTTTTAATATTGCTGATGTTATAACATGGTCAGGTTATAAAGAGTAAAGATGTTCATTTTCTTTTTTGTGAAGACTCACCACCCCACCCAACCCTACGGTGCATTGTTCGAACTACAGTATACGATGGGGAGAGTTTCAGCCCCAGTGTTTGAGAGTACAACCACAATAAAGAAAGCAATTATAAAGAGGATAAACTGTGTGGAAAGAAGCTACATTGATGTTTATGGTTGTGGGTACAACAGAAACATCTCAGTGATGTTTAAATCGTCAATTTTACAGACTTTGTATGATTATTAGGATGCTGTCCGGTGGTGCTAGTCACGCCCTCATGTCACCAGGCATTACAAACGTTCTCGGCGTGAGATCCACGTTTTGTCAAAAAGGGGCCAAATGCTGTGGAACAACGGAATCACTCTAAAACCCGGCCGGCATCTCCGCAACCTGCCCAGCTTCATCAAGATCACAAATTAGAAGATAATCTAGATCTGATGTGATGGTCCGTGTCCGGAAGGCTAATTACGGAATCCTTCTTGGGTAGTCCCGAGTCCGGGATGGGCCTCATCTGTGGGAGGGAGGCTGGCGGGAATGCTCCAACTGACATCTGGTGCTGAAGCGTCATCCTGGGAGGAAGCGTGGGTCTCAAGGCTGCGGGAGGGAGGTTCTGAGCAGGTCCAATGGAGGTGGAGGAGACTCGCGTGGAAGGGGCCGGGCTCAGAGCAGCTGGCTGTACCCCCTCTTGGGGCAAAGAGGGCTGGGAGACAGAGAGGGCTCGGGCGTCCTGGGTCATGGCGCTCTTGGGCCCTGCGGCTCTGTAAGTGGGGCTGGGGATGTGCTGCTGCACCAGGGAGAGCTGGGATCCCGAGGGCGCCCCCAAGGAGCTGGAGTTGTACTGGAATGTCCGGCTGCCGGCGGCCAAGGGGCTCTGCATGGGCGTGCCGGCGAGAGCCGAGGCCAGAGCCGCCGTGGAGAACTGGGAGCCTGGAGGAATCTGCTGCGTGCCAGGACTTGACACGTTCTGCACCACCTGAAAGCGGCGCACCATCTGGGGAGACTGGAGACCTCCATGGACCGTCAGAGGATTCGCCATCTGGGGACAGAAGCTCATGGCCACAGCCTGCTGGAGACTGGCAATGGCCGAGCTGGTCGGTGGCTGGCAGGACGCTGGGACCATGGTCCCGTGGACGGAGGGAGTCATGGACATGGCCCGGGGCCTTTGGAGGTCCACCAGCTTCACCATCTCCCGGTCGTACTTCACGATCTCCTGGATCAACTCATTCTCACGGTTGTTGAACACTCCAGAGTTTAGGTCATGTTGGACTTTGTGCATCAGAATGGAGTTCTTTTTGCCTGCAAGAGAGAGAGAAAAGAAGCACAGGGATCATTTTATTACCAATCTTTGCCTTTAGCGGTACACTTATTATATACCACAGATTGGCCATGGCACAGCGTGTAATTATGAAATTGTGTTATTTCAGTTTATGGGAAGCATTGCAAGAGTGTTACCTATTATCACTGCTAGTAACAACTGCTTGAGGTCTTTACCCCACTATTATTACAATTTTACTGGAATCGTTCAATTGCGGTGAATGATCAAACCTATTCTATCCATGGCATTTAAGTTCCAAACACACTGTGTGTACAACAACTAAATTCAAACCTGGTCTTTCTTGAAGTTCGGGGCTTTTTAGCTGTGTGCTCATTACTCTGCAGTACAAATATCACGGATATTCAGGCCTCGACCACCTGCTACATGGTTTCCATCAGCAGCCCGTCCCTGGGCAGCAGGAGAAAACTGAACCCATATTTTCCTATTTTTGGCGGAGTCATTGTGCTGCAGAAATGAAGTGGCAGAGGGCATGTACCCATAGCCTGTCCGTGACTTCTGCTGTTGGTAGAGAGCGTGGCTACCACCCACAGTGAGGGGCCTGACTGTCTCCCTCCTGCCTCGCTCATCTGCCCCGTCTTCCGACTCACCCGGCTGCCTCTCCCCTCCACTGGTGACACTGTCCCGCCACACGTCCACCTTCCTGTCTTGCTAAAGTAAACTTGAACATGTAGTGGCACATTCTGTAGCAAGTGTGTGGCTCCAAGTTGCTGCTTTTTAAAGCGACAGGGCAAACGGTACCTATGGAATACGACCGCTTGTTCGCCTCTCCGAATATCGCCTTACTGTTGGGACCAGTGGGAACGCTGGTGTCCCGTCGTCATTGCTGAGAAAGCTTGAAGACAGCTAACCTTTATTTAGCTCAGTTTATCAACATCTCGCTAACACCTCCACTAGAGTCTAATGCCAAATGTCCAAAGGCAGGTCTAACATGGCAGTGAGCTGTTGCAGTGTCTGGAATCCAAACCCATCCGCTGGCTGAGCTGATCATGTATGGAATGTGGCTGCCATGGCAACAGTGGTGAGGGAAGCTGCTGTGTGGGCCCTGTGTAAACATCTGAGGTGGTCATGTGACAGAGTGACATCAGCAAGCAGCACACTGACCTTGGGAGAGCAACAACGGATGCAGGGAGTACAGTATGGAGGCCCGTAGCGTTCAGCAAATTGAATGTTTGCATACTGTCGCTACTGGAGTTCCATTGTAAAAAAAAAAAAAAAACAAGCAATGCCACAGATGTAACTGAATTAAATCTTATCACTGATTAACAATCAAAGGTCTAATAATAATCGCCTCCCATGTGACCTTTTGCGGTGTGTTGGCTACGCCTCTTGAGTCACGTGTAAACACACATAAATGGGTGGATGCGAGGAAGCAAAGGAATACAGAAGGAAGAAAGACAGAACCCCACCCGTCCTTACCGATCCTGTCTAGTCTGTCGATAGCAACTGTCTCGAAGGCCCTCCTCATCATGGGGTACTCCTCCAGCACCTCGTTGAAGTTGTCCACCGACAGCGAGTAGAGGCGACAGTAGGTGTCTGCTCGCACGCTAGCGGTGCGTCTCCCGCGCGTCAGGAGGCAAATCTCTGACAGACACAGAGGGGCAGGACATGTGCTCCTGATAATCAATGACTGGAGGTAAGTACAGATCACCCATGCCTGCAGGCGATCCGAAACACTTTATTATAGTCCCCTTTTATGCCGTAAACTGGATGGCCAAATCCGCTGCAAATAACATGGGGTCATTTCTCCAGCATGGTAAGACGGCAGAGCAGGAATCGCTTTGAACATTCTGTAGTTTCAGACGAGCTGAACACGAGACGACGTTTCACGACTAGGCTGGACAGCCCGCTCTGCACAGGCACTGGCATCGAACAGCTTGACCGCTCTTACTGCCGTGCATTAATGAAAACGTCCTCTTCTGCCCACCTCAGTGGTGGCCCCAAAGCCCCAGGGAGGAGATCCAGAACTCTGGTGGTGCTGTTGACCTGCTCCGACCGGCTCCTTTTCCCTCTCTGCGCTCCCGGAGAGGAGCCGAGGTCAGTGAGGTGACAGCCTGGTGCTGGGAGGGGCCAGTACAATTATCGCACAGTCAAGAAAGCACTTTACAAGTGGGATCTGGACAGAAAGATACGGGGTCAGGCTTCAAAGCGTGTGCCGGCTCAGCTGCTCTCCACTAGAACTGATACCGATACTGTTACTGTTACTAACAAAGATCTTTGTGCTAGGGAAGAAAAGCTGATGGTGGTGCAGGCTGTCGGGCTCAATAAATGTTTGGTTTCCAACTGCCTTTGAATAAAACCCTCCTGAAATGGTCTGTGTGTATGGGTTTATAATGTTTTCTCATTTAATGCATAGCAGGAAACATCCACTGTTATTACCTGGAAGGTTCACATACTGCAAAGGATTTTATGAACGTAAGGGGGGCATTTCACATGTAACGTCAAGTCGAGGACCGTGTGCCATCAAAACACTTAAGCCTGCTCAAAGCATATATGTAGCACCTTGTGTGAAGTATTATGTCTACATAGAGCCAGAGAGCTCGCTAAAGTGCTTTACACTGCCGCAAACCCCTTTATTCTGTTGAAAGAAATCTAAATGTTGGTTGAGGGGGAGTATTAACGTAGATCCCTGAACATCTGCTTCAGGTAGAGATTAATGTGTGCGTGAGGCACTCCAGCTAGCTTTGGCTTTCCCGTCCTAACCAGAGCATGGTGAAGTGAGGCTGTTCTGGTGCAGGACGCACGTGTGGCTTGTCCCTGAGTTAAATAATGCATTTTAAATTCATGCGTCACCTTAGTTAAATCTATTTTATATTGCTGTTTTGACTTTCAGGATGGGCCACGAGAAAATGATGCCATCAGATGGCTTTGTTTAAAAGCCTCTCTATGGGCTAGTCAGTGTCATTAAGGGAAAACCACGGAATACTGTGCTAGCAATCTTGATAAAGCCCTGCGCAGTCATGCATTGAAAAAGTCGACTACCTAATACTCGAATGGTGTTTGAAATGGGAACCTCCACGGCCGGCGATACAAATTGCACTGTCATCGCCTTGCAACTCAACTAATTAGATGTTATTAATTGACCTTATTAACGCGTGGCACTAGTGCCTTCTTTTGGCTCCTAGCATGTGCACATCTATGGTGAACTCTGCCCCTCCTCCTCAGACTGTGCCGTATGGGTTCAGCTGTTTTCTGAATCACCAACACCAGTTCTGGCAAGCAGGCTCTTGAAGCAGCACAGAGCTAAATGTCAGCGTCATTTTCTCTGAGAGCGTTCGTTAGAAAACAGAGGTGGGAGCCGTGCATTGTTGTGAAAATATTTAGTGTCATTCGAGGTTTTATCAACGCTCTATTTTTACTTGGCCAAGAACATCCACCTTCCTCTGCAAATGTGTTTGACTTAAAACCACAAGCACTAAACGTACAGCCTTCCAGTCATTTTCCCTTCCTTTCTCTTTCCCCTCAAGCTATCCAACTGGACAGTCTGACCATTTCAGTTATTTCAAGAATTAAACAAAAATAATAATAATAATAATAATAAAAATATGAAATCCTGCAAATTTATGCCAACAGTATTCTGTCCTTACCTCCAAAGTAGGATCCATCAGATAGCTTCATGCCAATGTTGCCTTTGGTAAGAACACTCACAACTCCATGCTGAATGAAGTACATCTTCTTGCCAATAGTTCCTTCCCGAATAATGTAATCCCCTGGCTGGAAGACCTCAAATCGGAGCTTTGTCAACATGGCTGTCACAAAGTTCGGGTCAGCATTTGCGAATAGTGGCATGGAGGCTACCAGCTTACGGCAGTTGAAGTTGACGATCTCCTGTGGTGAAGAATCTTTGTTGAGCCAGACGTGCTGCCTAAGGCCATGCTTTGACTAAAGACATGACTTATAGTAGTGAATTAGATTTCCTGATTAGTTTATCATGATTCTTGTAGAGCTTTACCTCTCTCAGTGGTTCATTTAGCTCTTCCAAAATACTCTCTTCGTCAAACATCTTGCCCTGGTACCTGTGCTCGTAGTAATCATGGATCTTTTGTCTGAAGTCGGCTGGAAGTTTGTGGAAGGACATGTACTGCTCCACTTGCTTGTACTTAGGAGATCAAAAGAAAGCGAGACACCACATAAAGGTCAGTCGGCTTGTTTGGAATGGAATGGAATGGAATGGAATGGTGAAATCCCAATTTTCTATTATCATCGGTATCCTGCTAAATAGTTAACCTTGTGACTGAAATTTTCCATTTAACATTTATTATCTGTCATGCACATTAACACATCATACATAGCCAGTGTTTTTAGGCAAATTCTGAGATCCCAAACCACATATGAAATAGTGTCCACATGCTTAAGACAAGTTATACAAGAAGTCTCTCACCTTCAAGTTTATGACAATGTTTAAACGTAAACGTGTCCTAACCTAGCCAAGTTTTGGTGCCCAAATCCTCCCTGCACCCACACGCACAGCGAAGCAGTGGCTTATATAAGCATGCTCCTTCTTCATTGTAGCTAAGCAAAGATGTGTGTCTTTAATATATATATATATATTCACAAACATATATATATATATATATTCACAAACATATATATGTGTGTGTGTGTGTGTGTGGTCAATTATAGCATTATAGACAGAAACATACATGTACACGCATGTACACACACACACACACACACACACTGAGTATTACATCATTCCCTCTGGCGGAGAAGGCGGATGATGGAAGTTGAAGTGATGGAAATCCCTTTTATAAAACAATTCCATGAAACCTTTTGTTACTATAATCCGCATGCAATTCTAATCTAATTTAATCTTAATTAATTACAACTGGATAAGAGCTTTGTTTGACCCAAATAAGCCAAGTCTTCCAAATGCCCTTCTTCCTTATCCACGCGTCAGGATTTGCCCGGGCAGTGATCCAAAGTGGGAAACCCTTTACTTTTTTCCTCCTAAGCATTTCAATTAATGCTTAGTATCACAGGGAAGTGACTTTAATAAGGACAATTTAACCAGAGTCAGTCTGCTCCATTGACACGGAGTCCCAGCACAAGCGGATCCAGGCTAGTTCATTAAGTTGGACAGAGTCTCAGTAATTTACGGTTTGTCTCTCTCAATCAGAAGAACATGTTTTTGCCTCATTTGCTGTGGCTCATTTAATCAGGCCTGAGATAACAAGGGTGGTTTAGACCAAAGAGTCAAACTCAATTATCTAGATTTAGTCACTGCTTTTCTGAGCCTCTTTTAGGAGCCTTCCTGACAAAGTACATGTCAGGATTCGCTTCACGTGGGGCATGCATGAACCTTTCATTCCTGATGGGCCAGACTCCTATCAAACCGAGTCCTCAGATAGCTCAGCGGTTCTGTCCCTTGTGGTGGAATAGCAGTTTAATTTCCTTATAACAGAGAATTTCTGTGAAGCAACTTACAATTATGACTGAATATAACTTAAGTAATTGAGGGTTAAGGGTCTTGCTCAGGGGCCCAACAGTGGTAACCTGGCAGAGGTAGAAATTTAATTGACAACCTTCTGATTACTAGTACAGTACCTTAACCACTGAGCTTATTCTGATTATTAGAGAATAAGGTCATAAAGTGCTGCATTTTGTAGCTTTACTGATGTAAAAATGTTTTAAGCAGGTCTTTAAATTTAAAGAATCTTCATACACATCTCAGTATCACTCCTTATCACAAATATATACTTTAGTTCTGGAATTCTGCCTAGTGAGAACCACATAATTCTCTAGCTAGCACTGCTCACTCTGATACTCAGTGTATGTGAGTTTCAAATCAGGCCAGTCCTAATTCTCAACATCACTCCACATCGTCTCTGGCATGAAACCCATGCCTAAGCACATCAGATTACGCAGTGTGTTATTTGAAATCTCACCAACTAAAATCATCATGGGTGTGTTGCACACAATCCTCTCCACCCTTCCTATCAAGCATCCTATAGCTACGGTTCATCATTCTAGCTACAGCTTTTACTTGTATAACGGTAACACGACTGCCTGCATTAAAGCACACAAAGTTGACTTTTGACAGGGTTCAGGGTTTATGGATGTCATGACTATCTTCGTCTGAAGGGCAGGAAGTGTAATTGCCCTTCATCTAGTGACAATCACACGGGCTTCCACACTGGAAGACAACCGGAGCAAGGCTTTCACAAGGCAGAGCACGGCATTCACCAGGCGGAGCATGGCTTCACCAGCAAAGCGCAGTTTTACCATGCGGAGCACGGCTTTACCAGGTGTAGCACGGCTTTACCAGGTGGAGCACGGCTTCACCAGGCAGAGTACAGCTTTACCAGGCAGAGCACGGCTTTCACCATGTGGGGCACGGCATTCACCAAGTGGAGCATGACTTTCACCAGGTGGAGAGAATTCTGTAGCTCTCTAATGTAGTATCGCTCCATTTCATAGTGGACTGTTCAAATGCGGTATCCGTGTTCCTCGTAGGTCAAGGTAGGTGAGCTAAGATGTAGCTCTGTGGTCTTACTGTATGTCCCTTATGGCTGCTTGAGAGTCCAGTAAATATTATTTTGACTATTATTTGACTTTGGTTAAAATGTTTGTTTTTTTCCTAATACTTGGTATTGATATACAATTAATCACTTTCACATTTATTAGAATAGTTATATACCCTATATCTGTAAGGTTTTTATGACTGCATTTAATATTTTTGCCATATTAAATAACTGCGGTCTATGGAAATTCTGTATACAACAAGAATCACAGGCAGGTTCTTGTCTTGTTCTGGAACACTTGTGCAAGACATCCAAATCTAAATACCTCATTGTATGTCTAAGGGTTGACCGTAATTCCACATGGCTGTTTGATACAGAATCAATAGATCTCAGCCAGATTGCTCAGAGACCTGCACATCCCCTGGGTGCTAGCAGTTGATTGGCCTGATATGAGTCAAGCTAATTTACCTCTAACTAGTAGTATTGTGCAGAGGACACTGTTCCGGTATCACTGTCAGCAGTATGATAGAATAATGCTATTACATAATGGCTGATGTCCCAACCCTGTGACGCCTTCTGGCAGGGCAGGGCAGGGCAGGGGTCAGTCTTCACAAAGACATGGAGGACTCTGGTGTGGCTGGGCAGGAGAGGGGATCTTCTGTGTCATTACACTGCAGTGGCATGCAAAAACAAGGTCTCAAAGATACACTCACATATAGAAGCATGCATGCACACACACGCACGCACGCACGCACGCACGCACGCACGCACGCACGCACGCACGCACACACACACACACACACACTCGCACGCACGCACGCACACACACACACACACACACACACACACACACACTCACACACACACACACACTCACACACACACACACACACACACTCACACACACACACACACACACACACACACACACACACACACACTCACACACTCACACACACACACACTCACACACACACACACACACACTCACACACACACACACACACACACCCTCTCACGCGGAAAATGGTGCCGGCAAGCCAAGAAGAGGCTATAGTGTGTGTGTGTATGTGTGTGTGTGTGTGTGTGCGTGCGTGCGTGCGTGCGTGCGTGCGTGCGTGCGTATGTGTGTGTGTGTGTGTGTGTGTGTGCGTGCGTGCGTGCGTGCGTGCGTGCGTGCGTGCGTGCGTGCGTGTGTGCGTGCGTGCGTGCGTGCGCGCGCGTGCGTGCGTGCGTGCGTGCGTGCGTGCGTGTGTGTGCGTGCGTGCGTGCGTGCGTGCGTGCGTGCGTGCGTGTGTGTGTAGTTTCATAGTGTGGAACATGCGAGTATTAGAACTAGTGTAGAACTTTCTGTTGCTGCTGAACACACTGTTCTTCTGATAAAGCGCAATGGAAATATAAACACTCATGCCCAGTGTCTGTGCCCACACCATCCACTGTGTGTGTGTGTGTGTGTGTGTGTGTGTGTGTGTGTGTGAGACAGCGCACGGTCCACAAGGTCTAAAGTGCTTCTCATCTACTACAGGCTACTACTACTACTTATCAACAATAAGCTTCAACCTTCTACACCTGAGTTCAAGTTGTACTCAGACTTCTTCTACCAGCATGCACTCGTGGTATATTGATATCCAGGTCCCGATATTGATGAATAACGGTGCACCTCCAGCGCTGGCCTAACCGTGAGTCGTCCATGATCTGCCCCTAAACCGGCATGTCCAGCACACTTCTTCTATCCCATTCCTCCTTGGAAACAAAACCATATTTAGTTCAATGAACGCCTCTTGTCCGAGTCCTTACGGCCATTCTGTGGCTGTGCCGCGATAGCCATCCAGGTATCAGATGGATGGCTACATCCTGTTATCAGCTGGCTGGGTATCAGACAGCTGGCCGACAGAGTCCAGGTATCAGACTGCCGGGTATCAGATGGATGGCTGGCGGCGTCCTGGTATCAGCCCATGACGTATCAGACAGTTGCCTGGCTACATGTGTGATGTTTCAGACGGTTGCCTGGCTACACGCGTGAGGTATCAGACGATTGCCTGGCTACATGCGTGAGGTATCAGACGGTTGCCTAGCTGCATGCGTGAGGTATCAGACGGTTGCCTGGCTACACGCGTGACGTATCAGACGATTGCCTAGCTGTATGCGTGAGGTATCAGACGGTTGACTGGTTACACGCGTGTCCAGTTATCAGCCTTCTAGGTCTCATGTGGCTGGCTGTCTTAGAGAAGGGCGTGTGGCCTGGGCAGGTACATCGCTCTGATGAGCTCAGGCGATAAACCCTTCACAGCACACATTTACTCTGTTGGTGAAGATGTTGGGTGGGATTATGGCAGATACTGGGATTATGGGAGCTGGGATTACAGGAAAGGACCTCTTATTTTGTTTATTACACCACAAAGAAACCGAAGGTCGTGTTACTGATTAAGCCTTAAATATAATAATAAATCCAAGGATTTGCACTAGGGAATTCCTGTTAAAAAAAAAAAAAAAAAAAAAAAAAAAAAAAAGAAACCAAGCAAATTCAGGAATCTGGTCTTCAACAAGACTTAATCTGTGACCAGAAAACAACCGTGCTCTGTTGAATATTCATTTAGAAGTGCAAGTTGATTCATTACACCCTTTGTATATTGTACAGTCAAAGCTCACCACCAGTCAGAGTGGCTCATCATATTTGAACACACTTTAATTTCTGATCAAATTAACTATAATTTGTTTACATGGCGACCTGGTTCGACTGTTGTTGTGAAGTATTGCAGCGGGAGATCAGTGATTTGCTAGGGTTGTGCTGGCAACCTCTGGCACAGAGCAATCCCTCCAAATGTATACCATGTCAATTTATCCACTTCAATATTACGCATAGTAATCATAATCTGTTAGTTTAAGAATAATCTATTAGTCACTCTAAAACAGCTGGCTAGCCAATAGTTTACCAAGCAGCACAGATTGGAAGGTCAGTCGTGTAATATTTCCAAACTAAAGTTGTAGCTCCACCTAACACGGGACATATGGGCATGTTTCAGAGAGGTGAAATCTGTGGCTTTGTTTTCTCTGATGGTTAACACATGTGTCTCATTTCCTGGTATTAGGGAAGTGAGAACAGAATCTCTAATATCCGTGCTGTCCGTATCACTGTCCCTTCCCTGGCAGACTCGGAAATGCAGCGTCTTTCTCTGAGGCCACTCTGTGACCCAGAAAGCACAATGATTATATCTCTGCAGGAAAATAGCGGAGTTGGGAGTCCATGCCTGTAAAGAAGCAGGAACCAAACAAACGCAGCAGAGGCCTGACGGGAAGCCAAATCGCAGCTGACGCGAAAAGAGGTGCGGCAAAGCGACCACGCCGCGGTAAACAAACGCCAGGTGCCACCATCAGCATCAAAGGTGCCGCCAATTAGCACGGGAGGAGGAGCTAGCGATGGATCAGACGAGCGGGGCGACAGATTGGAGAGGGGAACCCAGAGTTCTCGGCTGCGCCAGAGGCTGATCCGAACGCGCGTTCCGTGCTAAACAGGCCATGGCCGTCGCCTTTGATCTGCCGAGATCGATTGGACGGCGGGCAACGAAGCGGGAGGCGGGCGGAGACGGCGCAGCAACGCGGGTGCAGGGAGGTGCCCACCTTCTCCTGGTACTGGCGACGGGAGGAGTCCAGCGACTGGATGAGCGCGGTGGCGTGGCCGATGAACATGGCGTAGCAGGTGGCCCCCACGATCATGCTGAGCATGGTGAGCCAGATATCGGACATGCTCTCCGGCGCCTGCCGCCCGTAGCCGATGCACAGCATGTGGCTCATGGCCTTGAAGAGGGCGAAGGAGTACAGCTCACTCCATGAGTCGTTCTAGACACACACACACACAGAGAGAGAGAGAGAGAGAGAGAGAGAGAGAGAGAGAGAGAGAGAAACACAGACAGAGGCAGAAAAGGTGTAGGGGGTATTACTCCATCTGAATCTGCACAAGCTCCACACCAAGCCTTCATCTAAGATGCGAACCCCCACGCATCGTCTTTGTAGGCACTCTACTTGTTTTAATAAAACAAAACAAACCAAAAAAAAAAAAAAAAAGGCTCCGTGGCTAAGAGTCCTAAAGCCTGTGCTTGGATCCTGTGCTCACCTGACTGACGTATTACTCACATTCTTTCGTAGTCTTAAACAGGCAGCCAAACCTTCGGCTCCCACCTTCTCTCATAGACATCTGCATGTTACCTCAGCTGCCACTCCAACACGCTCCCTCGCTGAGAGTGACTCACTTCTCCTGGATCCGCCTGATGAGCTCAGCTCCAAATTTCCTCATCAGAATTTGCATTTAGCGCAAGTGAGGGGGGTTTTAGTAGAGATGATGAGGACACTGTACTGGAAGGACAAAGTCAAGGAGGCAATCGACTTTAAACGGGAACTAGGGATTGGAAGACTGGATGAAGGGCTGATGGGTAATTAGGGGAGCTGCCAGAGTAGGAGGGGGATGCTGAGGTTTGCAGTGAAATTGTCCTCCCGCGCTGCTCGCGTGACTACGCTGGCACACACTAACCCTCTGCAGGGGGCAGGCGTGGGCACACGTCTGAACAAAAGAGTGTTCGCAGCCATTTGGCACGAACCCATAGAGACAACTTCACATTTGCGAAAGACATGCATGAAGAATGAAGGGGAGGAAAAACGTGGAATATTTCACCCGGCTAATGTAGCCGTTAAGACAGACGCCGCAATCAGGAGCAAGAAGGTGGTTTGTTCTTGTCCTTTGTTGAGAGGCTGTTAAGGGTTTAAATGAGGGTTCGCTGAGAAAACACAGAAAGGGACAGAGTGTTCTCTGTCTGTAGCACTTCTTCCTCAGACACAACACTTGTGTAGACACCTTGCTGCTTTAATGTTGCACAAGGCTTTACAGGAAACGCAAAACAAACCGGCATAGATCTGAAGAGGGGAAAAAAAACACCCAAACCAGGCATGTGAGCAAAGCTAATGTAGCTAATGTAATGTATCTGAAACCTCCTTTATTTGTTAAATTCTGAAATTGATCTCAGAAGATTCGTGGCGCTCGGATCCGCTGACCTCATCAATAGGCCAGGTCGATGGGACCGGTACAATTCCCTGGAGCTGTGCGAGAGGCACGGATCGCTCCGCAACCGGACGCGGCCCGCGACACACACATTCAGCCAGTGGTCAGAAGACATTTGAATTTCCTCTTGAGAGCGCAGGAATAAGCGAGTATCTAATAACCACATAAACCGTTCAAGCAGGCAAGGGCCCTGGTGCAGTGTAGCTTCTAGTGGAAATTGTTAAATGGACTATTAGCGCATATTGAAGAGATTATTAGACATAAGGGCTAAAGCGAGTGAAGAACCGAAGTTGTTACTCCAGCTGCTTAACTGTCCCTCAGCAAACCATAACCCCCAGCAGAAACACGACGAGACCCGCGTAGCTGTTCGGAGATGTTCAGCTCTACTGGACTGACACCATACACGAGTTCACTGAAGGTCCTTGAAGGTCTGGCTGGATTGTACAGGAGCTAAAGACAGAAGAAAAGACCGACTATTTTCGGCCAATAACTCTTGTGTTCGAAAGACTCTAATGAAAGGCACGGCAATGGATCCTGTAATCGAATAAATAATTAAGCCTAATTAGTTGTAATGCGGGATGGTTTTTCCGCTGTGCTGTTTGACTGCTAGCTTGTGGGGGGGCATCCATAGTGTACGGAGAACGTACAGTCTTGGTGAATTTGTGTGTGTGTGCATCTGTGTGTATGAAGGAGAGAGAAGGAAGACAGACACAGAAGGGGGTGGGGTGACGAATATTGTGAAACTGCATTTAGGGAGAATAGAATATTTAACCTTTCCTTTATGTTTGGTCCTACAGTGAGTATAGTTAATCAACACCGAGTGGCATTAGCCCTTTAGAGTACTAGACTGTTTATGTTGGATTCTCTACAGATGTATCTCTCTGGATGTATTAGAAAATGCTATGCCAAAGATCACAGGGTACAGATGGATCACAGAGGATCAAAGGGTTTTATCTGATCTGCACTGATTGATCTAAAAGTAAAGTGCCATGCAAATTACACCCAGACCATCACATCATCTAGATTACACTTGAAAATAAATGTGTCTATTTTATGAATGTATTAAATGTATTAATCTCATAGTATTAGATATGAAAAGGCAATCACTTATACTGTTATACAGTCTCACTGTTAGACTTAAATATAATTCTGAATTTAATGAATTAAAAATTATATGCTTTTTTCAGCTTTTTTATGGCTTTTTTATTGTTGTTTAGCAATCATGCTTTCCACTCACTGTAGACGGTAGTGACAACAGTCATCTGTAAATTTACAGATCTTTTCCAGTTTCATAACACCAAACTGCTGAATTTGGCAAAAAATATTATATATGCATCTCCCCTCATTACCACAAATCAACCACTATAACATCTTCATTTAAAACACTACTGGAACCACCTGTCATTTTTATCAACCCGGTATGTCTCTGGCCGTTTCTAGCGGGAGTTAATGTGCGTAAAAACCCTCTGTTCCCCTGCAGTGAAGAGCCAGTGCTGAGAGTAGCCAGGCTCTTGAAACAAGGAAGCAGTGAGAGGCAGAGAGCTGGATCATTTAACGCGGCATCGATGTTCGAGGCGGCTACCACGGGCAGAGTTGCTGGCTGTGACAGCCGCACGATGCCGGAACACGGCACAGCTGTGAAAGGAAGCGGTGAGAGGAGATGGGAATAGCAAGCCGTGTGGGCTCTGAACCCAGCTACCACGCAGAGAACAGCTCCACAGAGTTCGGCACAGACTAGAGGGTTCCAGAGGCAGCTGGGACTGCCAGAGAGAAACGTATAACACACCTGCATGTGAGGCACCTGTCCACGCGAGTGGAAGAGCTCGGTGTTCCACAAGAGGGCAAAGCATTGGCCAACGCTCCGGGGGCGGTGTAGCGGCGGAGACAGCACGAGCTGGAGATTTAGCAGGCAATGATTGTGAGCTGGGAATTGAGCTGGGAATTTGTGCTAATCTGCATAAACCTTCCTGAATTCTAAAGTACTTAAATTAGAAACTACAACTGTCCAACTGCATCCGAGTCTTACTTATAGGGTTTAGGTCCAGCCTCGCAAGAGTGCAATACTGCCAGTGTTGTTTTGTGGGACTGGGAGGAGGTGCAGCAGATGGAGGTTAGCAGCAGGGGTGAGGTTGGTGTGGATGTGTGGGTGGTGGATAGGGGAACTGGCAGGATGAAGTAGGTGAGAGGAGCAGGTGATCATCCCCACCCCACCCAACCACACCACGCGATTAACACTGTCAAGCACAGGTGACATTAGCAACGGGAGGAAAGAGCCTTTGATATTCAGCTAAACTTGCTCTTACATTTTAGTTATTTTCCCTGCATAACTTATACCTGAGTGAAAACTGTAAAAACGAAACAAATATGAATATGTCGGTTCTAACAAGTTCTAGAAAGATGCTCTTTCTACATTTAGGACATTTGTTATCTTTCTTTGTATAATGACGTTTAATTTGAGGCTAAATGATGTCCTGGTGGTGTTTCTCTGTTCACATCAGCAGGAGTGTTAACACAGTCTGGGTTAGACTGCACACAGCGCTTCACTCCCTCCCCACGGAGTGACGGGGGCTTTGAGGTTGAGCCGAGTGTTCTCTACACGAGTGTCAAAGCTCTCATTTCCTGAGATGACAGGGAGGTACGGAGACTAATAAAAACCCAGGTGGGTGAATAAACAAGATTCAAGTAAAAATCACTGTTAGTAAAAAACAAAACCAAACAAAAAAAAACACTGACTCAACTTGACCTAGAGGCATCTCAATCAATCAATTAATCAATAAATCAGTCTATTTAAAAAGGTTGCTGCTTATCTGCAAATAAATATTTAAAGTCACAATTTATGTACTGGTTTGAAAATAGGATTGTATAACTATTTAGTGCAGATATTCCTATAGAAATACTCACAGGATCAACCCAAAACCAGCATAACCCAACAAAAAAAAGTGTGCAGATATCTGCCGTGTGTGCAGTGTGTTAGAGACTGACCATTGTGTTACAGTGTGTCAGAGTCTGTGCAGTGTGTTACAGCATGTTAGAGACTGTGCAGTGTGTTACAGCAGGTTAGAGACTGTGCAGTGTTACAGTGTGTTAGAGACTGTGCAGCGTGTTACAGTGTGTTAGAGCCTCTCAGTGTGTGACAATGTGTTAGAGACTGTGCAGTGTGTTACAGCTTTAGAGACTGTGCAGTGTGTTAAAGCATGTCAGAGACTGTGTAGTGTTACAGCTTGTTAGAGACTGTGTAGTGTGTTACAATGTGTTAGAGACTGTGCAGTGTGTTACAGCTTTAGAGACTGTGCAGTGTGTTACAGCTTGTTAGAGACTGTGCAGTGTGTTACAGTGTGTTAGAGACTGTACCACATGTTACAGCGTGTCAGAGACTGTGTAGCATGTTACAGCGTGTCAGAGACTGCGCAGTGTGTGACTGTGTTAGAGACTGTGCAGCATGTTACAGCGTGTCAGAGACTGTGCAGCATGTTACAGCGTGTCAGAGACTGTACAGCGTGTTACAGCGTGTCAGAGACTGTACAGCGTGTTACAGCGTGTCAGAGACTGCAGCGTGTTACAGCGTGTCAGAGACTGTGCAGCGTGTTACAGCGTGTCAGAGACTGTGCAGTGTGTGACTGTGTTAGAGACTGTGCAGCATGTTACAGCGTGTCAGAGACTGTGCAGTGTGTGACAGTGTATCAGAGACTGTGCAGCGTGTTACAGCGTGTCAGAGACTGTACAGCGTGTTACAGCGTGTCAGAGACTGTGCAGCGTGTTACAGCGTGTCAGAGACTGTGCAGCGTGTTACAGCGTGTCAGAGACTGTGCAGTGTGTGACTGTGTCAGAGACTGTGCAGTGTGTGACAGTGTATCAGAGACTGTGCAGCATGTTACAGCGTGTCAGAGACTGTGCAGTGTGTGACAGTGTATCAGACTACACCTACCACCATCCTGTTGAGGGAGACCCAGCAATCCGAGGGGAAGTCCTGCAGCATGGGCACCAGGAACTGCAGGCAGCCGTCCCAGTGACACAACAGCAGCATCATGCCAATCAGATTGAAGATCCGCATCACGGCACTCGCCAGGTCATAGGTCATGTGGAAGATCTGCCGACGAACCATGACACACCACAATCAAGGCACTGAAGAATTCCCAGGGAAATCTATGAGCTGGAAACCCAAACGGAGGGAACAAATGGAAGCTGGGATGTGGCTATACAGCTGTAGGGATTTTCAGCATATGGAGCCCACAAGTGCAGTGATATCTCAAGCCTGAAAAACCTGTTTTATAAAAGCTGCTTTTATTATTTTGCCTTTTTGTTGTTGTTTGTGGTTGTTTTTATTGCTTTTTAAATTGTTATTATGTTATTATTCATTGTGAGCTAGCCATAGTTTATTTTAGCATAACCTATATAACCTCAATATTTGATGTCACAATTTGATGAAACTCTGATGACTGATTTTAACATGAGTGTGAAGGATCATGGAGTTTCTCAGCAGCCAGTGTTCAGTGTTCAGGCAGTCCATGTTAGACCACTGCTGAGGCCAGACTGAAAGAGAAGGGTGTCCAGGAGACAACAGTGTGTGCGGTTTGTTTGTGGTTACAAAGTGGAGAAGGCTCCTATCTCCTAGACCTCTGGCAACAATCCAGTGTCATGCCTTAGGAGAGTGTTCAAAGTAGTGGAGACCGTTCTCCAGCAAAAGGCTTCGTCACACCTGAGAAAAGTCAAGTGCCCTACATAGCAACCGGGCTAGAAAGTTCTCAGATGGAGAAGAGGTCAAAGTTTTACTGTAAATGGTAAAAGGCTGCACAGCTGTCTGCTGACTCGAGCCCGAGGTCTTTGGTAGAACGGATATGAGATATAGATGGAAACCACAACGGACTGATTGCAGAAGGTAAATAAACACCAGCCAAGCATTTCACTCTATGGGTCCTGAAGAGTTTGTGGTAAAACAGAATCCTGGTCTTCTCCAGTCCTGCACATTTAAAACGACAGTTCCAGCAGGATATAACTAGCACCTCACTGTATAGATGGTGCTGCCATATTACTAATATTAACAGACTGAGGGGCAACAGATTAAACAGACTGTTTTTATTCTGCACTGTAAACTCCCAGTGAGACGTTTCTTCTCCAACAGACTGTTTAACTGTTTATCTGTTGCTGTGTAAGGCCAATTTCCTGATTGTCACTAAAGCAAACACACAGCCTAACATACACCATTAAGAGTTGGGAGGGTTTATGTAGCCACGTCATCTCAACAGTCACTCTCTGCCTGAGCTTCCATGACGGGCTACACCCTGACTGCACTACGCACGCATTCCCAGCCTGCAAAACGTTAGCACCAGCGTGCCATAGCAATCATCGGCACATAGCGGATCCTGGAATATTCTCTGGAGCCAAACACGACATGGATGAACACAGTCACTGGCCAGGTTTGCTGGATTAAAAATAATAAATAAATAAACATTAAAAAAAAAAATTATAATCATTTTTGAATAACATAGAAATAAACAAAAAATAGACCACATCAAAGGAGTAGAGTTTTCCACAGTGTTGTCTAATGGCGGCGGCAGCGCCAAGGCGACTCTGGGGGAATGGGGGAATAGTCATCACTGGGCATGCTCGGACCACGGTGGCACTGTGCAATCAGGAGAGGAACTGTGAAACTATAAGGAATGTTTAAAGGTGAGTCAGCACAACTGGGTCTTCACTGACCCTGCATTCAAATCAAAGGTTGCCATTCGGAGTGGGTATTACATTTATAATAAACATGTTCGTGTTCCAAAAGGTTACCATCTGTTACAAGAGTCTGTGCGACCAACACTGGTGCATTGAGAAGATGTACTCGTGTTTTCAGTGTTTAAGACAAGTCATTATTTCAAGCTATATTAATTAACCCCTAACGCCTAATTAACCACCCGAATCCAGTGTCCAATTAAACCACAACAGAGCCCACTGAATGCCATTACTGATCAAACAGGCAGTCCTTTGAGGGATGTCCACAGAGGAGGAAAGAGAGCTTTAACACAGGTGGCTTTAAATCACCTGCGGATTTAACAAATAGAAACGCGTCTCTGTGAAACTGGTCAATGAGTTTTCATCAATGAAACAGCACAAAGCTTCATAATAAAAATAAGACCCTTACTGGGACTTCAGTGCCGACAGTGGTAATATTAAGAACATTAATCCCACCATCATCTTCCTGAGAGCAAGTATTCTTAATTATCTTTTGTTTCATTTGCTTTCGTTAGGTTTCTCATTTTCATGTGCAGTGGGTATTTTGCCTGGTCCCCATTTTGGAGTGTTTTATACCACACAGCAGAGGAGAGGGAGACGACCTTCTCTGCTCATCTGTCGCTAGCACTGTGGGTGTGGAGTTGACACAATAAGTAGAACTTTCCAGAAAAACTGTTCCACAGAACGTTACATGGCGGTAGAGTTTCACAGCGGAACACAGTCCTAAGAAAGATCTTCCTTTCTTTTGCTGTTTTAGCGTAGTACACAAAACTCTGCTGTGATGTGCTGACTTCACAGAACGGGGCTAAGCGGAATCTCGAGAGAAGTGAACGGAGTTGATCGTTCAGCCATTTTACATGCTGGCATCAGTTTGTGCACACACTGCTGTACTGCTGCTGCGGCCTACCATCAAAACTTTCGCTTTAAAAGAATCAGAGCACGCAGTAGGACAAGTGCTGTCAGTTGTCAAATAATGCAGAGAGGTCTTTATAACTGCTTCAAAAGAAAAAAAAAAAAGATGCCTAAATTTGGTTTTACTGTCAGACTGTTGAATAAGAGCAGGAAGAGTTAAAAACTATGGCAATTTTTTATTGCCAACCTTCACACCGAGCCCCTTTATGCTCTAAAGGTGTGGAAATCGCATTCACTTTGCATTGTGGGTTTACTAAGTGAAAACACCACATTCATTGATTCTGTAAGACAATTGTGATAAAGAACACTTGTCAACAGTGAGTTTGCTTCCTGTATAAAAATACCTGTTTATTGTGTATTTTTGCACAATGAATCCAAATATGTTTTCAGAATGTCTCTATCACCCGTATTTTTATACTCATATGTCATTATGTATAGGAAGTATAGTGGAAAGATGGTACAGAGGAAAGTGGAGCCCCTCTGTGTTCGCAGACTACTGCTGGACACCGAAGAGGGATGTTCCCGAGGCCAAAGACAGGCAAAAATCAGATACTGTATAAGTACAATAAGTTCATTGTATGCATTTTAAGCATAATAACTTATTATGTTTAAGTAATGTATAATTAAGGTATTTTTACACACTTAAAAATCATAAAAACAGATTCAAATTCAGCGCAAAACATATAATATGGTCAAACTATTTTAGTCTGAAAAGCAAAAAAATAAAGTTTTTGTTGCCCAGTGCAGTTTGCCTACTCAGTATTCATTGCAAATCATTTTATCTGTAAAGTAAAAGTCATTTTGTGTGTGTGTGTGTGTGTTTGTGTTTGTTTTTTATTCTACATGGTGACCAAAGAGGAATATTTAGTTGGCTGAGGTATAACAAATAGCATAGATACACCATGGGAATGATGTCACCCCATCTTAGGTTTCTGGATTGGCAGTGGTGTAAAAAGAGCAGGAGACTGAGAAGAATCACTTTAACACCTCTCAGCTTCTGAATGGTAAGTTTGACAACTAACATTAATGTCCTGCTATGAGCAGCAAGCACCGTTTATTAGTCTCATTTGAAAAATGAGATTTCCTCTGACTTTGTGGTTGTTTGCGGCACCCACTTAAACTAGCGCTATGTATTTAAACTGGATTTCACTTTTATGCCTTCCACGCATGTCAAGCTCTTAAGCATTTAAAAAAAAAACAGTTAGCAAATCAAATAAGATGAAAACAACTAGAATTAAATGGAAATACAATGCCCGGTAGTCATGTAGCCGTGGAATGAAGTAGCTAATGTTCTCCATCATACCATAATGCTGGACAAAGCATGAGTTAATACAGACGCCAGACATTATGTGACCAGCCACGCGACTAACATCCAGTGACATTTAAACCATCAAAATGCTGCACACTGCATCTTCGTGTGCGTTAGCAAGGTAGAGGCAACGCTCGAATCCACTCACCTCCTCCCACTGATGGATGTAACGAATGAGTCTGGAAAGTCTCAGAAGTCGCAAAAGGCTGAGGATTTTGGTGAAGCGCACGATGCGCAGCGCCCTGGCCGTCTTGTAAACCTCGGAGTCCATCCCCTTCTCCACGATGAGAAAAATATAATCCACTGGTATAGACGAGATGAAGTCCACTACAAACCAAGTCCGCAAGTACTTCTTCTTGATCTTTTTGGGGTCGAGAATGATCTCGGTGTTGTCCTCGAAGACGATGCCTGTGCGAAAGTTGAGCACCAGGTCCATGAGGAAAAAGGTATCTGACACCACGTTGAAGATGATCCAAGCTGGTGTGGTCTCGTCTTTGAAGAACGTGATGCCCACAGGAATGATAATCAAGTTACCCACCATGAACATCAGCATTGTAAAGTCCCAGTAGAACCTGCAGAGTACAGAGGGAATCAAAAAGGCCTACAAGTGAGTAACAGCCTGAGTAGCTTTACAGTGGCAACCAGAATGCAGCGAGATGGCAAAAAATGAAATGGAGGTCATAATACTCACCTGCTATATAAGGTATATTTGGTATCTTAGTATAGTATAGTATAGTATCTTAGTATAGTATTTCAGTATAGTATAGTATCATAGTATAGTATCTTAGTATAGTATAGTATCTTAGTATCTGAGTATAGTATAGTATCGTATCTTAGTATAGTATAGTATCTTAGTGTAGTATCATAGTATAGTATAGTATAGTATCTTAGTATAGTATTTCAGTATAGTATAGTATCATAGTATAGTATAGTATCTTAGTATCTGAGTATAGTATAGTATCGTATCTTAGTATAGTATAGTATCTTAGTATAGTATAGTATCTTAGTATAGTATAGTATCATAGTATAGTATAGTATCTTAGTATCTGAGTATAGTATAGTATCGTATCTTAGTATAGTACAGTATCTTAGTATAGTATAGTATAGTATAGTATAGTATCTTAGTATAGTATAGTATAGCATAGTATAGTATAGTATCTTAGTATAGTATAGTATCTTAGTATAGTATAGTATAGTATCTTAGTATAGCATCTTACTTGCTGTAGAAGGTATTTTAAAAACATCACTTTCACATCTGAGTTGTTAAATGAGGGGATGTATTCTTGGGTGCAGGAAACAGTTACAGATGCTGCACCCATGGAAGCAGCAAGAAATAAAAAATAAAAAATAAAATGTGCCAAGAAATACCGTGCAAAATGTTAACAGCATGGTTTAAATAAGGAAAGGCGTTGTGACAGGGAAGCGAATGAAAGGTTAAAGTCAGTGGCAGAGACAGGAAGGCAGACAACAGAATAGATTACAAAAATGATCACCCTAAAATCAAAAACTCCGTTTTTGGATTTTTCCCTTAATTTTCTCAACATTCTGTGTGACCTGTGCTTGTCAACGTCGCATGCAGTGAAAAGACATACATGTATTACTATAAAATACATATAAAGACTAAATACTGTCAAATATGCCGGTTTACACGAAGTAGTAAATAATGGGATGAACGTCACAACAACACTGGGCCGCATTCATCACAGCCAGAATAACAAAACGATAATTAACGTTGATAACGTTAAGCGCTTACTGACTGTTCTAATGAAAACGTCAAATTATTTGTCATAGATAAATAGCAATCATTACTTCAGATTTGATGTATGATGGTCATTTTAAGTTATTTTGCGTCACGGTTTAACATAAAAAGCGTTAAAGAACTATATTCTGTCATTGCTAGACAGTCCGCTGTGATTTATGCCAGTTCTGCTCGCCCAGTGTTTTGTTTTCGTTGTTTGGCGGACGTTTATGGTTTTGTTCTGGTCTCTTGGCATTCGGTGCGACTCCAGGGTTACACCCTATAAATAACCCAAACCTTGAAAACACGGACACGCACACCGAAGGCGAGGCGTCACGGAACGTACACCAAAGGCTTCGGGGGCGGAGAGGGGGGTTCATATATATACCAAGTATAGGTCCCGTAATGTGTTATCGCTGTGTGCAAGGTCATCGCAAGGACGCACAGCGACTCGAACGTGAAGAAACGAAGACACTGAGTAGAACAGCCTGGATAGCTGTGATTTCTTTGAAGGGGCGTTCGGTGTTAATCGAGGACGATGGAGCTGTCCCTGGTACTGAAACCCCAAACTTACACACCTTCCTCGGTTACCGTTCATGCGCAATAACAGTCAACACGGTATGTTTTATCATCAGTGGCCACGTCCTCATCATAATACGCTAATTCAAGCACTAGCAGAACGCGAAGTAAAAAGACCAAAGCACAAGTCTCAAACTCCTTGCTTCTGCTATACCTGTATTGCACTTTGATTTATCAAGAGAGTTCAGTTGTGGGTGAAACATATATTAGAAAGCCGCAATCCGTATGCATAGAAGTGATGCAAGTGCGTTTCCTTTGGTCGTAAAGAATAAACTTCATTTTCCAAAATAGCCTGCACCAAAACACATTCCAAAAAGAAATAAATACTACGAGCACTCGACGGGAGATGCTTTAGGGGATCGTACCAAGCTATCTACGGTGTGATGGGTTTTGGATGTTTTGTGTACGACTCAGCTCCCGTTTGGCACGGGCGGCTGAGGAACGCCCTCCTCGCTCCGCGCGCCGAGAGACCAGCACGAGCCTCTAGGCCACGGAGGAGAACTGAACAGAACGCGCGCGCTGTTGGAAAACAAGCGAACCCAACAGAGCGAAACAAACTTCACACGTGTCGTTAAATGGCCTGGTACACTGGCGTGACACCTAGTAAAATAAGGCCCACAATTACACTGGAATGAGAAATACGCAATGTGTACAATAAATATTATGGCGGAGAAAAGGATGCAATCACACGAAACAACTTTTGATGGCTGATATGCTGCCGACTTTGTAGTCTCGTGTGTAATTTTCCAGGTTTTACGGATCTTTCCCAACTTCCGATAGTCTACGCGTGTGGCTAAGATCAAAAAAGTTTAGGTGATGTGTCCTTTAAATTAGGCCAATTCACTCGCAACATCTTTCCAAATCCATTCGAAGCTACAATATTACACTATAGTTGTTACATGAATCTTCTATATAGCCCAAGGCTATTCGGAAAAGAATGGGTTTTAACGCAAACGCCAAAGTACGGAACATTACGCAAATTAACTAACAGTCCGCAAACCTGATGCATAATTCAACACTGGCGAACGTAATCATAGCACGTCTCACATCATGATTTAT
The DNA here is from genome assembly GCF_041902795.1 of Electrophorus electricus. Lineage (NCBI taxonomy): Eukaryota > Metazoa > Chordata > Actinopteri > Gymnotiformes > Gymnotidae > Electrophorus > Electrophorus electricus. The sequence goes on along the minus strand of NC_137522.1, from coordinate 8,769,026 downwards.
TTGGCTTCTGCATTCAGCACTAAACTTCTGATAGAGGTCGGACGGAGGTGTAATGACAATGGTAGGCGACGTGGCGTTTTCGACTCTTCATCTGAGCAGCCCGTGTTTTCTTCCGCAGACTGTGCTTATTCACATCTGTAGCACCCACCTGAAGTCACTATAAGGGTGGATAATCCAGTTGCCTGCCGACTTCACGCGCTCTTGCTCCTTTTCCACCGCTTTTTGACTCCCGAACATGCGCAGGGAGAATTTATTAACTCCCGGCTGAAGCATCGAACTAAACTGCTTCTGCATATAAGTTTGACTGTCTCTGGGTTCCCCGTCATCCCCCACGATCTGGCCATCTTCAGATTTGGTAATCGTGACAGGCTGCTGGTTTGGGTTGCACGCGCTGCTCTGCTCAGGCCCGGACGGCTTTCTGCTCGGGGCATTTGAAAAGGAAACTCGAGAGTCCTTTTTCTCCGAGGCGGCGGTGACCCCGGCAGTTGTAGCTCCTATGCTCGCGGTCTCGGCCCCTTGTCCACGGACCGAGGAGCCGACTGAAGTAATCGATCCGTCCATGCTGGCGGCTGTGGAGTGACGTGTAGTTGTTTTTTTTTCGTCGTCAGGTGCGAGCATCCCACCTGTCTGCTTCTCCTGTTTAGACAGAGTTGAAGGCAAGCTCATCGCCGTGTCTCTCCTGCAATCTCCGTTTACTGCACATTTCATGCCGATGTCATCCTCACCTTCCACCCCAGCCGCCGAGGTCCTCAAGCTTGTACCCGCGGTCCTATCTCCCCTGCCCCTGCTAATTGAGTCGCCAAAGCCCTGGGCATCTCCTTGGCAAAGCGGAGCTGCTACTGGGGCGCCTCCACACGAGACAGGCGCGGATTCCTTGTCGTGTGAGAGAGGGAGATCATTGTTGTTGGAGTTCTTGCACACTGCTGCTCCCCCTCCTGGTGTTACGTTCTTCATCTTGGAACAGTCACGGGAGCCTCCGCTGTCGACTCCCCTAACCTGTCCCGCGCCCTGCTGTTGGAAATTGTGGTCCTCGTCGCCGTCCTCCGCTTCGTCCATGACGGTAACTGCTTTCCACTGGCGGAGATGAATCCTGTAGCAGCCAGACTGCGAAGGCGGAGACGTGGGCTGTAGCTTACAGTCCTTGCTAGTCCACCCAATGTCACCAACACGAGCAGACACCACACCAGGCGCGTTGCTATGGCTTCAGTCGCAGCTGCTCTCTGCCTCGCCCGGTAACAGCCCCGTGCAGCCCAGCTCCACTGAACACAGGGCTCGTTTGAAATTAAGAGGTATTTTTGTAATAAAGAAGCAGTGCAAGAGAGTGAGCAGTTGGAATGAATATAGAGTTACAGTAACAGGCTGCATTTTGTTAAGGCAAAGATCGATGATGGTTATAAAGAGCTATTGTTAAAGCCACAGCCTATATTCACTCGAAGGCAGTACAACATTTTATATATATGTGTGTGTGTATGTATTTATATATATATATATATATATATATATATATATATATATATATATATATATATATATATATATATGTACAGAGAGAGAGAGAGAGAGAGAGAGAGAGAGAGAGAAAGAAGCACTTTGCTTGCATATACTTCACTACAATTCTGATTTTATATATATATATATATATATATATGAGGCTGTACTGTAGAATAGTACCTTAGATTTGTACAGTATCATGAGCGTTATAAGTTCTGCATGCCCGTGTGTTCCAGGGAGCAGTAGGCCAGCGGTATATACGCGACATCGAACGGTTGTCCCTCGGGGGAATCTCGCCGCTCCGCCCATTAGGCTTACATGGTGTTAGGGCGCCCCCTTGTGCCGTAGCTGTAGAATGATCGCGCACAACCTTAGCCTAACGCTCTTAAACACACAGAACACGGTGGTTATAGATGACAAAGCACACAGAACACGTTTGATTTTGTCAGAGCTTTGATAAATAATTCGCGTTTATGGGATTTAAAAGATAGTGCATAAATAAGTGTATAAATAAATAGTGTATAAGCGCTGTGATCCTATTTATAAAGGGTAGGTTGTTTAGTTTATTTGGCTAGTGGTCCTTTGGCCAGTAACAGACAAGAGGTGAGGAGAACGACTATGCCTCGCAAAAGCTTGCCTATAGTCTGAAATTGTATACATATAAGCCTATGCATAACTGGAACCCATGTAAAGTAAGCATATCTAATAAACTGGTCAGTGAAAGCAAGCTCACTTGACTGCAAATATGGACTGTTACGGGAAAAGGGACGTAGAAGCATTCGTTCTAGGTCTTCTGTGATTAACACTAAAATCTCAATTCTCTTGCGGAAATAAATCGTAATTCACGTGTGCAATATGCATTTATGTTGTAATTACACACTGTCCTTTATTTGTAAATATATTTCATCTGAAAATGACGGCGTCATAAGTAAGCGGCAGTTCTGGCAAAGCACCGCATGGGATGGCACACAAGCTACTGTGCTGCTGTAGTGTGGCAGGGCTACAACAAAATCGTATCACTTGTCACCACTAGAGGCCGCTGTTAATGCAAGCGAGCATGTTCATGCTGACATGAGTCACTACAGTTGCACAACCCTTATTGGAGTCTAAATGACTGGTTCGTTTTAGCTTTTTGCATGTTCGGAGATGTAGCATAGGATGTGTGCTTGCTGAAGCCTTCTATTCTTGTTCTCATCTCTTGTATCCAGGGCAGAAGTAAACGAGAAATGACCAAAATCAGTAGTTACTGAAATGTCCTCTTGTGAACTACAGGCTGACCTACAATCCACATTCTATTTAACAACTATATTAATGTTACCCTGCTGTATGCATGGATTAGAGCCCAGCATCTTAACTCACCATGTCCCATCCCATCAATACTGGAAAGAATCCCGTCACTATTGGCAACAAACTACTGTTACAAGTTCCTTTATAGTACATGGACAAAATTGAAGAGGATAGCCATACCACAAATGTACAATAAAGAACTTTCATATAGATAAGGTAACCTTGCCAACGGTTGCCTAAATAGAAGAAAGCTTCCTCTAGGTTAGGCAACCACCAAGCTTTGGTCCACAGCTACAGAAGTTTTTCTGGTGATTTTTGTTCGAAGTTAGCTCTCTGGTTTTCCACTTAGATGAGATCACGGTCATTTCCTGTGGGCACAGTGAAGTCTGAGAAGTGGGCGAACATGTCGAATGTAGGTTGGAGGAAAACCTTTAAATATACTCACCGCATGAGGGCAGCAGGTTCTGGCGAGTATATTGTTCGTCTTCTATTTTTTTTTTAAAAAAAGGCCAGTTAAAGTCCAAAAAGAGATACACCACTTGGCTACTGTGCACATCACTGAAACACCTTTACAAGAAAGGACTTGAATAGTCATTAGACAGGATCATTAAGGCTGGGTAGTGGATTCTACTCAGCTAATATACAAGAGCATTAAAGAAAGAAAAAAAAAAAAACCCCACCCGTTTGGAGATCAAACATACACACACACACCCCATTTCCCGTCATCTTAATTAGCAACTGCTTTACCACCAACCTAGTTGTGTTCAAAACAGCAGCACTGTTCTTCTGAACAATGTCTGGAATGGCCCGTTTTACTTTTTTTTTTTTAATAGAGAAATGCACCATAACCAGTATGCACAACATCTGCTGCCTTCATCCTAAGGGCCACCTGTTTGACACCCGTTTTCACAGAATGAACGACCTCGCTAATTGAACATCACACTGCTGTTATTTCGAACATGCCCCTTTTTGTTAATTATTCAGTTACACAGAATAAGCAGCATACATGTGACTGCTGGGTCTGTTGGTTTATTACTCTACCACACCTTCTAGATTTTTTGCCAGTGACTGATCTAGTTAGTGATGTTGGACTGAATTTCGAACAACTGTACAGAATTTATTTTTTCTTTGCAGCAATGTGCTAGAAAATGAGGACTTCAAGGACACCAGCATTACAGGACAGACCAAAAGGTGGAGTTTTACCCCGTCTCTCCAGCACCATGCACCTTAACTTACATGACCAAATCAAAAGATCGTCTATAAATGCAAGTCATGGTTTTAAAAACTGCATAACTGACAACACAGACCAACCTGATGTTAAAATCAAACCAAACTTTATTCAGAGTGTGCAAGTCAGTAGTTAACAGCGTCTGATTTAATATGTTGATCAGGAAAATAATTTATACAAGTCTATCAAGGTTTAATATAACATGCCTCTTAAAGAAATGGCACACACCATCACAATACTAAATAACTGCGTAAAATATGGCGGAAAGTATGGATTCAGAAACAATTTAAATGAGCACTGAGCAAAACAAACCTCCATTAAATGTCACCTTTATTTAACATTAGTCAAATATTTGGGCAATTGCGTGAGTGCCATTTGCTCCTTGGACACGTGTCTCATACTTGGTCTTTTTAAAATGGCCTTATGCCATGTGTGTTAGAAGCTTGATAGCTAATATTACCCCTTAATTGAAAGCATGGCATCAGAACAGCCACATGAACCAACTCTCTGATTTAAGCCTGGTCTTATACTAAGCCTTAGTCAGGAACAAGACTATGTCCAGAAAAAAAAAAAAAGGAAAACAAAACAGAATTGGCATTTTAAAATCTTAATTAAGAGTGCAATTTAATTGGCTGCAAAATGGCATGTGTTCATGTGTAAGCTGCATTAATAATTAACTTAATCTTTCTACAACTAAAATTAAGCACAACAGTGAAGATAATCAACATTAAGGCTTACAGAAAAAGAACTGCCAAAGTGAATGAGTAAATTAACGGCACTGGGAGTCCGACTACTACGCAAAAAAAAAAAAAAATTGAGCGGTTGGCTGAAATTTGAGCAGTTGCACACATCGAGAACACCCAGAGAAACTGAGCTTCAGCAAATCCCACATCATTACACAGTGAACAGATTATAGAGACTTTTGAATACTTCAGAATAGATGCAGAACTACACCAGTCTGGGAACAAAGTTGTTAATAAAACTGCTCCAACTGCCTTTTCAAAAATATAAAAAGGTGAACCTGGACGGAAAAGATGCGTGGTTCCAGACTAGAAAGCAGGTAGTAAAACTGACCAGTACAAACAGTTTAGTACCCAGGCTGGAGTAATGAGGGACTGGAGGAAGCAAAAACCAAAAGCACCAATTGTTCATTCCCACATTATAATGGTTTCACTAAACACTTCTACATCAAGAACAGTCATGCATCCCCCTTACCCCACCCACCCACAAACCCACTTTAAAATATGTTTGCTGGCAGCACAATACAGATTAATTTTGGGAGAAAGGGGGGGGGGGGGGGAAATCAATACTTCAAGACATTTACTCTCAAACAAAGTTATTTGTAAATTGCAGGGCACACCATGTAATGTGCTACTCTGCAACTTTATGCTTTTCTTGTAGCTTGATTAGTAGTCATCAGGATACCTAAAGGTGGAGTTTAAAAGAAAATATGAAATCAGGATTTGTTTTAACAGAGACCTTCTGAGAACACAGGGTGCCTTTTCACTTTGATCCAACTCACCTGCTCCCTTCCCTCAGTTGGAGTTCCTTTGTCGCACGTTCTTGTCTTTGTGGTTTGTAGCGGCGTTGCTCTTCCTGAAACACGTCAGCAGTTAGTTTTTTGCTCAACCATTCTAGAAGAAATTGCTCAAGACTACAAGATGGCAAGAATGTGAATTTAATTATCACTTACAATGGTGCAGATCCTGAGTCATCATCTAGATTCATCAGATATCGAAAACATAGGGAAAAACAATTTAGGGTTGGAAGGAGAATTTTCCCATGCAAGAGCCACATCCATCATCAAGATTCTGACTAAACTCAGCATAAAAGCATTCGGCAGTCACCACTCAACTTCGCGAATAATTTATACAAGGTGAATTTCAGAACACCATAGCCAAACTTCATAACTTCTTGAAAATAACCATTAGCAACTAATCCTAGTAAACGACTATACCATTAGGATCCTTGTGGCATAATCTAAACACTATTATTAAATGGTCCATGCAATATAATGCAGTTAGATTACCATGCAACATGTTTGATCACATATGAAGAAAGTTTTACCCAGTGTAAGTTTTCCATGCAGAGAACAGACACCCTTTAATTCACACAAGTGGCCCACATGAGATCTGAAGAGGCTGCTCCTTCCTTACCCCCACCCACCCCAGGGGCTCACACTCGGCACCTGGACGGTTTGAAGGGCTGAAGTTTCTGAGTTGAAGTCCCTCATGCAATGAGAATATGATGGAGAGCATGCAAAATGGGGGCACTAAACGTCCCAAAGCCCCTCAGATATTACCCTGGTTAATTCACCAAATATTTGGACAAAAGAAAACCAAATCTGGCCTGGGTCAGGTCAGACTTTACCAACCCTTTCACTGGCTATGTATAGAATCACAAGTCACTGACCCCTGTGCTTCTTTTTTGGATTGCAACCAGACACCACCCCCCCCCAAACCAGTGAAAGAGCTGTTCATTTTTTCCAATAAGTCTGGGAGAGACCAACTCTATGCGAGAAGCGTTACTGCAATGTCAAACTTTTGCTCCATGTTCCTAGCCTGAGTAAAACCACTCCAACCCAGCATGCAGTTTTGAGCACTTACCACAACGTAAAAGCAGCAGCAAACAGAGAAATAAACATAAATAATATAAAACAGACCTCACTAAGATCAAGAATGCAAATACTTTAACAAAACAAAAATATGCAAAATGAGACAAATCCTTAACACTTCACTTTAAAAAACAAACAAAAAAAACAAAACAAAAACTTAATATATTGATCATCTATAGTTTGCATACATTGTGTGGTGCAAAAACGGTTTGATAAACTGGCCTCAGCATGTACCGTCATTAATCTCATCAGGCTTTCTCCTCTTCTCATAGATGAAGATGATGGTGATGAGGATGATGACCTCAGCCACGATGCCGAGGAAGGGCCACAGGGCAGCCAGGCGGCTGCGCACACGCAGGTGGATCTTATCCATGTGCCTTCCCAAGTCATTCTCCCCTATGCACTCATATTCACCCATGTCCTCGTTGATGTCCAGGTTCTCGATGTACAGTGTGGAATTGTTGGGTGTGCTTCTGATCCTGTACTTCTCAGTGCCATTAATGATGAACTGATGGTGATTGAAGGAAAAAAAATAAAAATTATTGGTTACCTGACATTAAAAATGCTTGCAATGACCATCTGCAATGTGCTGACTTTGCACAAGAATGCATCAGAACAAAATGAATTTTCTTCTTAGAAACTTGCAACTGGTTACTTTGGGATTTGCAATGCCACTAAAATTCTACAAGTGGAAATGCAAAAAGCCTTTACATATACCTTGCCTACACCCCACCCCGCTTCCATCAGTCTCAGTGTACAGTGCAGATAACATCCATACCATTTTAGCGTCCGTAGGTGTTTTACCAAGCTTGTACCATTTCCAGTCAGTTGGCAAGGGGTAGCCATGGCTTATACACATGAGCGAAGCCATGTCATTCTCATTACTATTCTCAGAGTGCTTGTAGGCCGAAACATGAGGAGGAACTGAGGAAGAGAACAAAATGCTGGTAACTGCAAAAATGTACAGAAATCTATTAAGAAGAAAAAAGAAAAAAAAAAAAAAAAAAAAAAAAAGTTATCGCTGATTTTGACCGACACCGAGTAAAGTTAAATGTTTAGGATTGTTAGATTTAATATGGATTAATTTAATATTCAGTATAATTTTGATCATCAACAAACATTATGCTGTTCTGTGCGATACAAGACAGAACCCCAGTCAAATATTCTTACTCCTGACTTCAATTGTTTCCTCGACAGGTGGGTCAGTCAAAAACACACAGGCGTATATTCCAGCAGAGTGGAAATCAATCTTCGTAATGCTGCAGAGAGGGGAAAAAGTGAAAATTAGAAAAATGAGGACTACAAATCGGCCTACGCCCAGCTGCAGCGGCAGCCTCATCCGGTAACAATCACGCCCCAACACATCAATACATTTAGAGATAGACGAAACAAAATACATTTTCTCTGGCAGAACACGAGTGGGAGGTGGGCCAAAAATAAATAAATGGCTTCCATTTGGCACGCTGCCACGATACTGACAGTCAACCACGGACTTGTTTTGCACCACAGCGCGCGCGCACACCGCTCCTCACTCTAGTGGGGAATTGAGCTTAGAGTAGGTGGGGCTGCTCAGGTGCTTATCCCTGCCACCACTCAAGTCTGTCCTACAGGCAAGACGGCACGTTGGTGCTCACCCTCCCTGGGGATCAGCAGAGATGCCGCGTTCCCAGCCCGACACTCAGCACGGCTTTAGAGCTCGTCCTCCATTGGCCAGCGCTGGTCTCGGCTGAGTTTCGCCTTTCATAGCCCGACAAGAACGACGGAGTGGTCCTGAAATACTGCGCTTCAGGACCCACATTAAAGCGAGAGGGTATGGAGGAAACATACGTGTAGTGGGTGTGGGGAGAACTGCTCGTCGATTTGGTGTCCTGAATTATCTTGCCACTTCTGCTCCAGTAGTGGCCCTTGATGTCGGATGCCGGATTGGTAAGGTTGCAGCTGAGTGTAGCGGAGGTCTGGTTGTTGACCTCGGCTGGCTCGGTCATAATCAGAGCCTCTGTAGGACGAACAAGACCAACAATCATTAAACGCCAGTCTGTGTTATGGGACAAATCAGAAATGGATTTGCAAGCAGGAATGTGCTCAGGTCAGCAAAAAAAAACAAACAAAACCAAACCCTTTGCACATTTTCTAGGGGAAATCAAATTTAAATTAATACTGCGCTAGAACTTAATGATTTGGTTTAATTGTTTGATTACTTGTTCCCCAAATAATTTACTCAGTTGTTAGCTCAACTTTAGCCTGTCAGAGAATAAATAAATAAAGAACAATCTTACTCTTGAATACACTTTATTTCACTTAAGAAAAACCACACTACCATTATCTGGGATGTCAGCCAAGCAGCAATTTCTACAGAGCACAGTTAATAGTTGCCAAACTGATGAGGCCGCGCTGCAGTTGCTGTTTACAGGATTATTACGGTTCAGAGGCAGTGCAAGCCAAGACACAGAATGGGAAGAGACATTCATGCACCAAGAGCACTCGTCTAGTGCAGCACAGGAGGAACATCCAGCTAACGTCATCACGCTTCCACTTCAGATGCATGAAGTGGAGGCTGAGCAAGATCACAGGCAGCCAAACACACATTTCATGTGTTTTCTGGCCAGTGTTAGAAACCAAATCTCCCCCAAGTAAATCATTTCTACAGCACTGGGCAATGAAATACCGAAAAGCAAAGGGGGGGGGGGGGGGGGGGCGCAAATGAGATTTGGAAAAGGATCACTGAGGGCTAACAAACAGCTAGAGGAGAAGGACTGAGGACCATGACGGCAGCCTGTGGAATAAGGAGCACGGGATGGGTATGGCATGGACAGCAACAGGATCTAAGGGGGTCTCCGTCCTATAACGAAGGACAGCGCCAGCCACTTCTCTACACTTCACCACTCACTTTTGAACACAATTATGTTCGCCTGCGTGCGGATCCACTTGACTTTGGGCGGCGTCCTCGGGCGATTGCGGTCGGGGTCGTTGGAGGCACGGCACTCATACGTGCCCGTGTCGTTGAGCACGAGACTGCGGAGGGCAAGGCTGCTGGCAGCGTGGCGGACATAGGTGGTGTTGATGTGGACACGCTCCTCACGCGCCCCATCAAAGAGCTGGGAGGCGGTCTCAACTGGCTCCTCGCCCTCTACGAACCACCACTGTATCTCTGGGATGGGCTCACCTATAGCCTCACAGTGCAACGTGGCACTGTAACCCACCAGTTTCGCCTGAGACATCGGGGACTTTATGAAGCCAGCTGAACAAGTGACCAGGCGTTCCGTTTATTTTAGTTAAAGGGCAGAGAATTTGTTGGGATGATATGAAACGAGTTGTGGTAAGATGAAAGAAGAAAAGGATGGAAAAAAGGGAAAGAAATAAGAGCATTAGAATGGAGGAAATAAAAGTGCGTGGTGCAACTTCAAAGCAGTTTGATTTTGGGCACCACTATGCAAGACCAAATACTTGTCTTACATCGGTAGAAAGACTAAATAAATGTAAAAAAATTTAAAATAAAGTAGGAGCATATGCTGAACAGGAATGGGAACAGCTTAGGAAGGCATTTAGAGTGCTCAACACGATGGAATTTAGCTGAACATGACTTGGAAGGATGAGAACTTTATCAAAACATTGTTATTTTTTTGATAATGGCTCATTTTGAATATAATATTCCCAAGTTTCAACACCATGGTGTAGTTTAGACTCATGTAATTGTTACAGGTTTAAAGAAACTTGAACAACATTCCATCTGTGCTCAAGAGGTGAGGCAATGCTAAACCCCCATAGAGACATTACAATGGACCTCTACTTTAAGAACAATGAGCAGACTGGCTGGGAGCATATGTATCCTCTTTAAAGACAAAAAACAAAACTTTAACATCAAAGAGTCTTTAGGATCGATGCAGAGAACTCTTAGATCTGAAGAGGGTCTGTTTTTTCTTAAAACAAACGGTAACTGTACATTGTCTGAAAACAAGCCACTGGAGCACACCCTAGTTTTCCTTCATCTCTCAGGTGAAATCTGGGCTATATATAAGACATGCTTGATTATATTCAGAGCAGTCCAACAAGTAAAATCAGAACAAGCTTACACACGATTGTTGCTCTAAATATCATTTGCCTTTTAAACCGATACGTGCAGCAGCCATTCAACAGTCACAAAAGGTCACCGTCACAACATTAACTGAATTTGATACCTGACAAACTTACCATCACAATGTTGAGATCCAAGATTTGTGAATCAAAGTGCAAATTGTGTTTGAAACTACAATGGTTAAATTAAAGGGTGACTGGCACCATGGGCTGATGAATTTCCAAGCATGCAGGGTTCAATGTCTGCAAATGAGCAGTTAACTTACTGTTGTACTGAACAAGACAAAGCTTCCCCTCCCCTACAAAGTTAATTTATGACTGACCAAATCATTCCAACACCTCAGTCATGCAAATGAACCCAATCAAGCAAGAAACAAAATGTACGACAATGTACTGTCAGTCTAACAGCCATTTTCACCATGCACACAATGGAGAGATCAAAAATAAGACCAAGGATATAAGACTTGAATCTAAATACATGACACCAAGCTCTCAAAAATGCACCACATAATATGCATTTGTGAAGGCTCTCAATAACGCGCAGCCATAACGAACCCAACAACATAATGAAAAATGTTCCATGGGCATTTTATCCCATTTTGAAAGCAAACTAGCAGTCAGTAGGAAATTGTCAGGCTAACAGAAAATGTATGAAGCTTATTCAACTGTGGACAAATACCTGCATGCTCTTGCTAACCCAATTTTCAAAACTGTGCTGAGCAGAAGACGGAAGGCTCTGGGGAAAATCTAATTTTAATTCAGATTTAGAACCGCTACAGCTCAAGTCAGCACTGGGGCTGGTGCCACGGCCTTCCAGGGTATTCTCCAGGAACATAATCCTGAATGTGGAGACAAATTGGGTAGAATGGGGGCAATTAAAGAACTGCAGCCAAAGATGTTGCTGGTCCGGAAAAAAGTTATAAAATGACAGACCTCAAAGCCACTGGTATCTTACACCAAAACATAGATAAGTGCCATTTAACTGCATTGTTGGTCTGGGTGCAAGTTTACCCAAGATGTCTGGAATAGAACACGACCTCCCCTGCTGTGTTCTGTACTCTATCTTCAAACCTGAAGATGATTAGGTGAGGATTAACAGGAACTGACATTCTTTCAGATGCTACTGGGTAGAAAATAAATTACAGTATGTGATTCCCTTGATGCAAACAGATACATGAAAAATATTTAAGAGCCAAGTTGTTCTTTTTCAAGAATAAGAAACGTTCACGCATTTAATTTCCAAAGATCAATTTACTTAGCGAATTCTGCGCGTTGACGGAATTACACTGCTGGCAACTTGTGTAATAACTTTACAATTTTTCAAAAGTGAAATACACGAGAATTGCGTATACTGTTACACAAGGCGTTTTCAAAGGGCATGTCACAGTCGCCCACAACGCATGGGGCGACGTGCAAAGCAAACTGGTCCGCACCGGTTTAATTGACCGCAAGCCGGCACACGTTAATTAAGAGCACCACGCCAAGATAACTGTGTGTAAAATAAGATGAACATGTTATGTAGCCAGATACCTAAATGTATGATAATCCTCCCCCGTAAACCTCATGAAGGTATGTACTCAGTCACTCGCTCCAACTAGCTTGCTTAGAAAGCCAAGCTATCTAACTAGCATTCTAATAATAAGATTATTATAACTACTACTACTACTAAATCAATTAAACGCCAATTTTGTGTGAATCAAGGCGGTTACCTTTGATTTTTTTCTTACACAGGCTTCGGTGCAACATGTTATAAAAAACAAAAACTACGGCTAGGGCGGATTCGCTAGCAAGCACGCGGAATTACAGTATAAAAAATGAATTCCGAGTGTTACCCAACATACTAGTGTAGGATTAGACGATTAATCCGACTGGCATGGTTTACTAGATTAGAGCTCAGATGGATGGAAACCAGTTACCACTACGTCGCATTTTAACCAACGAACTAACCCAACACATCTAACGCTATTTTAGCTTACAGCTCAGATAGCTGGCGCGCCTAGATAGCTAATTAGCCAATTAAAACGCGAATGTTGTATTCAAGTTCAAAAACATTCATGAAATGAAGTGATTTTCTTTAAAAGGCAGCGTTAGCTAGATAAGTAGATCGCTTGTATGAATAATTGTGCTGTTTAGATAGCTAGGTTAGCATACTAGTTAAAGTTAGCTTCGAAATGTTAGCAAGCAAGCAATATTTTCACGGCCTAGCTAGCTAAAGACTGATAGCGAGGAAGATATTTAGCCATCTTACCATGAAACATCTAACAAAGTCATGACAAATGCGATGTACCTTCATTTAACGCCACCCAACAGAAAATGTCAACGTACTTTAATGTTAGAATCACACGACAGAATAGGAAAGCACAGCCAATATACGATAGCCGACGATGTGGCCCGAAAGATTAGCCAGTCTCACCTGTTCGCGAAGCGGTGCGGTGAAAACAAAAAAGGGCAACAAGCCCCCACACCAACTGCATGTTGGTTCCCATCTACTCTTAATTATTTATTTATTTTTTAAATAAACACTAAAACACCGCTGTCGCCTTCGCAACCGATCCCCGACTTTAGCAGCGACACCGACAGCCGGAACCTCGGCACTGGCACCCAGCCGTTCAGCGTCCTCTATTTGATCCTGACGTGAGCGAGGACGAGCACGTACACACGCGGCGCGTAGGCGTCACCACGTCCGGCGAGTCGCAGCGTGAGTGGGAAAAAAACAAACAAACCAAAAAACCGCTCAGGCAACCTGCTTTGACTGGCTTCTTTCACATTGTTCTGAACATCAGTGTGCAAATGTGAATGATTTCATATGATTCCACACTTATCCGGTCCAAATTAAATTCCAGTGTCGTTGCTCTGGTGAGATGGATTAGTGAGTTCTGGCCTACAGCATGATGTAATCCGTGCAGAGGAAGTGGCTGATGCTTGCTCCATTCCATAGCCAGTATCTGTAGCCATTGAGTATTTCACTGCAGAACAGTAGCTCTCCCTGGTAAATCCCTTTGGTGAATCCCACACTTGAGGGTCGCTCATGCTATTGGCCTGAAGGCGGCCTCTAGGGTCGTCTTCCACAGGTCCACTGACCTCTTGATAAAGGCTCTTAGAGTCCTGTTGATGTTATACAGCTTCAGACATTCCAGGATCCATGTGTGGGGCATTGAGTCATAGGCTTTCTTGTAGTCCATCCAGACAGTGCACAGGTTGGTCTGTCTGGTCTTACAGTCTCAAGTGACTGTTTTATCCCCTGGTAGCTGGTGCTTGGTTCTCCTGCTGTTCTTGCCAGTGCCTTTCTGGACCCCGCTCTTGTATTGAGCCATGTGCCTATTCACCTAACGGATGGTGGGTTCTGTCTATGACCCTCATTTGTGCAACTAAGGTGTTCATGGAGTGCAGTTAGGCAGGGACCATATGAGGACCTGGAGCTGTTCAGCTCTTCATACCTGAGACCCTTTCTTGGAAGTCTGCTAGCATGATGGTCACTGGACCCTGTTCAGAGAGGTTGCTGGGGTCTTCTCAGGTTCTCTAACCACTGGGCGTTGTTGTATGATACCTCCTTCTCCAATATGCTTTTCCAGTATTGTTCAGTCTCCAGTTTTGGCGGGTATGTTCTAACGCAGTTTCCCTGCCACTGAAAGTACTTTCTTGACGGCTCGTGGGAGAAGGTCTTGTTTGTTCTCCTGGCTTCTCCTTCTCATGTGTACCTCTTCTGGCAGGCAGCCAGAGATGTTAACCTTTGCTTGGCAGGCTCCACGGCCTCGGGTATGGACAGCATGTTGTACTTCTCAGGTACCTTCATCACGCCTTTCTACAGTTCTGATAGCTGGCTGACTTCTCTCCATGTTGTCCTTATCTTGGCCTCCAACCTCCTTTTCCACAAAAGATTCTGCTCCTTGATGATGTTCATCTTGTAGCTAAGCACCTCAAGTATTATTGCTGCTGTGGTGTATATCAGCTGGTTTGTTTCAGTGATGGTCACAGTGTCGATCATCCGTAGTGCTGCATTCACATTTTCATTCACATATTATTAAGGGTTGTGGACAATTTCTATAAAAACCTTTTTTTTTTTTTTTTTTTTTTCAGATGTTGAATGGCATATGCTAAAAGAGGGAGGCAGTTAAAATTTTGCAAGAGCTTTCGGCAACATTTCCCCCTGAAAAATGTTTTCAACTCTGTGTTTCTGATCTTTTGTTTGTCTGACTGCTTGAATCACTTAGGATCAAACAAAGGGAAATTGTACAGTCTGGCTATTAATGCCTACTTGCCATTATACCTCACAAAACTGCTTCCAAAATTAAAATAATCATAAGGAATAAAATAAAGCAGTGCTTAAACAAAGAGAAAACGTAATTTTTTATTTTTTATTCTGTAGATGTGTTAAAGATCCACAAAATATGGACCTGCTCTGTGATACAACTAATGTAACATTACATATTGGTTTAACCGAATGGTGTTGCTAGTATAAGTTGTTTGTATGAGTTGTTAAGTTATTTGTATTTGTATAAGTTGTTTGTATTTGTGTGTGTGTGTTTGCTCAGCAGGTTGTAATGCTCGTATTGCAGGAAGGGGGTAGTCAATACTGTAGAAGCAGATTCTTTGTGAATACAAAGTCTCTCTCTCTCACCTGACATTCCAGGGTGCCGACCAACCTTAAAACTGTTACATATCAAGTTGCCATCTCCTGTTTAGCCTGGGCTCATACAGCTTCTCACTGTCATTATGATAGTATTATAATCTTAAATTATAATCTTCTACCTCACAAATTCAGAATGCTCCAAATGGAAAGTTTGAGTGCAATTTGTTTCAGTATTTTTTCGTCCTTTTATTTAAGGATGCTCCCTCTCTGCAGTCCGTGTTGAAAGAGTACATGAGAGCTTAGATTTCTCACGCATGTTTGTGTAGAACTACAGCAGCGGATCTTCCTGTATCACAGAGGCTCTCCCACAGGTCTCTAGTGTCTGGTGACTTTCTCTCACTATACACCCGTCTCTCAGAGGCCAGGAGGGGATGGATTTCATGCAGATTAGAAGGAGGCCATGAGGCATTACAATAGTGGAAAAAGTCAGAGAGGAACCACAAAAAACTCAATGTCAATTTAGCTCATGTTGAGAAAGAGATTAAATAAACAAAGAAGGTTTTGATATGTTTAGACATTTTTAAAAAATCATGTATTTGGTCAGAAGAAATTAAATCATTGAAGTTTACCAAGGTATGTTTTCCAGGTTTTGTTTGACCTCAGTGGTTAAGGTACTCGATTAGTAATCGGAAGGTTGCTAGTTCAGGTCCCTGTTAACCCTCGCAGTTGTATTCAGTCATAATAATAATTCACTGTGGATAAAAGCATTGGGTAAATTACATCATTTAATCAGTCCAACAGACTCTATTCATATCATAACCACAAAGTGAATGTTGTCCATATTGGAAAATATGTGACAGACTCTCACAACAACCATAAAAACATGATCTTCAAGTAAAAAACCTCATAGTGTTAACAGTATAAAGCTATGTGCCTGTCCCAGAATGAACATGACATGCCTTTGGCATTTTGAATCTGCTTTCAAATCATAAAGATTGCTATGATAACTGTATAGGTCATTCTTGATATCTGAGAAGAAATGTAATGCCTACAGATTAGTAGGTCATTACAGTTAGCTAACCTAACTTCCATTGCTTAAAGAAAAGCCTGCATGTTTATGCTTTTCTTTGATTGTATGTTTATTTAGTTTAGTTGGTTGTTATTGGTTGTTACAAATATGATCAAATCTCTGCCATATACCTATGAAGTGTAAGAAATGAAAGAATGTGAATGTGTTTTTAAAAAAGTTAAAATTCAGCAAGCTTGGTGCAAGCATTCCACCAGGTTAAAATCTGTTTTTTGATCATCAAAAAGGTACTTTGTAGCGTTAGTCTAAGAATCATGTTGATTGTTGAATGGTTTGGAACATTAACTTAATGCACACAATGTGGTGATTAATATGGTTTTGGGAAACCTTTTATAGTCAGATTTGTATGACACTTGTAACCTCACAATCAGAAATATAACTTAGGAAACTCTGCTAGATTGCACTACTGAAAACACTATTTACTGCTTCAAAGACGTCATGTTTGAAAAGGACAGCCAGTTTCACACTGTGTAGCCTTGCAGTTGCCCTCTTGGTTACTGGTGTTTTTTTATTTACATATTGGGACGGGTTTTGCTCCTCCAATCTACCCCCTGTGTGTGTGTCTGTTCCTGTGATAAGCTTGCCTTGTTATGCATGTACGTGTTTATCTTTGTCACCAAGTTTTCAAGCAAAATACAATTAAAGGAGTTGTTTGGTCCTTACTTGACTACTCTTCTGGGTACTTTTATTCTGGTGCACAGAACTCCTAGATGCAGCATTCCAGCCTGACAGAACATCTGTGCTGATTCAGCTATATTATAAAAACCTAGTAAGTCATAAAAAATAACGGTTAAAATAATGAAATAATCTTCTATCTGAATGTTTGTCAGTTATGATCAGTCCTCACACTTTTACCATGATTGAAGCCAGGTACCCTCTGGCAGTTGTGGTATCAGTTTGAAAACAGCTTGCATAGAAGGAAGCAGAGAATAAGAGTATGAAACAAGAGTATGAAAATCACTGGCTACTCCACACCCAGAAACTCAACCCGGTCGTATTATATGAGAAGAGCTTAAATGGCCACATGGTGGCGCTTTTGCTTACCTCACTGAAAATAAAACTATTCATTTGCCTTGGGGTCATCTTTCCCTTGTCTGCCTGTCTGTTATATGATTCCAGATGACTTTAATCGCTCTATGTGTTTATTTAGTTATTCACAAGAGAAAGAAACCACATAATCTGTGTTACACCGGGTAGCTATCCTTTCATATTACTTTTATTTGAACATGACAAATCTCCTTTTCACAATAACTGCATTTCATTAGCCTCTTGAATCTTGCCTGGACAGTTAACTGCTTGCAACACCAACAACCCAAGGCTGTTTTGACATAATATGGTCATTTATGTAGATTAGAAAGAGCTATGACACTTCTATATTAGGTCATCCTATATATGCATATTAGGACCTGTATGTCAGTTCATTGCTAGGCCTCACAGTTATTAGAAAAACATTACTTCTCATATTCTGAATGCCTTTTTGGGTGAACAAGAGCAATAAATTACATCTTGATCCTCTCTTGCTTAGGTAACTCATGTGTAGTCCTAGCAGGGCTGTAGACGTGATTTAAAGCTTGGAGAGACATTTGTGTAAGATGTCTGTCCAATCTCCCAGCACACTGAGTTTCTTCTGCCTTCAGAAGAAGCTGGAGAATAAGTAGGAGTTTCCGCATGATGTTCCTGCAGCCAATCCCTGCTTTCTCCTCTGGTGGCGTGTGTGTCGTTTCACATATTGCTTTTTGGGGTGTACTCAAAACAGTTTTGACCTGGAATAACACTGGCAGACATAGAGTCACATATCTGTTCCACTGTTCAAAATGCATGGTATGGCAATTTTATCAAGGGTCTCTAACATTCAGTAAAGGATGTTTCTGTATAAAACATGTACTTTTGAAAATGTGACACTAATTTACTCCAACAGGCTAAGTTAAAAAAAATCTTAAATGTGCAATGTTCCAATCTGGTACACGTTCTGAACAATAGACAATACCCTCTAGAACTGGTGATAAAAAACAGACTAAAAATGTTTACTAGGTTTTAACATTCTGGTTCCAAAATGCATTAATAATGGCCAAAATATTTTTCATAAATGAAACAACGAAACTCTAAAATCTTTTGCTGTGTCCACTTTAATCACTATCACTGCTTGCACGAAAATGCCGTTAAACAATCCTGGTCTTTAATGGGCCTAAACAGTAGGGGTCCTTAATGGCCAATGGTAGCTCAGTGATTACGACCCTCTGCCAGTAGGTGTAAGCTTCCCAGTTCAAGCCCTACCATGGTTGCATGTCTGAGCAATGCCCTCAAGTTGTGTTCAATCATATTCGTAGGTCACCTTGGATAAAAGCATCAGTAAAATGCCATATATGTAATACAATAGTTGCATTGCTTTTTGGTAAGGGGCTTTGGATACACTTGTTTGGTTTGCCATGGTTCTATTTCCCAACTGTTCTTGTGTGTGTGTGTGTGTGTGTGTGTGTGTGTGTGTGTGCAGGAGGTTGCTCTGTCAGCCCATGGACTGTGATTAGAGTGGTCTGATAGTGGAGGCATGTGTCTGCGCATGAAGTCTCTCATTGTACCCTGTGCTCTTCTTGCGTCACCATGCAGGCAGTTTCGCCGCTGGCTGCAGTGTTTGTATCTGGGGGACAGCTCCGACACGGGGAACAGATCTGGGTCATGCGGCTACAGCAGTGTAAGACTGTTATTCCCTTGAAATGTGCCGAAGAACATGTGGATGCTTTCAGATGTCTTCTTCACAAAGCTCTCTGATGAATTTTTGTGCTTTTGTAATCATTTCAGACTGTTCTTCAAACTAATAATAATTTCAGACTGTTCTTCAAACTCTTCAAAAGCTTAGTATTAAATAACTAGGCAATGATCGAAATATATCCAAAGTGAAAGTTGAATCTGGAAACCATGAGGCACCTGTCATCTTCTCGAGATAATCCAGAATAAGGAGGCAAGAGAGAGAACAGCCTCTAGTTCACACATAATACATTGCGCAGTATGTGTGCAACAGCACCAGAGGAGCGCAGAGACTAATCTGATTTAGTTTACACCAAATGGCTCCCATCACTGACACACACTTCCTCACTGTAGCTGCAGTCATGCATCAGGCAAAGCTGGGAAACATCCCGGATATGAGCCAAAGAGCTTTTAACACCAGCTAAGAGAGTTGCTCCACACACGGGAGGAAATGCATGGCCTTCGCCAGGGCTTCAGCACTTGGCAGGTAATTAAGCGCACATTGACATGTTTGAATGACTGCCAGCCCTAACACGAACCCTTTCCTGTTTGTGAGGTGTTCAGAGAGATTACAGGCGCTGCAGCAGTGCAACGTCCAGTAAGCGCAGGTTCCCTCACTATGCAGGCACAAACAGTGGTTCTCTGTGACAGTGTGCCCACATCTGGGCACAATTAGAATATGCAAACCTGCCCATATTCAAAGACCTGCTGCTTATTCACGGCCTAAAACACACAGATGCAGTCTTCCTGTCGAACTTGCAGCTGCTGTGATGAGTTGAATTACTTTGACATATCATATTAGGAGAAGGCAAAGATCCCGATGAGAAAACGATGCCTCCAGATTAGACAGTGTAACCGGATAAAGTGTCTGCATCCAATCGTGCGCAGTCACGAAGTCCCACTGTGCTCCAATGGTGGATAACTCTATTGGTGGCTATTCTGGTGGTTATTCTGTGGTAGACTTACTGAATTAGATTAGGACTCATATCAGCCTTCCTATAAACAAAGCATGTGCTTCTGTGTGGCCGGAAGCATTCAACTTGGATATTATGAGGTCTGGCGGCATGATGCCCTGGCGGAGTCAGATCTTTATCGTCTGCTGGAAGGGATTAGCTGGAACAGAGTTCTCAGATGGATTTAGTCAAGGCCCAGCACATTGAAAACAATACGGTTAGCCCACACCAGACGGGCCGTAGATGGCGGCGATAAGTGGCCCTGTATGAAGCTTCTTTCGTGGTGCTCATGTGCAACTAATGATCATATCAGACCTGAGGTCTGTCCTCCAGAATGCACAGTTTTCTAAGGAAATGGACTCCACATGCGCAAATGCGATCGCCAGAAAAAGCCACACTGAATGTTCCCCCAATCACCTTTTAACTTTAATGCATTCTACATTGTAGGCATGTTCTAGAGAAAGGTTGCTCATGGGTTTAGCACATCAAAATAGGAGGGAAAAAAATGATTCTTTGTCTGGCTTTGATTGTTTGCTTTCTTTGTTGTTTACTTTCTTTGTTTTGGATTGGGTGTGTTTGGATAGGTTCTGGAAGTTAACCGCTGGAAACTTTTACCAAAAGGTATAGCTTCCTCAGGGAGATTTTTCATTAAATGTCTCTTGTCCTGAAAAAACGAATTACGATCAGAAGTTATGTTTTCCAGGACAATTTGTCCTTCTTAATGGACTGAACTCAAGAAACAAATTGATGCAGACAGACCACACAGAGTTGGGGGGTGGGGGGTCATGTCATCCCAGTGGAGTGGTCTGAAGATAGAATCTTGGCTCATTTTTCCATACACTATGGTTAATTGGAACAATTAGAGCTTGCCTAACTTCCGAAATCTGTTTTTGTCTCCCTCCAAAAGTTTTCTCAGTCCCATTTGACCCTCAGGAAAACACCACGTGGTCCTGTTGCCATTGGTGATTTCTAAGTCATGACATCTAAAAAGAAGTTCTTAGGAAGAATGCAGTGCTATATACAACACACACATGGGTCAAGCATTTCATAAGTTAAGTTGAGGGGAAGAAGCAGGGGGAAGATCCAATTTTTCCACATTTCACAGGGTTTGTGCGTTTATCATTTTAAAGTTGAAAATGAACTTTTTTTTTTTTTCCCTCACATCTCTGGTGCTGTTCCTGGTCAGGATGAAACAGCAAAGGAAGTAGAATCTCTCTTACAACTCCACAATGCTTCTTATCAAGCAAACCTTATAGTAATGGCATCCGTATTCCGGTGGGGAGCAATAACAACTTTCCTTACGAAGAAGCGCTGAGAAATAGTGGTTGGCACAAGACCGATGCAAGAATGTAGGCAGAATTAAGTTATAGACCATTCGGGAGAATATAAACAAATCCTCACACAGTTTTAGAGAATCAGCATTTCATATGCTGGGTGAGTTTCTATTTGACATATGACTGGAACATGAGGTTTTGTGTCACCATAGGTGCCCTGAGAGTGGCACGTTGCATCAGAGCTCCCCATCCCCCAGTATTCAGTAAGCATAGGCCTTAATAGACATCAGAACAACAACTGAGAACTTTGTTGTCTCCTGTACATCCAGAGGCCACACTACCACTGGAGAGATCGAAAATACAGAAGGAGCCATTATGAAGCGAGCACTATGACACTCAGACTGGGAAACTATGCGTCATGTGGACTACAGCCAAATGCTGGTATCACTGCGTCACGTCTGTTGATGTTGGAGCTCTAATGTCCCATCATCGGTGAGGTCAACCTTGGAGCTGTCTGGTCAAATGTATATTTGTATAAGGACTGTCATCTTGTGTACTTTAGAGCAAAGACTGCATAAACATGGGCCCTTTAATGAGCATTTTAGCTCTGATCGTGTCTTACCAAAGCTTTGTCTATGTGAGGAGAATGTATTGGGTCATGGTGAAGACTTATAACAGCTGAGCTTGACGTGAAACCTGTTTTTAGTATGACTGTATCCTAGAACAAAAATAATCCATTGTGTCTTGGTCAATGTTGTGGTATGTAATAAACATATTCCATTAGATAATTCCAGGATTCAAGTGTTAATTTTAAGCTTGTTATTTCAGGTACAATTGAGTCTCACATTTAAAGTTACCATTTTGGTGTCCTAAAATTTGCACCTTTGACATGTCTATGGGATCACTATGATGTAATGTATTTTTTTTCCCCTGGTGACTCAGTCGGAGCGTTACATTCATTATTTACACTGAACCAGTGGGTCACTGATTTAACACGGATATTTCAGATCATGCAGCACCAGTTGTCAACCGTGAGCCTAGTTTCTCTCAGATGAACAGCTCTAAGCAATCGTGAGAAGAACAGAGAAATGCAACAGAGCCAGACATGACAGGGAGGCACTACGAGAAAACAACATTTTTTACAGAATTGTAATGGTCTCTTAGAGCAAACATTTAATTCTAGTCCCACCGTAATAAAAGGGCGCTTGGATCAGAATATAAACATCTCTCAAAGTTAAACCAGATGCAGCCTGGAGTGCCTCACTCTGGACTGGGAGAAAAAGGAAACCGTTTCACACAGAGAAATGACTCAACGCTCCCTCCATCTCTCGCCCAGCGCGAGCTAGGCTGGCCGAAACAACGTCGGCTTTTACTGCGTCCTCACAGGCTGTTGCTGGATAGTTTCATTTGGTCCAAGCTTGAGGAAACCTCAGGCTGGATCCTGGGTTTTCTGTGGTTTGCCATTGTTGATGCTGAAAGCCGTATACGACGCATTAGCTCACTGCCGGAGGACTGAGCGTCTCAGACAGCAATCAGCTGGACTGAACTATTCAAGCAAAACATTTTGATAGTTTACTGTGTTCTATACAGGTGTGAGGCAAAATTTTTCCTTTCTTTCTTTGCCAATTATTCTGAAAACTGCATATCTGTTAGTCACATCAAAAGCTATATTAGTTCTTGTCAGGGCACATGATGATGGGTTACAAACAACAAGCCAGTCAACAAATCTTTGTTTTAATCAGAGATAAATGTACGTATTAATATACAAAAATAAGTTGATACATTATGAAATTTCACAGTAGATACACAGGTACTGTAAAACAAGAAATATATTTACAGGGATATAATATCTGTGCTATCAACATAACTTGTACAAAGTTTAAAGATTACACAACAGAAACGCAAACTGTTCTGTCACTTATTCACAAAAAATGCAATAAGCTACTATGTAGAGGTACACTGAATATCAATCAACTTAACAATGCATCTCTTCCTAAAACATCACACTCAAGTAACCCACAAACGCACACACACAATAATGATATCAAAACCTTTAAAACAGTAGAACGTACTTGATATTATTTGGACAGAAACGGCTTGTAACCGATGGTGTTGGACTGTGGCTGGTAAGTTCGTTGCTCGGTGGGTGGCTCAGTTCGTGTTTCCTGCCAGCATTTGCGGCGCTCTGGCGCCGTGCCTGAAAAATCCCGCACCTCCGACAGCCCACGCTCTGCGTTCGGCCTTCCACTCTATCGCGAACAGTCTCCAGAGCCCGGAAGAATTCGGCCTCTTGGCTTTCCGAAGGAGGCGCGTTTGGGGAAGATGGGTGTAGAGCTGCTCTGAGGACATTTTTCTCAAAACACTGAGATTTAATAGTGATACCTCTTTAATAGTGATACCTCTTTAATAGTGATACCTCTTTAATAGTGATTAGTTATCCTACTGTGCACTAATTCTTACACTTGCTCATGTATACAGTGTAATGGAAGTGGTTTCAATCTGTTGGCAACATTTGAGCTTTAGATGATGTTACAAACCCATTATTAGCCTGTATTCAAATCTTCATCTTCACCCAAGTCAAGTCTATTTCAAATTGCATATGAAAAGTTATTTCACTGATATGTGATTACACAATTACACTGTATATATTAAACAGGCTGGAAAATGCCATTTATGAATGCGAGCTACTTTTTCACATGAACCAGTATTGACCTATAATGGTTCTTTACATGAAAACTGACAGTAACAATAAATATCTATGTGAAGACATCGAATCTTTTCTGGAAACATGCAAAACAAATGCAAAAGTAATATAAATTAAACAACCTTTTGGAGAATTAGTTTTCTCCAATAAATAATACTGGTCATGTATTTACAATATGCACATTATCAGGCCCACATCATACAACAGTCTATGACTTCAATTCTTGTAGAAAAACCAGATAGTGAGGCTGGCACCCATTCTTGAAGTATGTACTGCATGCATCTACATAAATCAGTGGTTCATTTAAAAAACTGCAACTCTGCATTGGAAGTTATGACCAGCCCACATACACTGAGCTGTCATTAGATGTACAGGAAACAAGCTGGTCTTACACACAGACAATGTCCCAGTGGTCTTACACACAGACAGTGTTCCTAAAACAGTGAATTCTCCTCACTGCCTTCTGTACCTGCAAGGCAACAAAGAGTAATGAGTGAAACAGTCATGATTAGCATCTGAACATTTTTCCCAAATTTGAACTGTGCCCTCAACAAAACCTAACCCTCATTCAAATCCAAAAGTGGCCTGGGTCATGGATCTGAGACAAGCTGGCTGTTAGCAGATAAGTTATGAATTCCACATCATTTCATATTTACACTGCAAAATCCCCACTGTTCACTCATTTAAAAGCAGATGGACACAAATTAACCAACAAATTAACCGGAATACATTCTGCATACTGGACATTCTGGACATAAATGAATCCTGCAGGTGTTAAATCAACATTGCAGATGTTAGTCCAACGTGAGAGATACTGCAGGTGTGTCTGTGTGAAAGGTGCATGGACCTGGACGTTTGTCCGTGTCTGTGTGGAATGTGATTGGGCAGCACACGTGTCTGTGTGGAAGGTGATTGGGCAGCTCACGTGTCTGTGTGGAATGTGATTGGGCAGCACACGTCTCTGTGTGGAATGTGATTGGGCAGCACACGTGTCTGTGTGGAATGTGATTGGGCAGCACACGTGTCTGTGTGGAAGGTGATTGGGCAGCTCACGTGTCTGTGTGGAAGGTGATTGGGCAGCTCACGTGTCTGTGTGGAAGGTGATTGGGCAGCTCACGTGTCTGTGTGGAAGGTGATTGGGCAGCACACGTGTCTGTGTGGAAGGTGATTGGGCAGCTCACGTGTCTGTGTGGAAGGTGATTGGGCAGCTCACGTGTCTGTGTGGAAGGTGATTGGGCAGCTCACGTGTCTGTGTGGAAGGTGATTGGGCAGCTCACGTGTCTGTGTGTGCAGCACAGAGAAGTAGTCCTTACTTCTACAGTGGCCATAATGGCGCACCCCTATGGAGCGTCCGAAAAAACAGGTGGCCCTGCGCAAATGGCAAGCACTGGCATAGGTGATGTTGTCATTGCCGCAGATGGTCTGGTCGGTGAGCAGGGGCATAGGGCAGAGAGCAGTGCGGCACATGACACAGTGGGCACTGTTGGTCTGGTCCGTCACGCAGGTGTGTGTTCCCGGACACACCACGTTGGAGCACGACTCTGAATGCAAGAGTACAGGGGACAGGCTCGAGCTCACAGACACAAGTATTGTTTATTCCAAAACATTTGTTTGTTTGTTTGTTATTGGCCAAAGTCTCATGTACCAATAAGTGAAAATCGTGTTAGCCACATACAATGAACAAAGGCAGAGCAACGTAACGGGCTTCGAACAGAAGGCTCGTGATGAAACAGACAAGGCTCACTTTTGCACTCTCCCTGGTACATGATCTCCAGGTCAGGATGACCTTTGCACCGAGCCAGCAGGAGAGCGCACTCGTCTTTGTAGGAGTTGCCATCGCTCCCGCAGACCGCGTGCTTCTGGGAGACGTTGGAACAGTCCGGGGAGCACACGCACTGAGGACGTCCACCCTTCATCCTGCACACCTTCCCCGGGCCACACTTCACCCCTTCACACGTCTCTGTGAACATAAAAAACACGTTTGAAAAATCCATTCATCGCCTTTCCTTTAAAAAGAGGAAATGATTATTGTGATTGGCTCTTTGCTGTACATTTTTCCTTAAATGTGTTGAGGACTGATCATGATCTTACTGTAAGTATTGTCACAAAAGTACTATACTGCACTATGCACAGACATGCTATAGCCATATTAGTTAGCTTTACCTCAGGATCTTTATGTCTTTATGATATGAGTGTTGACATGTACCGAGCCCCAGATCCCATTCCCTGTAAAATCCCTTTTATGTGCTGTTTACAGAGGAGTCAGCCACACTAGCACTAACACACTCACAGCATGAAACCTCTGGCTCTTCTAGAGAGCCCATATGTTATGTTTAAGGGGATGATGTAAGGTATTTTATGGTAGCAAGTTTATGATGTGGTCACTCCCATAAAGGAATCCTAAATAGGAATGTACGGAAGTATACAGATTAGTCAGAGTTTGAGCTGGAGCTCCAGGAATGCTCTGAAGCCCCTGTCATGCCGACACCCACGCAGAATATCAATAAGCAAAGTCCAGTAGTCTGTATTATGTTGTGATAGCAGAAGAGAAGCATTCTGGAGCCAGCAGTAAAACAGACCTTCACTTTTCCCGCCCCCGCCCCGCATATCTAACGACGCTGATTGTGTGCTAAGTGTTCAAAGCTTATGAGGACCAGACCTCCCTAGCATGTGGCAGCCATTTCTCTCTGCGGTAAGATGGAATTCAGTCGTTTCTTCGGGAGAAAGGGAAAAACAAGGCCGCGTTCCAATAAGCACTCGGAAAGAGAGAGAAGGGGAGGAAAGGGGAAGAAAAAGAACCGCTATTGTATCGAGCACATTCCGTTTAACTCATATTACGAGTGCCCTGCAAAAGCTGAAGCTTTAGGCTGGTGTCTTGGCTAGTGTCTGTAGGGCTAGTGTCTTAGCCGAATGTCAAGTGTGTTAGCTAGTGTCTTAGCTAATCAATTTTTCCTCAGACTGAAATGTAATCACTCTGACTAATCCTGAATACTTAGAAGCTGGGTTCCTTTATCAGCATGTCATGAACAGTAATGTCTAACACTCTTTCTTTCTGTTCTAAAGCATTTATTTGAAAATTTCCCCATAATGGAATTTCAGATCATGTTGACACCTGGGTAACAAGAGAAGACAAACTTAAAATGTGTGTCCATAGTCCTACTACTCTCGTGTGTGTGTGTGTGTGTGTGTGTGTGTGTGTGTGTGTGTGTGTGTGTGTGTGTGTGTGTGTGTGTGTGTGTGTGTGTATATGTGTGGCACACACACACACACACACACACACATACACAAATGCACGCATGTATGTATCTGAGCAAACCAGCATACATGTTCCAAACTCACAATACTGAACCATACTCAAAACAGCTGGATGGAATTAGAGAGATCGTCTGGCTCAAATCCATACCAAGCTTTTTGCATTTGAAGAAATTTTGAAGAGTCCAGTTATCAACCCCAGATTGGCCCCAAACTGGCGTGTCTTGAGTATGAAAAGACACCATGCATGCTTTCCTCTCAATATCCTTACCCTTTCTTCTCTCATTCCAGCAGTACCTGGATCGATACCGACCCTTCATAACATACATACAACTTACACATACAAATCAGTTACTGTTCCACTCTTTAATAAAAATCTTTGTTGGTGCTGAAAACATGTTGCAACAAGACCTGTGAGCAAAGTTTGTTCCTTACGACAGATCAACCCAAGACAGCTCTACAACCATCCGATCAAAAGTGTAGCTGGTACCTTTCACCATTAGGAAAACCATTAAAAGCCTTCAACTAACGTGAGGAACTGTACATTCACCACAGCACACAAAGTCAAATGTAGCATTCCTCTACTTGATCCAGTGAGTAAAATCTTTCACATTGAGTGAAGTAGTTTACTAGTTACTGGAGAAGGACCTACCTTTGCAGGGTTTACAGGACACAATACCCAGGAAACCCAGTAGGCTGACTTCATTGATGGGCAGGCTGGTGTTGGACCAGGCTGTGTCCAGTCGGCCACCTGCACAACACTCCTCCCTGGTCACTCCACGCATGAGTACCATGTCACAGCGCTGTTCCTGACCCTGCTGCAGCCAACACATGCCCGCTGCATGCACATGCACACACACATAAACATATGCGTACCATCATGGATACATGCACAAATCACTTTCACAGTTTATTCTGTACAAATAAGTGGGCAGTTAACTAGCATCACTGAAACTGATTAAAGGATATTTTAATGTAGACATCAAAACTTCCTTTAGTGTTGCACGTGCTGAGACCATAAGGTTAATGCCATTATTACACCATAGCATAAACGCCCACATGGCCCCAGCAAGAGTATGACACGTGTCAGTCTTCTGATTTTAAGGAGTCCTGTTAACTTTAAAATTATGTTTTTAGACTCAATTTCATCTGTATTCACAGCACAAGAACACATAGTTACATCTTAATAATGAATTAATAAATATTTTGTCATAGTGTTCATAAGTAGGTACTTCAGGGTGAGATGATTATTACAAAGTTATCAGAGGGCAATTCTGCTTCACAAATGTATACCAAATACAACGTTACAATCCTAAACTGTTACCATGGACCTAGATCAAACAAAAGATTGCTTCAGTGATTTTAATGGTTAGCTACTTATAATAATATTGGCTATACTTCGTTGTCTGCTCACATTATAATGCATGGCTGCACCTGTACAATGTGCGTGCCGCATCAGATGAAGTTTTATCTGGCTTCTGTAGTCAAGTTCACCGAGTTCGACATTTCTCATGGTTTTACAATCTGTTATCAAATTAACCTAGCACTGGCAAAGCTGAAGCGACCCAAAAGCAACATTTGAGTATTTTCCCCACGTAAAACACAAGGTCTAAGATATATAGCTATCGAGATTTAAAAAACAAACAAACAAACAAACAAACAAACGGGAAAAGCTTTGAGCCTTTGATCCACTTCCACGAACTTACCGTTTGTGCGGTGTTTTCCAAGTATTTCACACAACGAAATAAGCAGCACAGAGTGGAGCGCAGAGAAAAAGTTCATGATGTTCACAAAAGTTCTTTCCACACAGATGTTCTGTTCGGAGTAATAAACCCCCCCCCCCTTCACAAATATTTACGAGAATAAAAGCTTTGGTCAGACTTAAACGTTTAGCTGTTGCTGCGAAGCGTTGCCCTCGTTTACGTGAATGGATTCGTTGTAAGTGATGTTGGTCCGCCTCTGTATAAATATTTTGCATCGAGTGAATTATGCTGCGGGGTTAGGATGGGCGTCGCTAACATGGACGGTGAGGGGCTGACTGTGTCACTTCTCGGATATGAGGCAGAAAACTCCCACATCTAATCTCATTCACACCAAACCGAAAGGACGGTTAATTGTCACACTGTATTTATTTCGAAATAATACACAGAAAAACGCCTTGAGTTTAGTCTAGTCTGCTTCATTCCTTCCTCCCACGGTATAAGCACCTCTCACAGCTGATTAAATGTACAAATGTGTATTCCGTTCAGGGCACTGCTAGTGATAATAAATAATGCTTCTCAAAGTTTCCAGAATTCGTGTGATTTCACTATATGATGTTCATCCATTTTCAATAAAGTCTAAATAGGTGTTTTAACTAACCGCTTCACAAGAATCTCTGAACTAGTCTGAAGTAAAAGGTTCCTGTTCTAATATGGACATTTACTGTATGGTCGATGGTGGATATAAAACCTAATAGTTTCTCATTCTCTGTGCTGTCAACCTTCATTTGTATAGTTTGTGTCATTACGTTGCCTCTCCTGTTGCGCTATCTGCTCACCAGCTATTTTACTAATCTTGGACAGCTTATTTTACTGACAGGACAGGCGGAACAAGGCGTTAGCAATACCAAAGTCATGGGTTAGAGTGCACACACAGTTATACTGATAAAAATGTACATCTGCTAAATGCTGAAAATGTAACTGAACACATTTCTTTAAAATAATACCATTTACTGCCCTCCAAACATTAAACTGTAAGTGATGTAGACCTGCTGAATCTTGATTAATTATGTATTGCACACAATATGTTACTATACCTATAGTATATGTGACTGTGTGTTTAAAAGAATATAGTCTCTGTTCTTTAACCCATACCTTGTTCAATCGATTGTTTTCCCTTACTGGTGGATTTAGTAATATTCAAAGTGGACGGAGACTGACAAAACAATCGGAAATCCACAGGTAATGTGCTTCTGATAGAATCCATATCACTCTCAGATCACACACAAGACATTTCCCAGGCCAATCAGAAGCTACATTTTAGCAGCTGGTCTCATGCAGCTGGCTGGAAACTGGAGCTAAGCACTTTTCCACAGCCCCTTCAGGGCTCGAGTGAATCTTCTCCTGTGTTTCTTCAGTGCCAAAACCTCAGGCGTGTGGCTCTCTCACTGCTCATCAAGCCATACGTGCGCAAATGAAGAGTCTGACTAGTGGCAGGAGTTATGATCACATCCGCCAGGCATTTGCTTTGTTTTCAACTGACCAATATGTTAGTCATTGCCGCGGTTTGCTGTGTTTATTAACATTTTGGAGAACATTCTAGCCAGTGGAAGAGTGGAGAAAAGCGACTGTAATAAAGAAGCTGTTATGTTAAGTTTCTGGCAGCTACATTTCAGCAGAGATCCTCATGGAGCTTTGTGGTTTGACAGTGGGTTGCACTCAGTAAAAAGTGAACCCTGACTGCAGAAATACGAGCAGAAGTTCCCTCATGGCTTCAGGCAGGTGGCTGACAGGCCTGGCCCAGCTCAGCTCACACTGGTCTTGTTCATCCTGAGCCAAAGGCGCTGTGCATAATTGGCTGCCGCTTCTCACCAGTGTGTTGATTGGATGTAAAAGCTGTGTGTTGATTATGAAGAATGCTTGTGTTCTGAGAAACATGCTTTATAAGTGTAATATCATTCACACAAAGAGACCGTGGTGTGAGTCTAGGCATTGGGTCACACTTCTTATACATAGACAAAGTAAACAGATGCCAGCAGTGATTTCAAGAATTCAAAATTGCAAGTTGTCATCAAATCTCTCTTTAGGCTTACAAATGCATGCAGTTTTAAAGATTATATTGAAGATACAAAACGACATTTTTTTTTCTAAAAAGAACCCTTTTTGATGCCATGTTTTTGTGTATGTTTGATGTGACCTTGTAGATGAGTGACTTTCACTGTAACATAATCAAGCACCTCTGTGCTGTCTGCAGTCACAAGTCTGTGGGGCCACCAAGCAGCCACTGCTGGTGTGAGCATGCCGGTCACTGTGGAGTCATGCTCACAGTTCTGCAGGAAGTTCTCAGTCCCCTTTGGCTTCCATTCCCAGCTTCAGCTTCCCCACTTCCACTGTCTGGGCTGTGCCGTGTTGGGATATTCCATGCTGGTACCCTCCTATCTGGTTTTAGCTATACTGAAGGTCCTTTGATCATGAGGTTGGGTAGGATGCACTGGGGTGTGAACTAGGCTGGGGCAGGACAGGTTGGAGGAGGCCTGGGCTGTGGGGCAGGACGGGTTGGAGGAGGCCTGGGCTGTGGGGCAGGACGGGTTGGAGGAGGCCTGGGCTGTGGGGCAGGACGGGTTGGAGGAGGCCTGGGCTGTGGGGCAGGATGGGTTGGAGGCGGCCTGGGCTGTGGGGCAGGACGGGTTGGAGGAGGCCTGGGCTGTGGGGCAGGACGGGTTGGAGGAGGCCTGGGCTGTGGGGCAGGACGGGTTGGAGGAGGCCTGGGCTGTGGGGCAGGACGGGTTGGAGGAGGCCTGGGCTGTGGGGCAGGACGGGTTGGAGGAGGCCTGGGCTGTGGGGCAGGACGGGTTGGAGGAGGCCTGGGCTGTGGGGCAGGACGGGTTGGAGGAGGCCTGGGCTGTGGGGCAGGACGGGTTGGAGGAGGCCTGGGCTGTGGGGCAGGACGGGTTGGAGGAGGCCTGGGCTGTGGGACAGGACGGGTTGGAGGCGGCCTGGGCTGTGGGGCAGGACAGGTTGGAGGAGGCCTGGGCTGTGGGGCAGGACGGGTTGGAGGAGGCCTGGGCTGTGGGGCAGGACGGGTTGGGGTGAGGGAGAAAGCAGCACACTGTGTTTCTCTATGAGCCTTATTAAGTGTGTATTTTATTTTGTGCGCATGTACGTGTCTGTATGCTGTGTATGCTGTACAATAATCTGTGTGACTGTGGTGGAATGCTGACCCTGAGCAGGGTGCTGGCCGTGGATGGGCTCGGGGAGGCAGAGGCTCAAAGGCTCAGCTCACATGGTTTGGATCATCGGGCCCCCTCGCCGAGGGAGGACTGGGAACGCACGAGAACGCCATGCAACACCACCCCCGTCCTGGTGATTTATGAGGGAACACATAAAACTCTTGCCACATTGAGGAAAAGGATTATTGAATATCATAATTTGATTCGTGATAATAAAGAACATATATCGACCGTACAAAATATCATCGACATGCAACATTGCCACCCTTCCTTGGGTCTCCTCAGATCAGCGCTTCACATTTTTTCAATCAAATTTGACAAACATCAGTGGCACTTTTACAGTTTGAAATAAAAAAAATACTGCCTTTATTATTAAGAGTTATTTACATAAGCATCTAATCCAACTTAAATTAAGACATGGGCTGTGGGCGACGTTATGTGCCGCTTTGGTTAAGAGCATGTGTGCAGTACTGAAAACCTCTGGCGTGACTCCAAATCACTATTATAGATTTACAGATTCCGGCACTTTATACATAATTTACAAGACAGATAATTCTGGCTAACAGATTTTCAGCCCCCCCCCCATGTTCTAATCAAAAAAAGGTTTCTGTGTGCAGAAGAAGGCCAAGGCAGAGAATCTGACAGAAGACACAATGTTTTTGCAGTGTCTTTGGGGAGTTTGTTTCAAACTCTTTGCATGCTTGGGTGTTGTTTGTTTGTTTGTTTGT
Source organism: Electrophorus electricus (assembly GCF_041902795.1). Taxonomy (NCBI): domain Eukaryota; kingdom Metazoa; phylum Chordata; class Actinopteri; order Gymnotiformes; family Gymnotidae; genus Electrophorus; species Electrophorus electricus. Next base: position 8,736,095 of record NC_137522.1, on the reverse strand, counting down.
TGGCCAGGGCTTCATCCTTGCTATTCTCTCAAGGCTCTTTTTGTGGAAGCTGTTGGAGACTGTTGATCTGGGAACAGCCTGTCCTGCTGCATTCAGTGACTGTTTCCTAGCCATTGCTGGACTAAAAGTAATTTCCTTCAGACGTGCGCGTGTTATCCACCAGCTAAGGGACTATGTGACAGGCTCCGCTGGTAAAGTCAAACTCTATGGTTGTCACATCTGTTTTGTAGCCTTGCCCAGATTTTTGCCTCTGTGCAGTTAGATGCCTGATTCTCTTTTGTCTTTATTTTTACATTTTCTTTCTGTTTCAATTGTATATGTGTGATATAGAAAGAGTGTAGAGCAACAGCCATAATAATTTTACACTTGGCATGATGCATAAAGTTAAGACACGAAACTCTACAATGTGATAAAAATGGTACATAACTTTACAAAGCCCATTCTGACCAGCTTACATCAAATTGAATAGGAGAGGTGAAATAAGATAATAATGATGACAGGTGATAAGATCCATTTGCTGTGATATAATATGGTCAGTCAGAACATTCGGCATCTTTGTCCACCAAATGACTCTGGGACGTCACTGTTTTAGTAGATTTTATTTTGCAGAACACTGCTCTCTGCTGGTTGTGTAGTGTTATTCAGTTATTCCAATAACTTTCTACAGCACATCCAAACATTTCACTCTCATCTACTAGAGAGGTCATGTAGTATTGATTACAAACCACAAATTCACTCTCAAGTGTTTTCAAAGGTAAATCAACATAAATAGATAATAAACATGGGAAATAGTGGCAGCATTTTGTCAACAGCAGCATTACTGAAACAAATCCAGGTGCTACTGCTTTGACCATAAGGTTATATGTGAAAGAGAATAACAGTGTTAACAGGCGTGTACAATACATATAAGATATAAGCATGAGGATTGATCGTAAGACTCAGTACGTTTTATTAAAATGGTATTAGTGGAGATTATGGAATGACCTACAGCTGGTTCAGTAGCCTAATAACCTGTAGGCTAAGCAGATTTTCATTCTGGCAGGCCTGGATTGGATGTTGCAGTGCCACATACGTATGGCACCTGTAAACAGGCCATGTGACTGAAAACTACTGTGATTTCATGAGCCTCCCTCCCTAAATGTCCTGTAAGGCTGGGATTCGTTGCCAGTGATGAGCGCAGCTGCTCTGACTGCTCTCTGACGCTTGCCGTTACGCAGCCAGTCAGGATGCACTCTGTGGTGCTTGCTCTGTAGAAGCTAGCAAGGATGTTAACGCGCGGCCGGGCAAACCTCGCAGCTGTGTTGGAGTAGAGGGACCAGGTGAGGGCATCAGTGAGCTGCACGCTGAGGAACTTAACACAGCTTAACACATCACTTCAGCTCCTTGGATGGAAGGGAGTGTGAGCGTTGATGCAGCTTCTCTGTCTCAATGTCAGGAGGTGGCGGCCACCGAGGTCGCTGTCGTTACTCTACTCTGACAGCGCTCTGACCTCATCTCTGCAGGCCGTCTCACCTCCAGCTGAGGTGAGGCCCAGGATGGCTGTGTCATTCGCAAAGGTGTGGATGATGCTGGAGTCACGACACACTCGGCCACGAACAGGGAGCGTGGGTTGGGGCTAAGCACAGATCCCAGGGGAGCCCCTGTGCTCGGAGTCAGTGTGAGGGAGATTTTGTTGCCCTGCTTTCTCCATCTGCACTTGTGGTCTACACACGCCAGAAAGTGCAAGAGCCAGTTTGCAGACGGTTGTTTAATCCCAAGCCCTCAAGATTTGTAATGAGATGTGCACGTGATAATGGTCTTAACTGCTGAGCTGTAGTCAATGAGCAGCATTTTCTCATAATTGTTCTTCTTGCCCAGGCGTGTGAGAGCAGAGTGCATCATCAGAGCAAGGCATCATCTCTAGATGCAAACTGAAGAAGCTCCCTTTTTCCATGCATCCCAGCGTGCCTTTTCAACCTTCCACAAAGTCACAAAATCCTAGCATGCAGCTGCCAGGAGCCATGGTGATGTCACTGCATGTCATGGATCAGGGAGCAGGAGCAGGTGCCCAACCACCGCCAGACCTCTGTGCCTGTGGACTCTGAGCTGTCGCAGATAGTGTACAGTGACATTAGATTTCCCCTGCAGCAGACCACAAAGGGCCACAGCACTGGTGTGCTGAATCAGGACGCCTACAGTGAGTACACCAACATCCTGGACAAGCAGTGAAACTAGTGACATTTCCAGCAATTATTTTGTTGTCAAAATTAACACTGAATTTGTAATTATCCTTACTGTCCTCAGAGTGTCATCACTGAACCAGTGTGGAAAAAATGGCTTCATTCACTCATCTCCATATACTTCAGGCTAGTCCATCCAGAGGGGTTAAGACTTCTGGCCACGTTGCTACAGTAACTTTTAACTCTGAATTTTTACACGTTTTAACGTTCACTTGCCACCTTGCCCTTCCCCATGGAACCATTTCCCCAGAAGGGAATCCCCATTATTGGGGGCCAGCCAATCAGCTTAAGGCAAGATCGCTCAATGAGGGCTAAGAGATCGTCAGCATCTTTCTAGACTTCAGGAACAGAACTTGCCCCCAGAGCTTTTAAATTTCCTTTTCTAAATACTGATAAAATGGCAAAGAAAGACATTTTTAAGTGTAAAATGGCAAATGAACTAAACAATATTTAAAAACACGGTATTAAGTATGCTTACATAGGGTTTTGTGCAGCTAATCAGTCAATACGTCAATCAATACATGACAGCTGTTTGATATAAAATGTTTTTATACAGCTTATTTTAAAGCTACATCTTGTGACATTTTTGGTAAGGTCAGTACGACTCACATACAGTACATAGGTCAAAAGAATGTTAATGTTCAACTGACATAAGAAAACATTTAATCTGGATACACTCTGTAGCGATTTTGGCAGGCTTTCTGTAACATCTGAATCCACAGTGGACAACAGGCGAAAGTTTACTGCAGCATAAGAAAGACAAAAAGCACAAAAGAAAGAAAGAAAGAATGATGTTTATTACAGCATGGCGTCAGGATTCGGCTAAGTCGACACTTTAATCAACACAGTAATAAAGCAGGCTACTCGTGCAGGACATAACGGCCTGTGCATGCAGCTACAGAAACGATTGTAAACAAGAGCCGTCTCAACCAAAGGATCTTCCGCCAGCCCTACCTATTACAGCTGGCATGTGGACACCAGTCCATCTGAGGAGAAAACCAAAAGATTGGTTTTCTCCTCAGATGGACTGGTGTCCACATGCCAGCTGTAATAGTTCTCTGTTCAGATGCAAATGGCCCCCTTTTCTGAGTTTAATAGACCCTCCAGCCTCTGCCTTTATGCCACCGACTGCCTCTCACACTCGACCAATTTCCTCTTAATGTGTGTTATTGATAGCACAAGCTGGAGAGGACAGCTAAGTGACAGACTAGGATTCATTCAGTCCACGCTGCCCCAGTAATCCGCACCATGCCCAACAGGAGAGACCCTGATAGGAGAGCTAAGCCCTTTTTCTGTGCTCCTATGACAGATTGCCTGTGTGCTGCTGTGGGTTCTGGCTGGCAGAGAAGCTCCCTGGCAGATGCCTATCATTAGCTGTGTGGGTTTCACCACATTAATCCAGCATGCCTGGTGTTGTCCTTCAGTTCATCTGTGTTTACTGGGACCTCAGCGTGCAGACAGGATGTAACCTCAGTGAGTCACACGCTTCTTGCCTATGTAGCTGAGAAATGCTACGCGAGTACTGGATGGTTTTGCTCCTTGTAGCAGTGAAAACAAATCCACCTGACCAGAGGAATCATTAGTATTAGACTTTAGGAACCTTTCGTGGTGGTGAGAATGTCTACTGCCGACTGTTATACTCCTGATTGATTAGAATTAAAAACAGCAAAGCACTTTTCTTTGCCTGAAACCAAATCTTTCTATAAATTAAAAAGGATTGTCAAGAACGTGGCATAATTTGTGTATAAATTCGTATAGATATACTAAAATTTTAAATTGTTAAAAATAAAAGAGATATGTTAAATTATGATAAGCAGCACGTTTATAAATGTCAAGTAGGTAGAAAAATTAAATCATATATTATTCATCATTTACCAATAATGAAATGATAGAAGAAATGCATTGTACTAATATATTGATACCGTAACATTCGCTGCATACAACAGAATTTTCATCTAGAATATTTATTTATTGCAAAGCAATGTCATACATAAATACATGAAGATAAATCAGACAGAGTTGCTTATTGGGTTTATGGACTTTGTTGTCTGCACTGTGCTGTGCTGTAGATGGCGCTGTTTTGGACCTGCTAGTTGTGCAGCCATACTTGGCAAATGAACTACTGTACGTTATTGCAACTGAAAGGAGTGGGTGATTACAGTAATGAAAACAAGCCAAGATGTGTTCAGAAGAGGGCTGGTCTGCAGAAAGATGAACTGAGTTAACCCCAGAGCGTTGAAGGCAGTTCCGGTAACTCAAACTCCTTTTTGACATTGTTTGCCATAACTATCAAACCCTGCTCGAACATTCGTACTGTGCCCCAGTATAATGTGTTTAAAGCTACTGGGCCCCAGTGTAATGTGTTTAAAGCTACTGGGCCCCAGTTTAATGTGTTTAAAGCTACTGGGCCCCAGTTTAATGTGTTTAAAGCTACTGGACCCCAGTGTAATGTGTTTAAAGCTACTGGGCCCCAGTTTAATGTGTTTAAAGCTACTGGGCCCCAGTGTAATGTGTTTAAAGCTACTGGGCCCCAGTGTAATGTGTTTAAAGCTACTGGGCCCCAGTTTAATGTGTTTAAAGCTACTGGGCCCCAGTTTAATGTGTTTAAAGCTACTGGACCCCAGTTTAATGTGTTTAAAGCTACTGGGCCCCTGTATAATGTGTTTAAAACTAGGGTGTTAAAAACAAATAGTACATATAGCATATAGGCTCAGAATTTGTTTCTTTTTGTAATATGGATATCTAATTTTTTAATAATACCGATATCTAAGTAATTATAATATATTATATATATTATAATTATAATTATAATATATTATAATCATTTATAATAATAAAAAACTATGGTAACATCTACAAAATCATTTAATGTTTAAATCATAAGTGAGATCATAATAACCTGAGATGTACTGGACATTCTTTTGAAATAAAAGACCATATTAAATGAAGTAAGTGTGGTTAAAGTGCTACTTATTGTCACTCAGTGATGGGTTTATGACAGAGCCTTCCCATTACGTTTGTGGTCTACAACAGAAGAGGCAATACAGTGACCCATGTGAGTCCTCCCATTGTCTGCGTGAGCCGCCATTCAGCTGGAACGCAATCTGATGAAATAAACATTAATGTCACATCAAAGCTGTTCTGCTCAGTTGACTGGCATTGAATAAACAGTGATAATTTATGCTAGTTTGAAAAAGTTAAAAACAGCAGCCAATTAAAGCTAGCTTGCACTGAAGCCAACTAGCATACTTATTTTACAGAAATTAAAGACTTTGTTAGTTGTCATGATTCCATAAATTAGAAGTCAAGTCGTTTCGTCAAATCCTTCATTGGTCTAAGGGAAAAGGAATTTGTTGTGTGGCCAGTATTCAGAACACATCAAATAAATAAATAAATATTAAATTTTTATACATATATATATATATATATATATATATATATATATATATATATATATATATATATATATATATATATATCTGGGGTAAATTTGTGATTGATTTTTATCTATGGTTCTTTTCATAGCTCTTTGAAAATTCGCAGTTTAAAAGTGATGGTCTAGCAAACACTGGCAGCAGTTGCCTAGGCAACAAATGACCAATGTTATAAGGAAGAGAGAGTGTTTAAGGTTAACACTCTGGGGGAGAGCAAAGACTGTGTGTGTGTGTGTGTGTGTGTGTGTGTGTGTGTGCGTGTGTGTGTGTGTGAGTGTGTGTGTGTGTGTGTGAGTGTGTGTGTTCGTGTACGTGTGCGTGTGTGTGTGTGAGTGTGTGTGTGTGTGTGTGTCTGTTTGGGGTACGGTGAGACTGGATTTCCTACTTTTCCTGCTTTCTTACAGTGCAGTGGGCAGCTGCTGCTGAAGTGTATGGTTTTGCCATCTTACTGGTTTAAGACATAACGTGGAAGCATTAATCACAAACCACAAACACCAAAATTCTGTTCCCCGCAGTAAAACACTTCATCCATAATGGGGTTGCCAAAACTGAATTCATTTGAGCTGTGCATGACAGCATTTAACTTTAACTCCAGATGAGTAGGCTAAGGGCAATGGCTGCATGGACTAAATACAGGCCTTCTCTGCGCAGACTGTACATACAGGCCTTCTCTGCGCAGACTGTACATACAGGCCTTCTCTGCATAGACTGTACATACAGGCCTTCTCTGCGCAGACTGTACATACAGACTTTCTCTGCGCAGACTGTACATACAGACTTTCTCTGCGTAGACTGTACATACAGACTTTGTCTTCGCAGACTGTACATACAGACTTTATCTGTATAGACTGTACATACAGGCCTTCTCTGCATAGACTGTACATACAGACTTTGTCTTCGCAGACTGTACATACAGGCTTTGTCTTCGCAGACTGTACATACAGGCTTTCTCTGCATAGACTGTAAATACAGACTTTGTCTTCGCAGACTGTACATACAGGCCTTCTCTGCATAGACTGTACATACAGACTTTGTCTTCGCAGACTGTACATACAGACTTTGTCTTCGCAGACTGTACATACAGGCTTTCTCTGTATAGACTGTACATACAGGCTTTCTCTGCATAGACTGTACATACAGACTTTGTCTTCGCAGACTGTACATACAGGCTTTTCTGTATAGACTGTACATACAGACTTTGTCTTCGCAGACTGTACATACAGGCCTTCTCTGCATAGACTGTACATACAGACTTTGTCTTCGCAGACTGTACATACAGGCCTTCTCTGCATAGACTGTACATACCGGCTTTCTCTGCATAGACTGTACATACAGACTTTGTCTTCGCAGACTGTACATACAGACCTTCTCTGCATAGAATGTACATACAGACTTTGTCTTCGCAGACTGTACATACAGACTTTGTCTTCGCAGACTGTACATACAGGCCTTCTCTGCATAAACTGTACATACAGACTTTGTCTTCGCAGACTGTACATACAGGCCTTCTCTGCATAGACTGTACATACAGACTTTGTCTTCGCAGACTGTACATACAGGCCTTCTCTGCATAGAATGTACATACAGACTTTGTCTTCGCAGACTGTACATACAGGCTTTCTCTGTATAGACTGTACATACAGGCTTTGTCTTCACAGACTGTACATACAGGCTTTTCTGTATAGACTGTACATACAGGCTTTCTCTGTATAGACTGTACATACAGGATTCCTCTGTATAGACTGTACATACAGGCTTTTCTGTATAGACTGTACATACAGACTTTGTCTTCGCAGACTGTACATACAGGCTTTCTCTGTATAGACTGTACTTACAGGCTTTCTCTGTATAGACTGTACATACAGGATTCCTCTGTATAGACTGTACATACAGGTTTTCTCTGTATAGACTGTACATACAGGATTCCTCTGTATAGACTGTACATACAGGCTTTCTCTGTATAGACTGTACATACAGGTTTCCTCTGTATAGACTGTACATACAGGCTTTCTCTGTATAGACTGTACATACAGGATTCCTCTGTATAGACTGTACATACAGGCTTTCTCTGTATAGACTGTACATACAGGATTCCTCTGTATAGACTGTACATACAGGATTCCTCTGTATAGACTGTACATACAGGCTTTCTCTGTATAGACTGTACATACAGGATTCCTCTGTATAGACTGTACATACAGGATTCCTCTGTATAGACTGTACATACAGGATTTCTCTGTTTAGACTGTACATACAGGATTCCTCTGTATAGACTATAAATACAGGCTTTGTCTTTCTCTTTCTGTCTCTAGGTAGGAGGCCTCCTATTTTGCCCAGTATTCTCTGATAAATTGTTGATGACTGTCTGCCTGATTGTCTTGAAACATTGGGCAGCAGTGAATAATGCTCTGACCGCTTTGCCTTCATAAAGCTTTGGTATGCTTGACGGGCTCGGACACTCAAATGTCCAGTGCACAACATTTCAGAAGTCTCGTCCTCTGTCCATGTGATTTCCTTATTGATCATCTGATGCAACACAGTATAATTTAATTATATCATTCAATCATTATTGCAGTGTGCAGAAGGCAACAATAAGGCAAAGACCTCTAGAATTTTTTTTATTATGGTGTTTTGACCATCCTGTCTTAGACATTCTAGATGTGGGTTTTTTAATCAATGGGTTCACATTAAGGGTTGACCAAAGTATTTTTATTGCAAGGATGCTCCAATCACAGTAGGTACCCACATAAGATAAATGTGGTATTTTTGCCCATAAAGTGCCATCCTCATAACCCAGAATTGTGCAGTCACTTTTGCACAGTCTAATTATTGCCATTTTGTACTGTTTTGGCGCAGAGATTAATGCATTTTTAGTGTTACTTGATTAATTAGATTAACTGATTGATGACATTGAGGGGGAATCCAGTCATCCATGTTGCATGTTCATATATATTCGAAAAATAGAATTTGCTGAGGTATAATCTTGAGAGGAGATGGAGAAAGGGTTTTGAGTGGGTGACCCCAAAGGTATTCTGGAAGATTATCAATTTCTCAGGAGGAGGATGCAACATCACCCAAGCTGTTCTGAACAGTGGTGGAGATGTTCTGACATCTACTGGGGCTGTTATTAAATGGTGGAAAGAACATGCTGAGAAACTCCTCAAACCAGTGGACATGCCCCGTGGACATGTTAAGAAACTCCTCAAACCAGTGGACATGCCCAGTGGACATGTTGAGAAACTCCTCAAACCAGTGGACATGCCCAGTGGACATGTTGAAAAACTCCTCAAACCAGTGGACATGTCCCATGGACATGTTGAGAATCTCCTCAAACCAGTGGACTTGCCCAGTGGACATGTTGAGAGACTCCTCAAACCAGTGGACATGCCCAGTGGACATGTTGAGAAACTCCTCAAACCAGTGGACATGCCCAGTGGACATGTTGAGAAACTCCTCAAACCAGTGGACATGCCCAGTGGACATGTTGAGAAACTCCTCAAACCAGTGGACATGCCCAGTGGACATGTTGAGAAACTCCTCAAACCAGTGGACATGCCCTGTGAACATGTTGAGAAACTCCTCAAACCAGTGGACATGCCCTGTGAACGTTCCCTTTGGGAAGGAGCTGACGTATCATGGGCTTTTATTCAAGCGTGATAAGGGAAGTGTGAGACTGCCCTAAGGATCAGGTGAGCAGTAGCAGCACTGCGGTTTCTAAACCACTCTGTGGTGGTGAAGTTCCCATTCCTACCTTTGGCCACGAGATATGGGTAGCGGCCAAAATAATAAGAGTACAAATACAAGCATTTGAAATAAAGTTTCTCTGCGGGGCTTCTGGACTCTCACTGTGTGACAGGAGAACCTCAGAGTGGAGCCACTCATCCTCAAGATGGACAGGAGACAACGGAGGTGGTTTAGGCATAAAGATGCCCCATGGTTGGCCCCCAGGCACGTCCTACTGGAAGGATGCACAGAGACAGACCCAGAACACACAGGAGGGATTATTTCTCACAGCGGGCCTGGGAGCGTCTGTGTGTCACCCAGGTGGTGCTGGAATCCATCGCAGGGAAGAAAATATTATGGGCTGGTCTTCTCAGCCTGTTTCCACGGTGACCCTCAGCAGGAAAAGTGGAAGAAGATGATGATGATGATGGATGTTTTGAAAACCCTGCCATCACAACACTACTGCTTTAAAAAAAACAACAACTTTGATTTAAATTACAAATAACCTTTTTTATTATACATTATACACCATACAAATATATATGCAAAATTTCTATATTTTCTGATATTCTCAATTTTCTTCACATCAGGCCCAGTTTATATATATATATATATATATATATATATATATATATAAATGCACCACTGCATTTGAACATTTGATGGGTATATATATATATATATATATATATATATATATATATATATATATATATATATATATATATATATATATATATATATATATATATATATATACCCATCAAATGTTCAAATGCAGTGGTGCATCATCCACTGGAAGCAGGTTTCTCAATAGGAAATAGATCATAAGCTAAAGGTTCAAAGGAAAAAAAACAACACTTGATGCATTTTTAATTAAGGTAAAGGGCAGATGGTTGATTAAAATTAACAGCACAGCTTCATGCAGATATTAACATTAAGGTAGCTGACAGGAGAGTAACACCATGCAGTAACATGCAATTTTAATGATTTAGTCTAGAAGGTTCCATCATCTTGAGCAGTGCCAAAGTCACACATTAGTCTATAATGTAATTGTACATATGGAACATAAACGTTACATTGGTTTAATTACCTAATATTCTGGAAATAGGTTAGATTTTTGTTGTGGTGCAGATAAATGTATACACTTTTTGGACTACTCACAAAACAGTTGTATTAATTTATTAGGCCTATTTTTTGGTGGTAAGCCAAGAAATGAAGATGCGGAGAATTCTTATAGGGTTAGAGTTGGTGTTCAAGTAACCTATCTTAGTGAATCATAAATACTGGCTAAATTCCGCTAAATGGATCACATATTTTAAAAACGCGTGTTTATATGTTAACACACTAACATATAACATTTTTCAGTTAAGGAAGAACTCATTGCATAGGTTAAGATGTGTGAGTAGCTCTGCAAGTAAGTAATAAAAAGACTCAGTGTTTCAGAGCGACGCTTGAAAAATCTCCTTTGTAAAGAAAATGTCGCAGGACACACAGGCCGTTTCCGACGCCCTTGGTCCGTCCCTGTTGGCTTCAGTGGATCTAGGTCTTATTGTGTTTCACTGGCAAATCACTTTATTTAATAAGACAACAGTATGGATGGAAAATAAATGGAGCCGGCTCCGGAAAAAAAAAGGGCCACAACATATTTGGTTAGCAAATTACTTCCCGTCATTCACTTCTTCTCATCCGGCTTTCATCTTTGCGCATGGGAAAGAAGAGTTATTCACCAAGGCGGCCATGCCTCCAGCTTGTGACTCATCGCTTTTGTACTGACAGGAAAGACATCCTTTCGCGGCGATTCAGTGCTCCCTGTCTCTCTCTCCACCTGCTCTCGTGTAAGGTGCAAAGTTAAACGACGTGAGATAACGGTAATTGCTCATCTTATATCTGTGCGTCATATCCTAGGCGCAGTCAGAAGGCATCTGAAGCTGACAAATGCAGTGTTGTTTTCAAGCTGGTTCAAACGCAGTGTGGATGTTGATGTTGGATGTTATATTTAAATCCGCGGACGCAGAGACAGGTGCAGCCTGAATTACGCATCTATCCGCCAGCCATTAGCCTACCGGTGTAAAGGCAATAACGCTCGCAAGACACCGGTGTTACATAACGGTCGCGCAGTCTAGACTTGCTTTGTCAATTTTATTTTTATTCAGAAGGGATGAAATTGGTTGACTGCACCCACCCTACATGCCCACTCATCGGACACACTCGAGAGAGAGAGAGAGAGAGAGAGAGAGAGAGAGAGAGAGAGAGAGAGAGAGAGAGAGAGAGAGAATGAGAGAGAGCGAGAGAGAGTGGTAGCATTTGTTAAGCTGTTAGACTCCATTGCAGGTGAATTCAAGGCTGTAAAAGGATTTGCATAAAAGGAATCTCTCAGTCTCTCAGCAAGTCCGGTGCAAGACTGAGAGTTATATCAAAGTCTTGGACTGGTTTCGGCTTGGTCACGGAGAGGCAGTGGCTGGAATGACATCAGCGCGTGGGCAAGCAGCGTTACTGGGTGTAACGGAGATTAACGCTTTAGCTGCGCTTAGCGACCAGTGGGAACTCTTTTGGTGTTTATTTCATCATTAGTCGCAGAACCTTACATGGTAGACAGATATGTCCTATTTTTTATTTAGCTGTATCTGATAGCCTAGTAAAATGTATTAAATGATGCCACCTCCTGGGAAAGCAAAAGAGAGCTACAGCAAGAGAAACAAACACGAACTTGTGAGATATAAAAATCTCCTGAATTAGCCGAACATTTCGGAAGTGGTTAAGCAGTTGTTATCTTTAGCGCTCATTTGTTAGGCTATAGTCCTTTTTTTATCTTTTTGTGTATTTGTTTACCGGTTGCATCAGAATTAATGTAGGGGTATTTTTAATTGCATCATACTGGGCTATTCTTTAAGCTGGCATTGTTTTTATTTACTGCATATATGAGATTTAAATGTTATGGGTGCCTCATGTTTTCTTAACCTAGGGCCACAAAAGGGCATCCAGATCTGCCAATGAACATGCGTAAAAACCAAGCCTGGGAGTGACTTGACTGGACCAGGCCTCGTATTTCCAAAGAGACTGAAGTAGATTCATTCACGGTAATTCGCCATCACATCTCTACTTAGCAGTAAGAAAAATCAGGAGAGGCAAGTCTATTAGTTTTTGGTTTTTCACACCTCTGCGTTACCTCGGTTTTAATCAGCAGGATAGCGTGTCTGTTTGCCTAGTAACTTGTTTACCAGATTGTTTGCAATCAATCATGGAATCATGGATGCTATTCGCAAAACATTTTTGTATTCATTTATAAACTAAGTCAAATGTTTATACTAGGAGAAATATTTATATGTGTGTGTGTGTGTGTGTGTGTGTGTGTGTGTGTGTGTTATTACCTTTAATTAGTATCAAAATTATTGATATTATTTAGCTGAGGCATTTATCCAAAGTGATTGACAATTATGACCCATAATTAAGGGTTATGGGTCTTGCTCAGGGTTTGAACTGATAACCTTCTGAGTACTACTCAGGTACCTTAACCACTGAGCCACCACTGCACTGCATGGGCCAAAATTACTTATATAGCACCCACCACCAGGCCTGACCTTCGGTCTGACCTTTCATAGAACGCTAGGCAACAAACGTCCTGTCATTTCAGTGACAGGCCCAATGATCTGTTGTGATTCCTCACACAGTGCACTTCACACATGCCCTTCACTCTGATGCTGATGGACCTGTGAAAAGCAGCAGTGTGTTTGTGACGACGCTTTCCAAACCTCTCTGGACCAGTACTCCCACACCACTCTGGACCAGTACTCCCACACCGCTCTGGACCAGTACTCCCAAACCAATCTGGACCAGTACTCCCACACCATTCTGGACCAGTACTCCCAAACCAATCTGGACCAGTACTCCCACACCACTCTGGACCAGTACTCCCACACCACTCTGGAACAGTACTTCCAAACCAATCTGGACCAGTACTCCCAAACCACTCTGGACCAGTACTCCCACACCACTCTGGACCAGTACTCCCAAACAAATCTGGACCAGTACTCCCAAACCAATCTGGACCAGTACTCCCACACTGCTTTGGACCAGTGCTCCCACACCGTTCTGGACCAGTGCTCCCACAACATTCTGGACCAGTACTCCCACACTGCTCTGGACCAGTACTCCTACACCGCTCTGGACCAGTACTCCTACACCGCTCTGGATCAGTACTCCCACACCGTTCTGGACCAATACTCCCAAACCACTCTGGACCAGTACTCCCATACCACTCTGGACCAGTACTACCACACCATTCTGGACCAGTACTCCCAAACCTCTCTGGACCAGTACTCCCAAACCTCTCTGGACCAGTACTCCCAAACCACTCTGGACCAGTACTCCCACACCACTCTGGACCAGTACTCCCACACCACTCTGCACCACCACTCCTGAGCTGCTCTGGGCCAGCACTCCCACACCGCTCTGGGCCAGCACTCCCACACCGCTCTAGGCCAGCACTCCCACACCGCTCTGGGCCAGCACTCCCACACCGCTCTGCACCACCACTCCTGAGCTGCTCTGGGCCAGCACTCCCACACCGCTCTAGGCCAGCACTCCCACACCGCTCTAGGCCAGCACTCCCACACCGCTCTAGGCCAGCACTCCCACACCGCTCTAGGCCAGCACTCCCACACCGCTCTGCACCACCACTCCTGAGCTGCTCTGGGCCAGCACTCCCACACCGCTCTAGGACAGCACTCCCACACCGCTCTAGGGCAGCACTCCCACACCACTCTGGGCCAGCACTCCCACACTGCTCTAGTGCAGCACTCCCACACCGCTCTAGGGCAGCACTCCCACACCGCTCTAGGCCGGCACTCCCACACCGCTCTAGGCCAGCACTCCCACACCGCTCTGGGCCAGCACTCCCACACCGCTCTGCACCACCACTCCTGAGCTGCTCTGGGCCAGCACTCCCACACCGCTCTAGGCCAGCACTCCCACACCGCTCTAGGCCAGCACTCCCACACCGCTCTGGGCCAGCACTCCCACACCGCTCTGGGCAGCACTCCCACACCGCTCTAGGCCAGCACTCCCACACCGCTCTAGGCCAGCACTCCCACACCGCTCTGCACCACCACTCCTGAGCTGCTCTGGGCCAGCACTCCCACACCGCTCTAGGCCAGCACTCCCACACCGCTCTAGGGCAGCACTCCCACACCACTCTGGGCCAGCACTCCCACACTGCTCTAGTGCAGCACTCCCACACCGCTCTAGGGCAGCACTCCCACACCGCTCTAGGCCGGCACTCCCACACCGCTCTAGGCCAGCACTCCCACACCGCTCTAGGCCAGCACTCCCACACCGCTCTGCACCACCACTCCTGAGCTGCTCTGGGCCAGCACTCCCACACCGCTCTGGGCCAGCACTCCCACACCGCTCTAGGCCAGCACTCCCACACCGCTCTAGGCCAGCACTGCCACACCGCTCTAGGCCAGCACTCCCACACCGCTCTGGGCCAGCACTCCCACACCGCTCTAGGGCAGCACTCCCACACCGCTCTGGGCCAGCACTCCCACACCGCTCTAGGGCAGCACTCTCACACCGCTCTAGGCCAGCACTCCCACACCGCTCTGCACCACCACTCCTGAGCTGCTCTGGGCCAGCACTCCCACACCGCTCTGGGCCAGCACTCCCACACCGCTCTAGGGCAGCACTCCCACACCGCTCTAGGGCAGCACTCTCACACCGCTCTAGGCCAGCACTCCCACACCGCTCTGCACCACCACTCCTGAGCTGCTCTGGGCCAGCACTCCCACACCGCTCTGGGCCAGCACTCCCACACCGCTCTAGGGCAGCACTCCCACACCGCTCTAGGCCAGCACTCCCACACCGCTCTGCACCACCACTCCTGAGCTGCTCTGGGCCAGCACTCCCACACCGCTCTAGGCCAGCACTCCCACACCGCTCTAGGCCAGCACTCCCACACCGCTCTGGGCCAGCACTCCCACACCGCTCTGCACCACCACTCCTGAGCTGCTCTGGGCCAGCACTCCCACACCGCTCTAGGGCAGCACTCCCACACCGCCCTAGGCCAGCACTCCCACACCGCTCTAGGGCAGCACTCCCACACCGCTCTAGGCCGGTCTTTGGGGCAACGCTGAGCCACACCCGTTTCGGCATGTGATGCTTTTCCTGCACTCACGCTCTCCCTGCCAGCCTGTTCAGATAGCTGATTACAGAGAGGAGAGGGGCGAAGTTGCCTTGGTAACCGTGAGTCATTCTGCAGCAGTCGGTTTAGTCACACTTCCACTGTAGAATTCTCTACACCTCCCTCCCTCCTTCTCTCTCTCTCTCTGTCTCTCTCTCTTTCTCTCTGTCTTTCTCTCTCTGTCTGTCTCTCTCCATTCTATACATTTCTGTCTGTTTGATGGCATCCAGTGGAGGAGTGATGTAGCTCCACAGGCTGGGTAGAACACGCAGCGCGTCAAACGCTGTTCCTCACGGCACGCTCTAACCACCAGTCTCCCTCTAACAGCATCCAAACCCCAACTCCCTTGTCATTTATCTGTCCCACTTCTGCCAGCTTGCTTGGAGGGCCTCCTTCTTAACAAGGAGCCGCTTGAATTTTAGCCAGTATCACTGTGATGTGATATTGCTCCGTAGCTACACGTTGCAGTCATGTTGCTATGGTTGCGGTGATACTCTGCTGGAGTTGTAAGCTACTGATGATAAAATCTCACATGATGCGAAGCGAGATTTATTTTTTTTAACACAGAGTCTGTCGGCTACAATCAATATGGAAGTGTGATTCTGACATAACGACATGACGTGTATGTTGATTATCGTAAGGCCATGTTTTGTATGGCTAATTCCTTATGGTAGCGTGGACAGGGCTTTAACAGAGCTTGCTTGCAGAGGGCTTTCATACTAATCACAAACTGCCCATTGACTGATGGTCACGAACATTCCGCACATAAAGTTACATAAAGATAAATATAAATGACAGCCAATTTTTCTCTCTGCACTGGGAGAGCTCAAGGGCAGTGCTTTTGTAATAACCACAGCAGACATTTTTAAAGGCAGACATTGTGGAGAAGCAGAAGGAGGGCTGGATGATGCAGCTCAGCTGTTAGGGTTAGGGGTTAGGGGTTGGGGTTAGGGGTTGGGGTTAGGGGTTGGGGTTAGGGGTTAGGGTTAGACATCGTGGAGAAGCAGAAGGAGGGCTGGATGATGCAGCTCAGATGTTAGGGTTAGGGGTTGGGGTTAGGGGTTAGGGATTGGGGTTAGGGGTTAGGGTTGGACATTGTGGAGAAGCAGAAGGAGGGCTGGATGATGCAGCTCAGATGTTAGGGTTGGGGTTAGGGGTTAGGGATTGGGGTTAGGGGTTAGGGGTTAGGGTTAGGGGACGTGTGGGCATTAGGGATTAGGGTTAGGGGTTAGGGTTAGGGGACGTGTGGGCATTAGGGTTAGGGTTAGGGGTTAGGGTTAGGGTTAGGGGTTAGGGGCGGGGGACGTGTGGGCGTGGTGCTCGGCGCTAAACACTGTCTCCGGTTTCTTCCTTTTCTCGTTCTTTATTTTTCTTTCTCGGTCTCTCTCTTGTTCTCCCACTCTGCCTCATACAAGCGCACAACTATGAAACACAGAAGCAATTTTGTGAAGAAGCAGTGTCCATTCATGTGGGCTATACTCTCTATGACTCATTCAGGATAGCTGGCTTGGCTTCTTAACAATCTCCCACCACCTTATGCCTTCCGCCCCCTCAGTAGAGAAGCAACCTTGCACCTCACTACCCCACCACTACCCACCCAGCCTTAAAATCCAGCCCTCAATAAAACACACTTCACATTAGCTTCATCCTGTCCACTGTCTCCTGAGAGCAGGTAACTGGTTTCATCCTGAATGTTAATGCCTTTGTGCTATAGCTTGTTCTTTCATTTACTTTAGTTCTCTTGTGTCTATTAAAATTTGTCTTTTTAGTAGTTATGCTCATTACAACCGTGTTTTTGAATGGTTTGTTAAGACATAAACAACATGTGTGAGGGGGCTTGTCAAATTAGGTTTTTAGCCAGCTGTCTTGCTAGGTAAATGTTTTCACATTTCTCTGTGCAGTTTAATTAGAGAGGAGAAACTGAATGACCTTCCAATGAATGTGTGCATGCACAGTCTGCTCTGAGTCACTGGGGTTCTCCCACGCACTCCCTGCCTCTCCCTGATTTGTTCAAATGGCTAACAGTAAAGGGGTGGGCTAGGACAGAGAGAGAGAGAGAGAGAGAGAGAGAGAGAGAGAGAGAGAGAGAGAGAGAGAGAGAGAGAGAGAGATTGCTCTACGCGTTAGCCAAATGGCAAGGACGCCTCTTGTGATGGTGTGTGGGTTATATATCTGAAATCCTTTTGTGTTTGCAATGAGTAAGGATCCACCTTTGCTCTTTGGATCATACAGGAGATGGAGCTTCACAGTCATCGGGCTTCCTCTTCTCTGACTCTCACAGCTTCGTGCCTCAGAGCCAGTGTATCTCTGAGCTAAGGCCCACGTGGAGACCGAAAGTGGGGTGAAGTCTCCACATGGGGCATATGTCCTGCTCTTAAACTGCGGAGAAGCGTGTAGCGCCTGACTCATCCAGCGTGCGTCACACACGGTCATCTTAATGAGCACGGGATGCACACACAGCACAGAAGGCTCATGGCCCAATCTGTGGCTTTTTTTTTTCTTTGATCTTATGCAAAGTTTTAGCTCATCAGTAAGTTTGCGTTTGGAATTCCGACTGACAGCTTAGAATAAATAGCAGCGTGCGCACTATCGCAGTCTCAAAGTGAACGGTGCACCAGGGGCTTAGGATGAGAGACTACAAATGAACAATGTGCATGCATATTCATAGGACTGTCTGTGTGTCTGCGGGGAGATCCAGGGGTGAGCGAACTTCTGCAGCAAATCTATCCAGCTTTGATCTGCTCGCTGGGTTGTGCCTTCACACATCAATTCTAGACTCTTCTCCCTGCACAATGCCACTGCACAGATCTATAATCCAATTGCCGTTTTGGCCTGTGGTCAATAATAACCATCACACTGTGATGCCTCTTAGGGCAAAAACTAAATAAAAATAGTTAACTTGAAGGCCAAAATTAGTGAAGCACTCCCCTCCCCAAATCCATGAAAAAACCTCTCCCAGCTTTAATGGCTTTGTTATAAATGCATTTTCAATGTAGCAGTGCTCTTATACCTATATCTGTGCAGTAGACTTGTAATGATACATTGTTATGAGCCTACAGTGATTCACCAGAATCTTTGAATGGAAGGAACGCACGTTACAGAAACAGGAGACAATATCAGTTGTTTGTGTTCTTAGACGGCCGAGTGATTGTCATCGCACTGCAGGCAAAGGGCCCTCTCTTCCTGGTTACTCCACGTCGCTATTGATCTAGAATCATAATTACTGCACAGCCATCCTTAATTTATTAGCCCGGCTGATATGAATATTTGATGTTCCCAGCAGAGTTTCGGCACCTGGCGGGGGTGGAGGGGAGCCCATAGCATTCTGGCGACGCGCTGTACTTCCACGGCCACAAGGCGTAAGGAAATTAGCCAGTAGAAGGAAGTCTGGATCGCTCTCAGCTTTATTGCTTTATTATGATGTTTAGTGTAGATTTGCAGGAGATACTTTGTTTTTTCAACTGGGAACAAAAGGACAAGTCATGCACAGATATAACGCGTCGTTCTTTATTGACTAGTTGGAAAATAAACCCAAAATAAACATTTACATTGGTTGGTCCCTCAAGGCTTAGAAGATCCAGAGTAAACAGATCGAGGTAAACAAAATTTGTTAGTTATTCAAATTTTCTGGCATTTTTCCTTCTGTGAATTGAGCTATTAAATGTCAAGCAATTATACAGAAATGCTTTAACTCTGTGGAAATATAGCTTGCAAAAGAAGTGTATACTTTCTCTGTTGGAAATATACTAGCAAAATCTATAGATTTTTTGGCCATAGACATATTCCTAGCAAAGTCTCATTAGTCAGCAAGACACACCCCTAAAATAAATAGACTTCATTAAAATATTTTAAAAAATATATCAGTACTAATATCATTTGATTTCTATTTTTATACTTCAAACAAATAAGCATCCAATATGTAATCTAGAATTTGGTACTGAATTTCTGATTTCAGAGAAAATGCATATCTTTACTAAAGCAGCTTCATCTCATGCAAAACAATGCACACTAATGCATCAATTTGACAGGCTACTTGATAGCAGACAAAACATATCACCCACGTATCCCCATTGGAGTCTAAACCTAATTAAAGCAAGACTATTCTAGAATCTGCAATGGGACACTGTTGTGCTTGTACACAAATCGCCCTTTGTACAAATGACCTATGACTGGAATTATACCGTGTTTCTCTCTGTTGGCTGTCCTGGATGGGTTATGGAACACAGCAAACAGCAGGTTTGTGCTAGCAGCAACGTAAGAGAACCTGGTGAATTCAGTCATACATAGTGTGGAGAGACTTAAGAAGTGCTGTCAGACACACAGGTCCATGTTAATGGTAGTTTTAAAGACATTTTATAAATGTTATATCTGTCAGTAACAATACTACTCACTTTCTATCTCTCTCTCCCTCTCCCTGTGTCAGGAAAATTTGACACATTGTTCCATCTAGGTCTTTGGGACTCATTATAAACTGCGTTCACCACACAGGCCAAGGGTCTTTATCTCCATTGTCTCTTGCTTTCAAAGGCAAGTACATCTGGAAAGCACAAAACAAAAGCAGAAAACTGAATTCTGTTCTAAATGACCAAAAAGACATTGAGAACGTTCACAAGCCCGTGAACCTCATCAGAGAAGATTGCGAATACTCAACACAGATCCACAAATAGCTTTTACCCAAAGCATTCGCTAATCACATCTATTCTCCACAGGAATCCGTGAATCGGAACTCCATGTTTAATCCTGTTTATTGGATAATTGGAATTGACTTGAATGGTGGCATTCGAGATGGGCTCCACTCGCATGGAGTTGTGTGTGGATGTGGAATTCACCACAAACAACCCCTTTGTCATTTTTCCCAGAGGCAGGAGGGAGAGATGGCGCAGTCACTGGCCTTTGGGGACATTTCTCTTTTGTTGTCTTCACATGAAAATAAAACGTTAATGAACGCATAGTGGTGGGCCTGTGACCAGCGTGCAGGAAGAAGCATTGCGTCCACATGACCCTAATCAAATCTAATACAGCACGGATGACCCTGGAGGCAGAGCAGGTCACACTCAGACTCACAGAGGCTCATCTCTGGGTGCCCCAGAGTGGGAGGTTTATGAATGTTTCCCACAAACATCATTCTGATTGCAGTGTGTTGATTAGGTTATCTGACCTATTTGGCACTAAATTCTTTAAGACCGTAAACTCTAGAATTTTCATTCTTCAAATGTTAAACCAAAAAACACACATAGATTAACATTAAATAATAAAATCATAATAAATAACGCAGAAATGGCATGGATTGAAAGAAAAGCTCAGAACGTTACAGTTATCCCATCAAAGGTGGTTTCTCCCCATTTGCATTTAGCTGACGCTTGTATCCAAAGTGACTTACAGTTATGACTGAGTACAACTTGAGCAATTGAGGGTTAAGGGTCTTGCTCAGGGGCCCAAACCTGGCAGTGGTGGGACCAGGAACCTTCCTATTACTAGTCAAGTACTTTAACCACTGAGCTACCACTGCCTCATCTCAGCAGTTCTGGGATAACCCACAACACTGTAAATGAGAAGGACACTTCACGAGGAACACCGTGCTTCCAGGACCTCAGATGAACATGCATACTTCGAGGTCACACTCACATCACAGCAGTGCAGCATACACACCTCAATTCATCCTGTTAAATTAATGAGATTTTGCATTATTTTACAGCCAGACTGATAAACCAGGGGATTGAACCGGAGCATTGGTTGAAGGACTGGATCTGTAGCACACTGGCTCAGGACATTAATCAAGGGGTTTGATAGATATTATTGATATTATTGATAGGCATCATTTGTGCTCACTGGTCCATATGCTAGGATTGCCTTTTACAAACTTAGACGGAACAGATCCAATGGCAGGTCCAACTATAAGGTTGAAACCCTACTAACAATAGTCAAGCATTGCCACAAAAGAGGGAAAACATATTTGCAAAAATATTGCTAAATGATTTTGCATTTGCAAACAGATGAAAAGAGAAGCACATTTGGTCATTGGATCATAGCGAATTAAGAACGTTTTGTCCAAATGGGGAGATGGTGAATGGAGGTGCAGAACAGAAATATGGCAAATCAATGCAAGAAGACACAATTAATCGAAAGTCAAATAGCACCCAATTTCACAGTGGATTACCTAGTGCAGATAATATATTGGCTTTTGAGCTCAACACACAACTAAATGGAGCCTGAAAAAAAGCAGTAACCGACACATTGTAATACTGTACAAAATTAACATAATGTCATGTCATATGGTGAGGTAAGGGTCTTGATCTCCACTTACTCAATACTGGAGATAAAATAGGTAGGAATTCCTCTTAAAAGCTGACCGAGGACCTGCTTTCCCCATCCCTCTCTCATAAGCCTAGCCCTAAAGTGACAATGCAACCTGGTTCCAGATGAGTTTCTGAGGGAGATTTCCACCAAGCCTTTGGACACTGAAACCCCTGCAGATGGGAGTGTGTTGTTGGTGGGGATGAGTGGAGCCATGTGCTACACTGGGCTGTGGTCTGGTGAGGCGTGCGTGGCAGTCAGCGTGCGCTCTGTCTGTTCCCTGCTCCTGTGCAGGCCCGAGTAGAGGCGCTCCTCGAGGCTGGCAGCAAGCTTACCGCTCAGCTCGGCTGAGACAGTCTGGGGGCCGCACCCTATCCCAGACAGCTGCGGGGGCGAAAACTCGCCTGCCGACTCAGAGGGCGGGCCAGTCTGTCCGGACTCCTCAGCCGGGACTTCTGGTTGGTCCGTAGTGCTGTCAGTTATAGAATGTCCACTGCTGTCAGTGCTGGGAGACCCATCCCTCACGGCAGCCTTGTGAGAAGCCGCTGACCTCTGGTCGGTCTTTGGCGTGTCGGGTAGGCCGGCCGAGCCTTCGCTGTTCTCTTCGTCCGGGGCGCTAACGATCCGCGGGAGCGTGCTGTGGTAACTGCTCTCAAGGGGGTAGTTGACGGTCTCCCCACGGCGGAGCGGCACCCGGTACCGGTCGAAGGACGTATGGAAGCGCTGGCCGGGGTCGCTGTGCTGCTTGGAGCGCTGCCACTGCTTGCGCAGGTGCACGCGGGAGCGGTGCTTGGGCCGCAGCGGCGACCCCTGCTGGTCAAACTGGGGGTCGTGGCGCAGGAACTCATGGAAGAGCGCATCCGTTTTCTCATCTATGCTGTAGTCCCGGCGCGAGAGGGGAGGCACATGGGCCCGTCTGTCAGGCTGAGTGAACATCTGTCCGTACGGCGACCACACCATGCTGCCCTCATCCAGCTCGGCCACTCCGTCGCTGCCCCCACTGGCACCCACGGGCTCCTCTTCCAGCTCCTCGTCAAAGATGTCTGTATCGAAGCTCTCACACACAGTCCCCCGATGACCGGAGCTGGTGAAGCAGCGTCGGCGTTCCCCGGCCGAGCCGTCCTCGCCGATGCCGTACAGCAGCTGCGCTTCTTCCGAAGTACGGCACGGGGCTTCGATGGAAGCGTACCCGCTGTCCATCTGCAAGAGCTTCCGGGTCCCCGATTCTCCATCGCTGCCCCTCTCCGAATCCCAGCTGTCCTGCTTGCGTGGTTTCTCCAGAGCCTCGTCCCGGGACAGCTCGCCGTCGCGCTCCGTCCCGTCCCCGATGTCCTGGGAAGGGTGTCTGCGCAGCTCCATCTTTACTGTCCTCATCCTAAGAGAGCACACGCTGTCTGCATCGCTGTGCACTGAATCCTTGTCATTGTTGCTGCTCTGGTCAGAGGAGACGTGCTTCTCCAGAGAAGCACGCAGGGTCCAGATGTCACGGTACAGGCTCTGGGGGTCCATGCTGTCCTGACGACAGCACACCCCGAGAGCCTCGTCTTGGGGCTCGGCACTAGTGCCGATAGCCCCGGGCCCTGTAGCCCTGATGTAGCTAGGCTCCACCATCACCTCCACCTCTAACCTGAAAAATGGAGCGTGAAAGGGCCATCAGAAACAAATCAAACACTTCATACAGACCCAGCAACGGGAGTAGGAGTACAGTGACGCTTCGATTGGTCTAATATATATATATATATATATATATATATATATATATATATATATATAATTACACACACACATATATATATTTTATTTTTTCAACAGCTTTCAGACAGACACGAAGAGATTGAAGCAGATGTTAGTGGTAAAGCACAGATGGCACGCGGCATTCTACGCCGCACGCAGCGGTCGAGGTGAGAGAACTACAGCATAACTGTGCATCTCCGTACATGTGAATGTAAAAGCGGTGAAACAACTTATAAGATCATCATGGACGACGCGCAGGCCAGCATACGAGACTCCTGAAATAATCCGCCGGCTGCTACTCGGCCCGTCTCCTGAGAACCACCCAGTCTCCAGCCCCTGCTGGAGCTCTGTGCCAGCACTCCAGCTTGGGAAGGCTGGATTGGGGGGGGGGGGTTGCGTGGCAGAGGCGGATGGCTGCAGTGGCAGACGGATGGATGGATGGGGGAAGGGAATTAAAGATACCTGCCGAGGGACGGTGGAGGCGTGGTCGTGGGGGAGAGGAGGCGGGGCGGAGGCGGAGCCGGCGACCTGCTCGGGCAGTAGGCCACGTCCTTAGTGCGGGCGATGTACTGGATGAGGTCGATGTGGCGGGTGCCCGGCTCGTCCTGGTCCGTGCTCTCGCTAGCTGCACGCTGCCTCTGGAACGGCCTTCTCTTGGGGGAACCTACGAGACAGAGAGCATGCTGGCAGCCCCGCACCGAGAACGCCTTTCCTACGGACCCACAGTTAGATGCAGCCCATGCTTCCACGTTTTAATGACCCTGTTTGTTCATAACCTGTCCAGTCTAGTGCAATGCTTCTGGGGAAATTAACCAATAAAAGAACCACATCTGCTCACCTCTTTATGGGTGAGCAGATGTGTCTTGTAATGAATCTTTTTCATTGCAATGTGTGAAATCAATGTTTTGATGCTCATGCACACCCCCACACACATACACGCACCCTGTCTAGCGATCATTATCCACTTCTCTTCAAATGAAGGTCATAATCAACCATTTTCTGAGGTAATGTATAATTTAAGAGCTTACAGGGCTATTCTACCATTTACTATAGAAGCCTAGAAGGGAACACGAAAATCATTTAAAACTCCCTTACAATAAAACGCAAAGAACATTTGTTGATCTGCCATATGCCTTCATCACGAGGGCGCGTTGAGTCAACAGGTTGGTCTGTTCCTTTCTAATGCATGAAATCACCGTCCACTCTAATCAGCCATAGTCCACAGATGCAGTAGATGAAAAAGTCCGTAGCCTTCTTCTAATGATAAGCTTGGGCACTTTGTTTTCTCGCCCTCGGGGCAGGAAAATGGCTGTTGTGTGTATTCAAATCACCGTTTCTGTTTACCGTATTACCATTCATGCTGCTTCCTTAGGAAAGGACAGAACTCATTATTGCACACGCTGTCTGTCACCAATCATAACACGCACATCTGCTTAGGACTGTATTACGCAGAAGACAGAAAGCGACACAGCACGTCTGCTTAGGACTGTATTACGCAGAAGACAGAACGCGACACAGCACGTCTGCTTAGGACTGTATTACGCAGAAGACAGAACGCGACACAGCACGTCTGCTTAGGACTGTACTACGCAGAAGACAGAACGCGACACAGCACGTCTGCTCTGCTGCTGGCTTGTAACTGAAAAGGGCTGCGTCATCCAGCCTCATCTCCGCAGGGCCGCTTAGATATTTGTCTTTTTCTTTTATTCCACAAAACATTTCAGTATCGAAAAATATTTAATGATGACACATGTGCTTTTACTGAAATAACAGGGTAATTCAAACGGTTATTATTACTGATCACCGTCATTCTGTCATGACAATAAGCCCTGGTATATTTATTTGTTGTTTTTATTGGATGGGTTGTCAAGTTAACCTTTTTTTGGTAATAAACAGACAGACTGTTAAAGACTGAACATAAAAACCAATGACATTTATAATACAGTCATAATGAAGTCTTATAAATTAAATATAAATGATATAAAAATCACCTGGATGAGGGTAAAAAACATATGTGGAAGCAGTTAAATAAAGATATAAGGCATTGAAAAGGTTAACAAAAGTTAACCCTTTCACATATATTTATGTATGTTTGTGTTTGGTTGGTTGTTTGATTTCAGTTGGATCTTTTTGTCAGACAGATCTCCAACAGCAGGGGGGAGTGGGCCATACCTCTGGTATCCAGGCTGGACGCCCTCTGGCTGCTGCCAAACCTCCATCTCTTGATCTTGAAGTAGGGGCTGGCGCCCTCCAGACTGGCATGGCGTCGAAGCTTGGTGAAGAACTGCACCACTGGGCCCTGAGGGCCACTGACCAATGAGCAGGGCCGAGCTGCTGAGACAGACAGCCTCTCCCGGCCACTCCCTGGGCTGCCTCCATTCCTGGCCCCTCTCATTTCCATCTGAGTGGGGGTACCAAGCATTTCCTTTAATGCAACCAGTTAAGAGCAAATCTGTCAGTTCCTCACCAGAGTATTTGCGTCTAAAATAACGTTCCCCTTATTCACTCTTTAATCATAAAAAGGAAAAAGGAAAATGATACACTTTTGAAAAATGAGAGACAATTATGTAGCTGCCAATACGTAGGCACAGACAGGCATAAAGGACAGAGTGATCAGTGTGTATGGTGTTTAGAAACACATTCCCTCTCCTTGTTTATCCATCTACACACACAGCGCAGTATGCAAAGCAGCCTATAGCTCCTCAGTCATTTATAATTCTGGTGACCAACTTGTTTGGCTGCAGGTGGTCTTGGTTGCAGTTCTGGTTTCACTGGAGTGTGTGTGTGTGAGACTCACCAGGCTAGGGCTCGGAGGCTCAGGTCCAAGAGCTGGTGGGCTCTCACAGAACGTGGTATCCACAGTGGAATTGAGGGTGTCACCTGGCAAGGCAGAACTGGGACTACCGCTCAGGCTGATGAGGGCAGTTTGTGGCACCGGGCACAGCAGAGGCTGGGCACAGACAGATACACAGTGCAGCTTTACTGCCCGGGGTTTCACAGTAGGCCAGGCTTAGCTCACCAAATGTTCCTGGAGTCTCTCAAATTTATGCAACTATAATGGCAGCAGGTATCCTGTCTGCTCGTTTACAAGCACGTGCCAATCTTAAAGAACCCACTCAGGAGACAGGAGCCTTAGCACAGAATTAGTACCCAGAGCAATCAAATAATCTGCAGAGCAATGGCAGGGACTAAGAGTGATCCTCTGCTTAATAAACAGTGTGTCCCACAGACCAGCAGCCAGCAGTCCCAACCCACTACAGCACCAGTAGCACAACCACACTTCCCTGCTAGCTCCCCAGCGGGCATCACCTGGAATATGGAGAGGCTAGATTTAGTGACGGGGCGGGTTGCCATGGCGATGCTGCTCTCCGCTGTCTCACACTCGTGGATGGTGACGATCTTGAGCGTGGACGGAGGGAGGTGGAGGTGGGTGAGTCTGGCGTTCTTCAGGTGGTGGAAGTCGCCCTCGGTGAGTGTGTACCTGAAGCCATTGTGAGAGAGAGAGAGAGAGAGAGAGCGCAAGACAAAATGAGAGGGCACTCAGGACGGCCGCTTCGGACACACAGGAAAAAAAAAAAGAAGAAGCTGAAGAAGTAAACATGCCTGAGAGAAATGCACATTTGTACGCTACACATAGCGTAGCGTGGGCGTGCGTTACATGCAGATAACTCCTCTCAGAGGAAAAGCAGGCTAGGCAATGTAGCTAAATGAAAACAGATGATCAACTCTGTAATTCACATCACCTAATCCTGCATGCAACTATATTTTTATCCTGTCAAATTAGTTTAAAAATAGAAAAGATAAAACATTACCAAGTGTAAAGATGACCACTTCCTGTTTACAATACTCTACGAAACTGCCACAATAACAACATGTCCCAGTCAGACTTGGTTAAAAGTCAGACTGTGCCTGTCTTTGGCAAACATAGTGTCTACCATACGAAAAGAATGATATTAAGTGAACAGTCTTCTGGTCTGCTGTGTATTGACAGCAGAGTCCAGCACAGTTCGGCTCATCAGAGATCGTGGGAGGTGAGCGAGAGTGGGTAGCCAACCTTCGACCTTTCTCCTGCGCTTTCTTGCCATGGTCAAAGAGTGCTGCCTCGTTGAAAGACACCCGGCGGCCCGTGGTTCCTGTGGAGAGGAAGCGCTCGGTCTCCTCATCGTGGGAACTGCCTGCGGACACACACTCCACCTCGTCCACGCGGATTGTGATTTCTGCAGCAGACAAACAAAATACGCCACCGGCTGCGTTGGTGCAACACATACCAAGGCTAGATGATAGTCCACTTAACTGAACCTTGCTTATATTAGACATGATCATCTGTGAGAAGATATGTTATGAACAAAGCTAGGACCATCATACCATGCACTGGCTGGGTCTCCTCGAGATAGGGGGTGGTTATTTTCTCTGGATCATCTCTGGCTCTGAAGCATAGAATGAACCTTCCAGTACAGAAGGAAAACAAGCAGTCACATTTAGGTAAGGACGCAGATGGTCCTTCATCCCACATCCACAATGAAATGGCAGTCGAATGTGCTGAGTCTCGTGAACTCAGCCTACTGCGCTATTTGCATAAATGACACGCTGTAATAGATGTTTTCTGGTTGCAAGCGACAAGTTCTCTGCCCATATGGGTTTCTGTATCAGTGAGAATAAACTGGGGGGGGATCTGTACTCTGTGACTCTGCACCACTGTGTGCATTTGTGTGTGTGTGTGTGTGTGTGTGTGTGTGTGCATGTGTGTGTGTGAGACTGCGTGTGTCGGCACGTACTCCGCACACCAGGGAAAGATTAATCACGCCTGATGGCTGCTATGAGATCTCATTTGCCTCGTCGTTTGTGGGAGTTTGCAGCGCGGCAGGCCAGCCACTACAAACTGTAGCCAGCTCCCACAGTCAGTGCCTCTCAGCCACTACGAACTGTAGCCAGCTCCCACAGTCAGTGCCTCTCAGCCACCACGAACTGTAGCCAGCTGCCACAGTCAGTGCCTCTCAGCCACCACGAACTGTAGCCAGCTCCCACAGTCAGTGCCTCTCAGCCACCACGAACTGTAGCCAGCTGCCACAGTCAGTGCCTCTCAGCCACCACGAACTGTAGCCAGCTCCCACAGTCAGTGCCTCTCAGCCACCACGAACTGTAGCCAGCTCCCACAGTCAGTGCCTCTCAGCCACCACGAACTGTAGCCAGCTCCCACAGTCAGTGCCTCTCAGCCACCACGAACTGTAGCCAGCTCCCACACCCACTGCCTGTCAGTCATCACACACTACATTCAGTTCCCACACCCACTGCCTGTCAGTCATCACACACTACATTCAGCTCCCACAGTCACTGCCTGTCAGCCACTATACACCGTAAGCCGGTCCCACAGCCACTGTCTGTCAGTCAGCTCACCCTGCATCTGGCTTCTATAGCCTCATCAGCAGACAGGAATACAGTGAGAGATCTATTTATGGGAACATGTCTATTCCCAAAGAAAGGCCTGACTTACAGAACTAGGACCTTCAGCTCATGTGAACTGTGTGTGAACTGTGAACCGGACAAAGATCAGTGAGCACAAAATAAGTGAAAGAGCAGCTGTATAAGGACCGATCATCTGCATGTCTCGATTGGAGTTTGAATACCAGATCCTCAACCAGGTTTTATATACAATGGCAGTACCACCCCGCCCGCTCTAACTCTGCAGAGGTCTCTCTCTCAAAATGAAGGCCGCTATCACCGACAGCATCTCACATGCTTGCGGCTTCTCCGGCGTTGTGCTCCAAGGATTACACGTTTGTTACCGCCCAGTTCTTAAACTGTCTGAACCGGCCATGTATACTGCCAATGTAAAGCACTATTCTGTGTTCGTATATTGCCTGCTGTTGGTTGATTGGGGGGCCTCTAGCCAGTACAAACTTTGCTTCTGTACTAAAATGTGTCAAAGAAACTTTGAAACTAGCATATTATTAACTTTTATAAATTAATTCTGAATTAAAATAGAATTTAGTCATTGGTTGTAAAGTTTATGTTACACATAAGTAGATGTGTACAAATGCATTACATTATTCCAAGCTATAAATCTTATTGGGTGTCATATCTTTGCTCGCTGATGGGGTTTGTGTGTGTTCTTGAGTGTGTGTGTGTGTGTGTGTGTGTGTGTGTGTGTTTTTGCCTCACTGTGCATAGAGACGATCCCCATCGCAGCAGCGACGGCAGGTGATCAGCAGGACAGAGACAAGGACCAACGTCCCCCCCAGGAAGATGGACAGGAGGACCAGCAGCAGGATGGCGCCATCCTGCACCCCAGGCTCCAGGGGGAGCTCCTGAGGAAACACCACGGAGACGTCACCCAGGCAGGAGTTTCCACACTGGAGCATGCTTTTACTCAGGATTAAATTCTCTTCCTTAATCCAAGCTATCACATGACAATAACAGATATTTAAAATATATGGTACAGCAAACTGGTTCTGATGCTTAAAACTGGGGAAACTGAGATGGAATTATTTTCTGGTCAATGCGGAGCTTAAAAAACAGCTTTTCCTTGATCTCAAAACACATAGGCACATGCGCACACACAGTACTCGAGAGTTTGCATGAAAGCTCTTATGTTCTGTGTGGCAGGCGAGCGCTCGCCTCTCTGTGTAGTGGGCGGGGAGGGTGAGGAGGACACAGGTGTGTGTGCTTTTGTTCCTGAACTGAGCTGTTAAGTACAGTGTTCACTGCTTCGCGGAGAGGAGGGTTTTCAAAGACCCAGCAGTGCCGACCTGGTCCACCAATACAAGCACAATAGACACCAGGTTTCTTTCTCCAGGAGATCAAAGCCCATATATATTGCACAATGCCAACTGTTTAATTATCATCTATGCCCATATATCCAAAGAGACACCCTATAAGCTAAATTAATGCACAAGAATAAGAAATGAATAAGTCTGTGGACTGTACATGTTCACCATGCAATTATCCTCCCTTTCTCTCTTCTAGAACAGACTATATACCTCAACATCTGAGTATTAATTGTCTGAACGACTAGAGCCAAATTAATGGATGATACTATTTGGATAGCAGGCAGGCAAAGCCGTGAAAGGCATCGTGTTAAAGTGCAGGTCTATTACATTACCAGTGACAGAAACTGATATAGCACTGGTGGATCCAGAATTAATGTAAAGGCCAATAATTCAGTCATTAACTTACTAGTGCTTTGGTAAGAGAAAGAAAGAGAGAGGGAGAGAGGAAGATGCTTTCTATAGACCAAAGCAGAAAAGGGATGTTTCAGTATAAGAGTTTGACACAGTATAGACTTTAACTTAGATGCACTCTTATAGACTAGGTATAACATGAATCCAGAACCGTTAGAATTTAGGAAAAGATCAAAGTGCAGAAAACAGCAACAGAGTGGTCATCAGTTATAAATGTCTTCTGCACTCCTGCTGCCATTGGATGTAAAGCACCAAATATAAGAACGCAAACCTTGGCCAATCGTCAACACTGCATTTCTCATTAATAAATTAACACAACTGATGCTGATAACTGACGATACCATAAGCAATTCTGATGTGCATTGCATTCTTTGTCTAAGCTTTCTACAGCTCTGCTCGACTAAAAGTTCTCCTGCGTCGCTAATCTGTTTAAACCTGGCCGTGAATTCAATTACTGCGTGCACAGAACAGGATATTTTCTTTTTGCATCTCTGGAGATACTTCTGGAGAGAGACTGGAGGTAATGAAGAAGAGCAGGAAGTGTGAGGGGCAGACCGCGAGGGGGACTTACTGTGGCGCTTTCTGTTAGGTTGTTCCAGACGGCCGACTCATTGCTCATGGTCCAGGCCGGCAAGTGCGTCCCCCTGAGAATGACATGCAGCTGTTTTTATTACGGCTCTGCAGGAACACGGAGTGGTTTGGTTTCCAAATCTCCGACATGGATTAACGTCACTTTGAATGGCATATTCTGCTGTCCTGAGGTGCACACAGAGTCCTGCTGTTCTGCCTTTATCTTACTGAATGATTTCAGCCCAGGCTGTAGTACAGGTTTATGAAGAACACAGGACGCCGTCTGCCTTCAGCATGATGCAATGGCCATAGAAAACATGTAAACACAACATTAACTTCCACAACAGATCATACATCTGAAGTCCTGCTCTCCTGACAGTCTTTCCTGTAAGATCAGGGTTCAGCTTTCTGGCAGCTCAGGCCTGGCAGCTTCCTCTCTGATGTCATTATTGCTGCAGCTTATACCTAAACCACATTTCAGTGTCTCTCTCTCTCTCCCTGTCTGTCGTTATACCTCTCTCTCTCATTCTGTATCTCCCTATTTCTCACTCTCACATCATGTATTTGTCCGTCTACCACACACATGCACACAAACACAAGCATAAAGCCACATTCACACTCACCTTCCAAGCAGGTCCACTTACATAGCAGGCAAACGAGAACATGCAGAGAGATGAGTGCCCTGTCTGTTTCCTCAGCGCCAAGGTGCTGCTTGAAGTCAGTGTGCGCGCATCTGTGTGCACGCGCGCGCGTGTGTGTGTAAGCATGTGCGAGTGAGAGCGTTCCGTGTGTGCCGTTGTAAAGCTTCTGGTTCCTGCTGCATAGTGGGCCAGCTTCTGCCCACCCACCTGGTGGTACAGCCTCATAACAGCTCCACATTATCCTCATCTCTCTCTCTCTCTCTCTCTCTCCCTCTCTCTCCCACCCCTTTCCAAAGCCTTGCTAGCCCACATTAAATGACTAAAATATTTCACGTTCTGAATATCAAAATCACACAGTATAGTACATAGCTATTAGAATTCAGAACTCAGGCTCTCCGGGGGGGGGGGGGGGGGGGGCATTTAATGAAGCATGTTGACTTTTTTCCAATACAAATATTTTAATATAGGCACTGATCAGTGATGTAGACAGCTTTACGTCAGTAAGGGAGTTAACTTTTAACTCTTCCGTCCATTTACATTATAAAGAAGTGCACTGCTTGACTCTGGTTAAGAAACATAAGGGATACAATTAAATATTAAATATTACAATACTTTCACATATTGTAGAATTGTAATGGTGAGGCAAATCAACTACTGTGTAACATCATAAATGACTGATGATCGAGACAGTACCCAGGGTGCAGTTGTTGGAACTCAACTATAAATTATTTTTGCAACGTTCGCACAAAAACACCCTTGCCGAGAAGGTGAACTGCAAAGCATGATTGAAACTGCTTCTGCTGTGAGCAGCACAATCGCCCTGGCTGTTGCACACTATATTTATTAATGATGTATACTATCCAATGAAATAACTCAACATCCACAGACATGTCTTTTATTTCGATGGGATACGAACTGATGACATAATGCTGACATCATTTCAACTTCAACAGCCGATACTTCATCAGCACATAAACCTGGCAGCGAAGCGAACTGTCCCGGTTGAGAGACAAGAAGCATCACTAGCGTGATCACTATGCCCGTTTTGATCTTTTTGCCTGATGCTTTAGTTCACCACGCGGTGTTGATCATCCGATCCCTTAGCTGATAGAACAGGCAAACACGACCGTCACGCTTTCTTAAGACTTTAGAAGCGACGAGATTCTTGGATTACGAACCGGTTACATGCAGAGGACAATGAGCAGTGCAAAAATAGGCTACATAGCAAAAAAAATAATAATCGAAATGACAGCAGTTCAAAAGAAACAAATAACATACACAGCGCAAATAAATAATCACATAGGACATTATCTTACCTATTTATAATGTGTGTGTCCCATGTAAGAATCCTTCGTCGAATGCAAACGAGCTTCTCACACCACGTTTATTTCTAGTTGAAAGCGATATGTATTTATGAATGAAACCCCAGCGTTAGACACACCCACCCACCCACCACTGATCCAGGAAAGCACCGTGTGACGTAGAGGGGGAGCTGAGGCGAAGGAGTGACAAATAAGACAGGGTTCCTACAAGAATGTATAAGGAGGTGCACACAAATCTGTCAGGGCACAAATCATGCCAGTAGCGTATTAGTTAGGATAGGTAAACGTCCAGAACGTGCCCATTACGTTCAATGAACCGTGTTACCTAAACCTCTGCTTAGTCATGGTTTAATTTAATCGGCCAATAAATGCAGGCTGCATCTGATAAATATATGAATTAAGTATACCTAATTCCGTTAACCTGTTGTGACTGCTCTGATCAATGGTCGGAATTAGGTAGCTCAGCACAGCCCGTGTTTAATTGAGGAGATGTGGAAGAAGAAAACGACAGAAAACTAGCCGTCTGTTTATGAGCAACGTATTATCGAGCCTTGTTAACCCCAATTGCCAGTGACCATCTTTCCTGGTGACTAGGCGCCACCCTCTGGCAAACAAGCACACATTCGACCAATTACAATAAATTGTTGCCTACTACAATTTGTCGAAAATTATTGTTCGGTTTATGTATTGATATAAGGTGCATGTCAGGTCAACTGAACAAGTTATTTTTGACAAGTTATTATGATAAAAGTACAAAGTTGCACCAAGAGTAAACAACCGGTCTCTGCATACAGGCGTTTACCTATAGAGAACTACATCTCCCACAACTCGCATGAAGCCTGCGGAGGCTCATGGGTAGCTTGCCTGTGCCCTTGTGCTATCAGCGGCGCAGTGAATGACGGGCTTCTTGCTCGGGTTGGGGATCTCAGGCTTGCACGTATATATACATTGTAAAGGTCCGTTTATTCACGTTTAGGGGAAAAATGATGGCAGCAAGGCTTCTCCTTCGCCGTGCAGCCCCTGCACTGAGACAAGTGCGGGGTTACGCCGAAGCAGTCACTTCTGCAACCCAGATGTCCTTCACTTTCGCCTCGCCGACTGAGGTAGGGACACTCGCGGAAGGGCCTCGGCCTGTTCCAGGTAGTGCACGGATCTTTGAAAGTCTAAGATGTTATCAGTGACATAAAACACATATCGTGTTCCAAGTACACCCCGGTTTGAGATCAAGTCCTGCATCCTGAGTGATGTTGCGGTCATTGGTTTTATCGCTAGCGTCACCTAGCACGGACACAGCTCCGTTAGCGAGGTTGGGTGGCGAGCTAACGCTACCGACGTTAAGGTTCATGTGCATTAGCTGCATAGCTAGCTAGCTAGCTTCCGTTCTAATTTGAATTTAAATTCTAATTGAAAGTATTATGTATTTTCTCGAAAACCTGTCGACGGCACGGGTAAATGTAAACGGTTACGTTAGTTAGCTAGCTAGTTAACTTAGAAACCGTAGTTAGCTAGCCAGCTAACTTACTCTCTTAACATTCCGTTGTCTGGTCATCTAGTCGTCATGGCAACGTTCATCTTGGCTATGGTGCAAATCAAGGATGAGTAAGTTATTTAATAAAACGTAACACGGTGATTTCTGTATTCTTGGTAGCGATCTAACTGACTTTTCCTCACAAACGTCTCTCCGTCTGTGCGTGTCCCTGACGTTTGTGTCTGTGCAGGTGTTCTTCAAGGCAGCCAGCGTAAAGCAGGTCGATGTCCCCACGATGACCGGCGCTTTCGGGATCCTTCCAGCCCACGTCCCCACGCTGCAAGTGCTGCGGCCTGGGGTGGTTACCGTCTTCAGTGAGGACGGGTCTTCATCTAAGTATTTTGGTACGATTTTGCCCTCAAGTGTTGTGTGTTGATCTCTTTAGAGTAGAAAGCTTCTTGTTGCATTCTTAGGTTAAATGATAAATGTAGGTCCATACCTTGATTTGAAATGACATGACCCTGAGTCTCAGATTTCTCTGATCCACATAATGTAACCTTTTGTGCTAAAGGAATACATCAACAGTATGGCTAGTAACCCCCCTTTTTTTCTTTATATATATATATATATATATATATATATATAAAATGTCCATCATTATTTATTTATAAATCAGTGACCTCTGGGCCCTTTGTAGTGAGGACCTGAGTCTTCCTCCTTCAGTCTTGGTGCTGTGCGTATGTTTGGTTGCATGGTCCTTGCAGGAATCTTTGGTGTGTTTGTGTTGCAGTGAGTAGTGGCTCAATCACTGTCAATGCAGACTCATCAGTGCAGCTGCTTGCTGAAGAGGCCGTTCCTTTGGAAAGCCTGGACCTTGCTGTAAGAGACACCAACAAATCATATGGTTTTATTTCCATTCTAGACATCAGTGTTTCCCTGTTCCAGCCCCGGTGTTCCCCAAACTACAGTTTACTGATTTCCAACAAACCAACAAAGAGTTATCAATGGGTGTTCTGAAGATAGGAAAACTGGAAACTGTACAGTGCAGGAATGCTTCCTGTTGTGCACTGGGGAACTACTATATGTGCATATCTATAGTGAATATATGTCAAACCAGTACATTGTCTTACCAAATAACTAGTTATTATCTAGTCATGAATATATTTTCCTATACTTGCACCATCATTTTGCTTATTATGTAAGCAATACTGGTACATTTATATTATGAAAATCTTGTATCCCAAGAACAGTGAACATATTTAGTGAAAACTGAAAACCTGTTGTGGTGTTTTTCCATCATCTGTCACATTTTTGGGTTTTGCTTAATGACGGCGATGCTTGGAACAACTGGACCTCCCCCGCGTTCCTCAGTTAAGCAGTTATGGCAGACCCAGATGGTTTTTAGCACAAGCAAGTGTGGTGAACCTCTCACCACTGCCTCCCACCTTTAAACTCCAGGGTGTGTGTGTGTGTGTGTGTGTGTGTGTGTGTGTGTGTGTGTGTGTGTGTGTGTGTTTTTCTTGACCTGGTTTTAAAGTGCAGCCCTACAATTAGTTGTTTTTGCTATTTAAATATCCGAGTTGTAACTGTCCCTGTTTAATCTCCATAAACATCAAATCACCTGATTCCTTTATTAATTGTCTCCACTATAATAAATATAGATATTTATTTAATATGGTTGAGAAACTTTTCATTCTAAATAAACATTTTTCTTTCTCTCTCTCGCTCTCACACACACACACACACACACACACAGAGAGAGACTTGTATGAGAGAGAGAGCAAGCTTTTTCTGAAGTGCACTGTCAAGTTTACTCCATCGAAAAGAATGACTTTTGATTCTTCCCAGTGATGCTCGGGCGTCTGTGTGGTTAATAAGGAAGGAAAGGTCAGTCCCCATCGAAGTGGAGCAGATGTGTCACATCCCCACTGGGAGACCTTTAACTTCCAGCAATGTTTGGCCTTTGCAGCGGTGTAATCGCCACCATAACAAATGTCCCTCTCAGGAAAGAGGTCATGTTGATGTGCTGCAGTATCGGAGGGTTGTTGCCTCGCTCACCCATCCCAAATACGTTATAGTTCTTTAACATTTAGTTTGACCTCACAAAAAGAGCCTTTTCAGCCTATTTTTAAAAGTAATGCGCAGGCTGTGATTCACTCGTCACATGCTGGTGGAATAAAGTAGTCAGTGAGGGGAGGTCAGGCGTAGCTGCTGAACAGTTTGTCGTGTCGAGGTTTAAGCGATCCCTCATGTCGCCATTAATTTAGTGCGTTGTAAAGACAAAAGCGAAAGTCTTTCTCGAGACTCATGAGAGGGTCCGAAACGATTTCTTCCACAGGCAGCGAAAGCTAACCTGGAGAAAGCCCAGGCAGAGCTGCTCAGCACTTCAGACGAGGCATCCAAGGCAGAGGTCCAGATCAGCATAGAGGCCAACGAGGCCATCGTCAAAGCTCTGGAATAACGCTGCTGTGGGCTTGCAGGTACGGGACCCAGCACTGTGCTCCCAGGGCACTTCTGTTCCTGCTGGACTATAGTCATGGTGCCCAACTTCATGTACATGCTAATAGTAAGGGGCGGAGTGGGATGCTTGTTAAAGATGCACATTTTTCTAAAAGAAAGGACAATTAACTACAACAGACGATGGCTTGCACGTTTATTTGTCTTTAGGTTGGAAGTTGATGTGGGGGAAAAAAAGCCCATCTTTATCGATTTCCCCATCACAAGTGACATCAGTAACTGCAAGTCAAGCTGATTACTTTGTACAGTGGATGAATTTACCAATAAATGTGTTTGGAATTAACTGCTGTGTTTGGAGTGAATCCCTAGTGCTGAGACACTAAGGTTTATCTGTAATTTCCTTAATGTCTTGTGCCTTTCATTTGATATAATGATACAGGCGATCACTGATAGTTCCATTTAGTGCCAAAAGGGGGCAGTAGGGTCCTGTGGAAACCCTGTCCAAGGTAGTTCCTATCAAATTTGTTAGGCATTCACTAGATTTACTCAAAAAAAAAAAAAAAGTCTGGGCAAGTGCTTTCAAGTCGTTAGGTTTTGCTGAGCTACAGATGTTGATGTACTATGTTACATTTCCAGTTTTAAACAAGGAGCACTTCTTCCTATTGCCTTCCTGTCTTCTCATTGCTTCACCTTACACTGATCTCAGACTCTTGTGGTAGTGCCAAGGGTACTGCCCATTGAAACAGGACTCTGTGTGAAATAAAGCTTTGGGAACTTCCTTAGATGCAGGTTAACATCTGTGGAGCCGTGATCAAGTGCCGACTGGAGCTTTAGAAGACAAAACCGCAACATCTTTTACAAGTGTTGAGATCTGTCAGTGTAGCATACCATAGCTTGCTTCTGCCTCGTGCACTGGAGTATTATACAAGGTCTTTTCATGAGATCCTATTGTACTATAACCCTAAAACATAGTGAAAACAATACAACTATAAGCATTGTAATGAACGTCTACCACTAACAGGTAGGTTCAAGGCCATTTGGTTTGATTAAAGATGAGTGTGTTTAAACATGGTAAAATAATATGAATGCAGTGATATGAGCTGTCTTATGTAAGAGGATTGTGTAGTAGATGATGATCTGTTTCCTGAAGCTGTAATGAAAAACATTCTGCGAAATGGCACGTTTTCATTCAGGCATCTACTTTACAACCTCTTTTCTGTCTTAAAGCAGCCTTGTGGGCATAATACGTAGACTAATTCACTGTATGAGTCTTTTCTGGGATGCCGGTTTGGAGTATCTAAGCCGTCATTGCTGAGCAACGTTGCTGCGGGGCAAAGTGTGCTGGAGTTTAGCTGGTTGCCATAAATGTGGGCTCAGGAAGTGAGCAGTACCAAGGAAAAAGATGGGAGGGGCACTTCTCATTTCTTGCCATCTTGTCTTGCGCAGCTACATTGTGCCTGTAAGTAATTCACTGTAATTTGCTTCGAACATATTTCTGGGAATTAACGAGGATTTTTCAGTGGTGGCTAAATCCGAATAATCAGAAAGAAAGAACAAGCTCAGTGCAGCCCCTGCTGGTGTTTGGAGGCTTCCTCTTCATGCTGATTGCTGGAGCCTGTAAAGGTGCTGGGCGCCCTTCAGAGGGTCGTGCCGTCCCGTCCTCTCCCTGGTACCAGAGGCCAGAATGCCCCAAGGTCAAGCGCCACTGGTGGTACTCACTGTTGTCTTATTGTCTGGTTAGAGGAACGTGAACCCCACTTATTGAACCCCAACCGTCCTGTGTGTTCATCAATGGAGGCAAAATGCACAGTGTTAAAAACAATACAGGGCAGTTTTTCTGCTGAACCTGCAAATCTGCCTGCCATATCTAAACTAATTATGATCAGCTTTATCCTCAGACTAAATGCTCTTGTATTTGTGTGTATGTTTCCTAAAAAGGAGGTGGTCTCATATAAAGTTTGGTAGTTCTTTCTTAGATGGGATGCTTTTGCATCACATACTCCAGGCCCTAGTTGGAGGATTATTCATATTGGAGTAAAATTAACCTTTAGTCATATAACTGCTCAGAGAACTAGTTCCTGCATGCCACAAGATTGCCACAGAATTATAATTCTATAATAAAGCAACCTTTGTTGGTATGTTCGGTTCCATCTTTATCTTGGCTTATGTTCTGCTTGTGACATGCTATGAGAGGCCACAGATATATGACTAACGCTGAGTCTATTAT
This sequence comes from Electrophorus electricus, assembly GCF_041902795.1. Lineage (NCBI taxonomy): Eukaryota > Metazoa > Chordata > Actinopteri > Gymnotiformes > Gymnotidae > Electrophorus > Electrophorus electricus. Next base: position 8,696,647 of record NC_137522.1, on the reverse strand, counting down.
TACCACAAATTAAACTGTCTGTGTGCAGCTGTGGCAGAGTAAGCAGTGCATGATGAGAGGCAGGGCCGGGCTGGTGCCTCCCAGGGCCAGCCCTGCCTGTGCGGGGAGCGGCTTCGCTGCTGGGCCCCACGTTCACCCTTAGGCAGCTTTACAGCAAAATCTGTGGCAGCCTTGAATTCCCGAGCACAAAGTGTCACATTCCAGTTGAGCGAGGCAGGCAGATTGGGGGAGTGGTACAGAGGGTGAGGCCATGGGTACAGGGCTCTGTGGTCGAGCGAAGCCCACCCACCATTCACACTCATCATAGACCAGAAACCATACTCTGAGTTTTGCCATGCTTAGACTCAGCAAGACTCAATGCTGGCAACGTCGCCAAGTGGTAGATGGTAAACAGTGAAAAGAGGTAATGAGTCAGATTTGCCAAATGCCACCTGAAAGTTCTAAAGCGCCAAAAAAGGTTTGAACAAAATTCCTCCCAGCTAATGTTAGCTTTGTTGTTACTTCTTATGAAGCAAGACATACTATATGCAAAACAAAGCTTGACTTGGTAAACTCTTTGTACTTTACTTGACTGTTGACGCCCACAATCTGCCTCCAATTGCAACATGACTGTTTTTATGGCAAAAGGCAAAATTTTCCAATCAGTCTTGCACGCTCTCTCTCCCTCCCACCATCACGGAGCCTCTCGTAAGATGTCCATCTGGAGGACAACTCGGATTTACTCCGAGTTGCATTTTTCTCTGACCTTAAACCAACCTCTCAGCCCTCTAGACCCAGTGGCACGGCTGCTGTGGCATTCCCTGCGGTCCACTGTGTTTCACCCTGGAAAATTACTTTTCTTTTTCTAATGACTCAGTGTACTGGAAATGCATGGAATATTGAACTCCAGATGATAATTTACCAGTATTATGATCTTAACACCAATTCAATAAAAATGTTTAGGTGGGAACTAATTGTTTTTGTGTGAGTCACTCGTTTTCTCTGTGTCATAACCTGGGCTAAAGGCAGAGAGTTCCCCTGCTTTCCTGATCACATGTCTCCATGCAGAAGCTCATGGAAAATGCTATCAGGCTAGTTTCCACTCTGAACCGGCTAGGCAGACATGTTCCTTTTACATGCTTGTACTGGTTCAAGCAAGACTGGGATTGCACTGCAATCCCTCTTGTATGCAAATGAGGCTTTCCTTGCAGGCCAAGGCAACAGGGTCAGTCCCAGGCAGGCCTATTGATCAAACCCTGCTGACTAGCTGGTATTAGGTCCATGTATGCAATGGCAGCTGGCAAAAGAGAACAGCAATGGCAAGCAACGCTGACGTTTATGGAGCACCTGTTGATGGCAAAGCATGTTGACGTGAGCTGTTCAACATCTGAGCTAAGAGCTGGGGAAGAGTCCCCCCTCAAACCACAGGTCACCCAAAGGCCAGTGAGCTGATTTACGTGCAGCCCAACAGGACTGCCTGTCCGCCGCCCGTGTGCGCCATGACTGTCATGCTGGACAGTGTCCCCAAGGAGTCTCAGCCTAGCCTGTCTGCATCAACGCCAGTGCCCGTGCCGAAACCTAAAGGGCATCGCGGATGGACGGATGCGCGTGCCACCCGCCCGCCTGGCTATCAGGATGCATGGCCTTCCTGTTGAGCACGACGTGTAGGTTGAAGAGAACAGCCTGTCGTGGCAAAACCCCAAGCCTGCGGCTGTGCACGTGGTTCGGGCAGGAAGGACGATAAGGCTGCCTGGAGCACATGCCCGCTCTCTCCCACCAGCTCCAGAATGCTGATCCAGCGCTTAAAGGCAATTTGGAAAACAGACCGTTCGGAGAAGACTAGAACGAACCCCAAATATATCCCAGCCAGGATTCTTGGAGCCACTTGAGCATGGGCACATATGTGCAGCGTGCCATGGGCCAGCGTTGACCGCGCAGCTTTGCGTCAGTAAAGGAGGAAGTTTGGTGGGGAATTACGGATATTGGAATACAGCAAATGCTGTAATCTCTGACCTTTGCACTGGACACTTGATGCATGTCATTCAGCTCGTTGGTGTTTGAACGTGTCATGGTGAGAAGGGAATACATTGGAATGACAGAGGTGGGTAATATTAGCTTTGCATTATAAACATTTTTTTTTTTTACAAAGTTAGCACCAGATAGGTCAACAAGATTATAAAAATAGACATGTCATGCTAATTATCTGTGAAGCGGTAGTTGACCTGTTGCTGCCAGTGTCAAATAACATGAGCGGTAATTATATACCAGACAGGACTAAACATAGACAAGGTATTACTGAAGATGTTCTAAGAATCCCTACCCCAATATATAATTTTTAAATATCGGTGATAATGGAATTGACTGTAAACCAATGCGATTTGCTGCTGTGGCTGTAATTGTAGAGTGAGGGCTCTCAGTTGCGGGCTTGTCTTATGATGAAACTGCCTTTGATGCACGGCATTTGGTAACAACTCTCACTTTCACGTTGAGGGAGTCACAATGCTTCTAACCGGCTGAAGTGTAAAGACCGTGACAGCAGCAATATTGTACTATATGTTTTAATGTCTAGCTGACATTTTCCCATTAAGTGAAATGTGTTTTGCTAAATTAAAACAAGGCTGGTACTTATAATCGTCTTGTTTGCTCAAAACTAGTGCCAGCTACATGAAGCAGTATCGAATCGAATCAAATTTTAATAATAATTTTTAAAAAAGGGCAGTGAATTTCTTTCTTTCTCTGTTCTAGTCTGTTGGATTTACAGGTTTGTCGATTTCCCCAAACTATATAAGAACAGAAAGACACTGAGAAGCAGGGGGAAGCTAATTTGCCTGTAGAATGCAACCGCTCCTGTGGGCAAAAGGATGTTATGCAATTTGCCAAACAGTTCTGTTCTCCAAATCTGGTTATTGGAAACTCCAAAGACCGTTACTATGACCCTCTCCCAGCCCACACACACCCCCTCAACCCTCGCGCAGTGTTACCCCACCCTCCTCTTCCCAGAACGGGATCCTACTCTGGCACCTCCTGTGTCATGTATTTGCTGCGCGTCCCCCCTCAAAGCACACAGGCTTAGTTTACAATGAGGAGCCGTGTCAAATGCGGACGCTTAAAGTACCCTTTTCTAAGAATCACTGTTCTTGACAGGATTGTTGTTCATTCCCGTTGATACTGCATGCATTCGGCTTATTAAACCTTATGTAAATATTTTCTGGACGCATGAAGCTGCACCCGAAGCCCTAATACAGAATATGACTCTGAAAGGAGGAAATGAGAGCAGGTTTGCTGGCACACGGGGCGGAGGAGAGTCCCGAGAGGGCGAAGCGGTCTGGACTAAGGGAATAATTGACGCTGTCGTTGGCTGCAGTGAGCTATCTTTAGTATCCGAACGGAAGAGCTTGAGTGAGCGTCCAGAGGTGCAGGCAGAATGAGTCGCCTCGCTGGCCGCGGAGAGGAAGGCACCGTGACTGATAATGGCCTTTTCTGTCAATGATTAGATTACTGCCCCCCGAGACGGGGGCACAGGTGAGACGTCCGCGTGCCTTTCAGACGCCGCGCGGCACCGCTCTCGAGAGTCAGGCGTCTGATTGAATTAGCTGAACGTGGGACGTTGCTGATCCAGGCCAACTCAGGATTAGCGAGAAAGAACTCGGGAGCATGTGGGCAAATGTGTGTGGGTAGGTAAGTGGCTGGTAGATCAGCGTCTCTGGAGAACAAATACTGTAGACCAACCGACATTTGATGCTAAAAAAAGATCGTGTCTTAACGTATTTCCTGCGCTTCTTTTACTCCCAGGGGAATCTTAAAAAGAATTATCATTCAGATAGAGGGTACTGCATCACATTGTCCATTGTTCGCATTTGTCTGTCCAGTAAGGCTGCCGGTAATTTGCAAGTCTCGATTGTCAAGTTTTGTTTTGTTTTTTTCATGACTATCACTTTGTCATGGTTTCACATTAAGTTAATTTGTGAATGACGCTATTTCAGCTATAACACCAAAAACAGCAACATGCAAATGGCTATCCACATTACACCCAAAGATTCAATTTTCACTTCACATTTTGACTTTATTTTGTCATAATTTCACTTTTTTCCCCCACTTTTCTCTCGTTTTATTTACTTAACTCTAAAATATCAGACTGTGCTTATCATTATCTGTTTGTGCACTGTTATGACCTAATATGGTAAATGTTTGAGCCCAGACATAAGTTATGTATGAACATTACATTCCCACAGTATTCACCTGTGCTAGTATATTACCTTTCACCACCAATCCAAACAATTGTGGTGGTTTGACAGATATGTGGGCTGTGAGTATTACTCTGTTAGGCAGGAATGCTGTTCTTCCACATACAAACATACACCCCTATGTGTCCCCACAATTCAAAGACATGCAAGTTCACATATAGGCACTGAGTTCATATATATATATATATATATATATATATATATATATATATATATATATATATGTGTGTGTGTGTGTGTGTGTGTGTGTGTGTGTGTGTGTGTGTGTGTGTGTGTGTGTGTGTGTGTGTATGGGTGGGTGTAACTCTGATATGTATGTGTACATTGTCATGCGGGAGAGACTCTGTGGTTAGACTGTAGCCAGTACCAGTGCATCCTGTGTGGTACCCCGGACAACATTTTGCTCGTGCTGAGACAGGTGAGTGCATCCGAATAGAGGAAAACCCTGACATGCTTTGTAAGACTACAAACCTTCAAACACACTTTTTACATTATAGCCTACTTATATAGTGTTTATAAAATGCTTTTGGTCATTGCTCTATGGTAATCTGTAGCAATGCTGGAAGCACAGCATTGGCTTCTACCTGGAAATAGCCTAAATTGTTTGAATAAGCAAAGGTGGTTGTAAGATCCTGTGATAAAATAAATTTTGATTAATATTCTACTTGATTTGTCTTTACAATTTATCTATATCTTTTTTTTTGCAAAGGTTTACATTGCTTTACATATTAATTTCGATTTATGTAACGTTGCGATAAGTTATTGTCGTCATTTCCAATTAAAATTAGGAAATTCGAGCGCAGTCGCAAGATTCGTGACGCCATATTAAAACTTACTTTCGTCATTTCTCGTTTAATTTGTTGCCAGTCTGTATACATTCTACACTGGAATGTCACAGTAACAATCAAACTGTTGTTTATCTCCGTGGTCTCGTGTATCCAGGCAATATGTTTTGCTGGCTTGTTTTATTATATTTTTTTCCCAGATGTGTCGTCATGACTGGTTACTCCTCTTACATCCCATAGGCGTGCTCTTCGCTTACTAAGCGACTTCTTAAGGTGGTTCTGTTTACTGTTTTTCGCTTGGGAATGAAAAACCGTGTATACGCCCGTCTTCCAGTCTGCGGTGATGCTGAATTAGAATTGCAACATCACAGCGAGATCTTGTTTAACTCTAGTTTTATTACGCGTCTTTAAAATGGAAACGAAAGGTTTGTTGACACATCCACTTTAAATCACACGCTGACATCGCAGTAATACTCTCCGCCCACTCTGTGAGGAGCCCTCCACTCCGACTTTATGAGTAGACGTACCTGCATGTTCCAGGGAGCAGAGCAGTCAGGCTGGAACTGACCTGGAATGCCGGTATCTACGAGAAGGAAAGAGATCGCCGCTCTTCACCTGACAGGCACATAAGTGTTGTGAAACTAAACTGTAAAATTAGTCACTTTGTGGAAATAGGGAACTGTCGCGGATCAATTTGAGCTATAACAGATTCCGCTCGATACATGCCAAAACTGGGGAACGCTGAGGATTCGGAAACTTTGTTGCGGAACTTTGATGTTTTCGTCACTTTAATTGGTAAGTTTAATTGTCAGTGTCTCAAATGATTAGACTATGGATCCTCGTGCTACATTTAGTGTTTAAATCGAGACGTTGATGTAAAAGCCAGATATAATACTTGATCGGCTGTACAGGCTGTTATCAAGATATCTGAGCTGAATTTCAGTCGAAAGAAATTCGAATTAAAGAAGTGTTTTCGGACTAGTAGTGTTCACTGACTTTGAGAATCGTGATTATTCGGGCAAGGCTTATCAAAACCGGCGACCATTAACAATAATCGTCTCGGAGTTTTTAAAGGTCCACTGCCATATAATAATCGATCATCGTTGCGTTGTGATAGACGTGTTCATCTAAAATAAGATCTGTTTTACGACTTGTGATAGATTTGATTTACATATGACGAGGGGGAATATACATGTCTGCAGTTTTCTCTTGAACTAGGCATCAAAGATTATTCTTTTAGGCTCCGATCCGAACCGATGGACGCTGTTACATGTAACCATTGACAACCGCATAGAGGAACTATTAATTGTGTCGATTATGGAATTAGAGACATATGCCCTCGTTTACCACTGGTAGGCGATCGAGTTTCCGTTCTGGTTTCAGGAAACTGTTTAGAACAGACCGGCGCGATACTGACTGTGGCGCGCGTTGCGCTGGCGTTGTGTTTTTGTCTTAACAGGACTGCAGAAGGCCAGCGTCACTGCAATATTCAGTTAATGTCATTGCAGTAGGCAATTTGGTTTCTTTTTGTCCTGAATATATAATTATGTATGATTCTTATTGTTTTCTCGATTAGGGGCTTTCTGCTACGACAAATATCTAAAATTAGTCTAGTTCCGTTTCGAGAAGCGATAATAGCCTAAGTTGGTTTTACTCCAGTGTGTCTAGGTCTGAATATCATTGACATTGTTCTATTTCCGGACTAACTATAAATGTTATACGACATTGATCAGTGACGTAAGTGTCCAGTTCTGTAGTCTGCCCAGCCTTGAATAATCTACAGTACAAAGTGTTCTTTGACGACGAATATCTTTTTACTGCCCTGTCTGAATGGCGATAATTATAATCGTAATCTATGTAGCCTAGTTAAACTGGACTCGTCTCGTTGTCTTGTATAATGTCGGAAGAGTGACAGTATAATTCTATGTGTACATTTTATGGTGAAACATGAAGGTCCAACTCTTTAGTAGACCAAATCTAACCTCAATTAATTTGAATAGTATTCTACGTGGGTTTATTCTGGCGCAATGCCAGAAGGTGGCTCTGTCTAAAGGCATATGAATAGTACCGAAACAATCCTTGTTATGCTCGGTTCCCTTTTGTTATTGTGGCAGTTTACATTATGAATGGTTTAGAATTGGTGGAGTGGGCGGGGACACCAGGGTTCCTAAGAAGATTTAGGCCTCGCCTACTCAGATGGGATTCGTCCTCAACGAGGAAAAAGATGTGGGCCAGAGGAAGGGGGCGGAGCCTGTTCTCCACGTGGGTGTTCTTGTCGCCCCGCAATTGGCTTAAATAATGACGTATTCGTTTGCGCTTCGTTTGATAGGGCAGAGCAGCGGCGCACTGTGGGTGTAATCACAGCGCCGTGGCAGCCAGATACATTGTAACGACGCTCGGCGGACGCGTTTCGGCGGACTTCTCTTCGCGAACGGGACGCGAGGCGTCGCAGCGTTAGGCTCTTACTTTGTCTCTAGAATTACCTGTACGGTTTACCGAAACTGACAGCGGTTAAGGACTACAGAGTGCGCGATGCACGTTTTATTTTGTAGAAAGTGCAAGCGGTATTTGAGTTTGTGAGGATCCGTCCGTTGTGCTTGGGCAACCTAAAATCCAATATTTTAAGAACCCTCAACCGCCTTAAAAAAAATTTAAAAATCTGGATAGCCTCCGGTGGACCTCAACATATCTACAAAACAGGAATAACTCTTGTTTCATCCGCATACTTTCTGGGAATATTTTCGCCTTTATCTACTCTGGAGCGGCAAGGAAGCAATAACGGTTTCTTTCGCTGAAACCACCGGGACCAACACAGAGGACTAACCGTGTGTATTTGAACGCCCCACGTCGGCTTGTCTCCGTGCTGTATACAGGCTATCGAATGGACCAACATCCGAGCGCCCGGAGCTGCACCAGCCGCGGAGCACCGTCCTGCGAGGCCGTCCCAAGCGAGCCCCCGATGAATTTGCACATCCATTCCACAACCGGCACTCGTTTCGAGCTCTCCCTTCCCGCGGAGGAGACAGTGGAAGGGTTAAAGAGGAGGATTTCTCAGAGACTTAAGGTGCCCAAAGAAAGACTCGCGTTGCTGCACAAAGAGACGTGAGTATCAGTTCGACAAGTTGGGTGGGCTTAAAAATTGTGCTGTGCATGAGAAAAATGTAAATGGCTCAGTGAGCCTACGCGCAGTGGTGGCGTTTGCCTCATAGGTGCCTCATTCAACTGTAGGTGCATTCGCTTTGATGCATGTAGCTAAATAAATAAATAAATAAGCTTGGAATTTTACACTGGTTGTCCGATTTGAGAGGTTAGGTAGAGCTCTGTGGGTTTGCAGTCTAAGTTTAGTACTGAATGAGAGAGGTCTTGCACCGGAATTCCACTCGCTGGTTTGAAATTGCAGTTATCATCCGCTATCATCTACTTTCATCTATTATACAATACAGCCGAAGCAAACACTGGTCATGCATATCAAAGCTTCACCAGATATAGCTGGATGAATCCCACGATTAGAATGATTTTACACGAACACCCAGTGTGTCCGATGAAGACTCAGTGATGTAGTAGAATATTCCTCCATAACGTTGAAAAGGGAGGCAATGTTCGTTTCAGTGAGCTCTTCAGACTGCCTAACAACAACACAACGGTGGTAGAACTGGGATGAGAAAAAGAAGCTCTCTCCCTCTCTCTCTCACTTACAAATGACCCCTAACAGTTGCATTGTTTTTGCCTTGAGTCAGACCACTTTAACAGCCCCCATGAGTAATCAGCACCAAATTACATCATCCTTTAAAATCAAGGGCCCTGCTAAGCCTCTTCTTCTTGGTTTAGGTGCCTTCAGGCAAAGTACCGGGTCCCTTTGTTCACTAGAAGGTGACATTTAGCTCTAGCACTTGCCGACAGGACTAGATCAGCAGAAGGGGTTTGGCCCGGCGGTATTGTCTTTTCTGACAGGGTATTTAAAGCCTTAGGCTTTGTTACAGAACTATCATCCATTGCTGAATTATAGTTTGCAGATGCTGTATTTTCCAGATTGTTCCATGGTTTAGTTTATACCTTGAATAAAGGTGCAAGTACAGCAAAAATGTGCTCTTGCATTTAAGTTTCTTACCCATAAAGCAAAGCGATGGAAACTATCTGGTAGCAGACGGAATATATTTGCATGAATAAGTTGCTGATAAAACAGCAGTGCTAGTCTGATAGTGGTATCTGTCACCAAGTACAGTGCTTACAGTTCATCATAAACATATGTCATGATAAAATAAACACCCTGTATCCATTTTTAGTTTGACTTAATGCCAGTAAATTGAAGAAAGTCACTTGATTTTTATTTTATAAGACCAGTAAGCTCTGAATGCTCATGAGTTTTAATGTTCCCTGTAGGCGCCTGTGTTCAGGGAAACTTCAGGACTTGGGCATTACAGATGGGAGCAAGTTAACTCTCGTTCCAACAGTTGAAGCAGGGCTAATGGTAAGAATTCTATTCACTCAGTACCATATCTTTTTATCTCTTGCATAATCTGAATGCCCCTCCAGAGAAAATGACTGTTGATTCTCTTTCCTTTAAGTCACAAGCGTCGAGGCCTGAGCAGTCAGTGATGCAGGCCTTGGAGAGTCTGACCGAGACACAGGTGAGAGGTCACGTGTATTCTTCAGATAAGGCGTGTCCCTGCAATGGGCTGCGTCGCTTTAAAATATATGTATATATCTCAACTAAAATTGTGTATAGTGCCCCACACTTGGTATGTATACTTTAAGAACCACCTTCCAGTTTCCTGGCAACATGTCTGAGCTGAGGCAAGCCCAGGCAAACTCCACCTAAGCTCCCACTTCAGTAAGACCCCAAGCCTCTTTGAAAGCAAACCATATGCTTCCAGAGTCAAGTTGCTCTGAAATCATTTCAGTAGATATTCTTGTTTAGCACAGTGACTGCCTCATGGTGTCCTGTAGAGGTTACTGAGGAACTCTCAGTAATGGAGCGCATGGACCTGCAGTGGTTGCAGTGACCCGGGTTCGACTCCTGGCCTGGTTGCTGCCCGTGTGGAATTTGCGCGCTCTACTTGCGTGGGCTTCCTCTTGATACTGTAGCGTCCTTCCACATTCCAAAGGAGTGTAGGCTAGGTCAGCTGTGTCCCTGCATTGGCCTGTTGTGAATGAGCGGGCGTATGGGGAGTGTGTGGCCGTGCATGCGGCCAGGAACCCTGTCCGGGGTTGGTTCCCTTTTTGCTGTCTGCGCTAAGGGCTTATCCTTCCGCCAACCCCCCGGTTTAGAAGATAAGTGCTTTAGAAGATGAATTAAACATTGCTGGTGAAACACAGGCTCTCACTTTCCCCAGTCACTCTCCAGAAGGTATATTTACTCTGGAGGTCCTTGTGGAGAGAGGGAGAGAGAGGGAGAGGGAGGGAGAGAGAGAGAGAGACTCATTATGATAAAAGAGCAGTATGAATGTATGTGTATGAGTGAGAGGAGGGGTTAGGTTGGGGAGTGCACCATTCTTCTAATGCTGCACGCCTTCTCACAGCAGCTGCAGTGTCGGCTGGTTCCTAAAGAAAGGTTCTTCACATGACTCTGGCCCAGGGCCTCCTCTGACAGCCTGCTGGTAGTAAAGAGTTATTGAGCTGCCATAATGATATGTTACTTCTGCTCCTGTATTTTTCTTTTCTTTTGATGAAAGACATTTATCATCTTTTGGCTAAGGGCCTTGTTATATATTTCAGCGGTAAATCTGTTTGTCTGGGAAGGTTTTTGCGGTAGACTGTATCAGTGAAGTTCTGAAAATACAGTGGATGCGAACCTTTATAGTACTGGATGACTATAAATAGGAGGTATGAATATTGTTTGGGGAGGAAAAGATGACTGATCATTTTTGTCAACTTGTTTCAGAGTCTCAAACGGCATTGAGTTTCAAGATACGATTCAGAGCCAGGTCAAACTGCCTAGGGGTGTGTGTGTGTGTGTGTGTGTGTGTGTGTGTGTGTGTGTGTGTGTGTGTGTGTGTGTGTGTGTGTGTGTGTGTGTGTGTGTGTGTGTGTGTGTGTGTGTGTGTGTGTGTGTGTGATGTGGGGGGAGCAAGTAGATCAGGTTATGTGCCTGGAAGTGTGCTCATAGAATTACAGCTGATAATACCACCTTCCAGCAGCGTGATTCCACAGGCCTCAGGCACAGAGCCCTCTGCTTCCAGAGAAAAATCTATCTTGGACTTCCATGTAATCAGATGGAGAGCGCTTTATGGAAAAGGAAGACTGGCAATGATTGGAATAGTATTTTTCCCTTGTTACTCCAGCTCTGTAATTTGAGGCTTCTGCGGTTTTTCGTGGCTTGGTGACGTCTCGAGTTTTGTCTTTTTTTTTTCTTTTTTTTTCTTTCTCTTCATCGTCAAACACAAGGAAGGAGAATCCTGACCAGGGCGGGCGGTCCTTCTTTCTAATTTCTCTTTCCCTTCCAGAAGGATGCAAACAGGTACTATTCATTCAATTTAAACAGAGGCATGAAATCAAACACCAAAAGGCTTTAATGTGGTTAACGGCAGGCTCCACTGACTCACCTGCCCAAATAAGGACCCGTGTCATATTCCCCTGAGCGTTCCCTAATTGGAGTTCTGTACGCTGACCTGCAGCTGCTGGCAGGTACCTCGTTCTTTGTGCCCTCTGGGTGTAGCACCGCAGTTTGCCTCTCAAAGCCAGAGCTTCCCTACGGCCATGTCATGGCTTCCTGCTACGTCCCCACCTGCACTACCGACACCCACGGGCCGTCTTCCTCGGAAATGAGCAGCAGCGCTCGTCGTTGTGTCTGAAAACGGCCAGATGCGAATGGTGGGACGAAACAATATAGGGCGAGTCGCCCTCTCCCGTCAAGCTTCTCGTCATACCCCCCCCCCCCCCCCCGGCCGAGAGGAGGAGCGGGGGAGGGGTCGCGGCAGACGCGTATTGTCAAAAGTGAAGCGCAGGCTGAGATGTTTCTGCTCTCCCCGCTCAGGTTCTCGTGTGTGTGTGTGTGTGTAAGAGTAGCAGGAGCGGCAGCGGTGACTCAGAAAGCTGTGTATTGGCAGCGTATAAAAATAGAGCGACGGACTCGAAGGGCTCGCGTGACGTGGCTCTGCTGGACAACCATGACGTACGGGAACTCGGATACAACAAATTGAATCAGAAATGTGAACGTTCCTGTTAAGCTTGTAGGATGGCTTGGCTGACAGGAAGAGAAGTTTGCTTGGCAATATTCAATCAGAAATAAGATGAACGTTACACCGGTCAACAATGATTTTGCTTCCTGCACGAAATACATTATGTATGTTTGCGTGCTGGAAATGTGTTTTCAGAATTTCTCCAACACCCATAGTGATTTTGTTTCAGTACATTCCCATTTTGTATAGTATGGAAAATTAGCACCAAGGAACCTCTGTGTTGGCAGACTGCTGCTCAACATTAAAGAAGGAGGTCCCCGACGCCAAACACAGGCAAACATCTTGTGTTGTGCAATTTAGAAGTACATATTTAAGTGCAATAACAGCTTTGTTTATGAATAAGTAATATACACTTTATGTAAATCTTATTTGCCCCATCACTTGATAGAAATATTCTAAAGACAGATTCAAATTCCTCCGTCTGTCTTTTAGTTTGTGGGAGGAAAAAAGTCCAAATTTTGCTGCCCGGTGTGATTTTGAGTGTGTCCAGTGACTTCCCACATGTCCTGCTCCCTCCCAGCCATTATAAGTGAAGGACGTAGCTTTGGGACTAGCCTCATGTTTGGCAAAGCTTAAAGGAGCGACAAAGTATTAGCTGCAAACGATGCCATTGTTTGTGTGCCTGAGGCTTCACCCCACAACAGGCCATTAGGGTTGGAACCGATGGTACGACGTCATGGTGAAGCACACAGAGCCGTGCTGTGGGATACAGCTGCGCCTCACTATTGTGGACATGAGAAACAAAAGTCTCTTATAGCACTGTCTCGCACCCGTCCCAGCCAACTGAGGATGAGTCATGAGCGGAGCAGTCTTCACAGTGCATATTTCTGATCACACAGAAGGCTGCCCACGAGGGAGAGAAGCTCAGCAGGACTTGAGAGCAGTCTAAGTGGATTGCTTCTTTGTAGTCGTTGGTGAAACCCGAGACGATTGATTGTTGGATTCGGGTTGGGTATGGAAAAGACGGACAGGGATGGTGGATTTAGCAGGCTGCGTGTCAGCGGAGCCACCGGTCGTCATTCAGGTGACGGGATCCGGGCCTGCCCAGATCTCTGGCCACGGTCCCCTTCTCTGCCACTTCGGAGCATTGCTGCCTTTTTAGGATTTGGAAAGGGATGCAGTCCACTGATTATTTCGCTAAGGGCTTGTTCCTGCACTCAGATCCACCAAGTCTCTTTGTGGAGACTATTGACGGCACCACCCCACCCCAGAGCGATCAAAACCCACACATCAGTGATGGGGGTTAAGTAGCCAGTTCTGAACCTTCTGCACGTACTTGGCCCTGTGACAGAGCGTCCTGTGCTTCCTCGACTGTACTTTTCCTTGTAAGTGGCTGTTGCCCTTCGCCACTCTGCCGTGGGCGGCAGGTCGCTGGTCTCAGGCCGGACGGCGCCGCTACGCGCTGACTGCTGGGGCCCGATTTGATGCAAATAGCAGCAGTAGTAGCCCTGGACGAGTTGCTTGAACCGCAGAGACCACGATACGCAGTGCTTTGGCTTCTGATCTCACGGTGCGGGGGCTGGGAGGGGACAGAGGCCTACTCTCACTGAATATTTCATCAACATTGAGGTGCATATCCACTCTGTCGTCCCCACAACCCCCCTCGCGTACCCTTCTCCGCATAGCAACCACAGCCCACTGCAGAGCAAAATGCCACGGTAACAAAAAACAAAGCAGTCAGGGCACGAACGGCAGAGAAATGTTAGCTGGGGATCCCGGTACCGCGCTCTGCCGTCGCGATCAGCCTCCTTGTCGGGATATAGCCTCTCACCTCGTGTCTGGTTCCGGGCCTTTCCAACGGCTGGGGCTCTTCTCGAAGGTCGGTCGAGTTCAAAGCCCTTTCAGCCCTCGTCGTTGGAGCGCTGCCCGCCGGCTCTGCCGAAGCCCATGGCCTTTAACACAAAGGGCCATTTGAACTTTGAGCCGCGGTGGAGCTTTCCAGTGCCCGACCCGTTCCAGGTGGCACAGAGATCGGGCCACCAGCCGGGACTCGATATGCCGGCCCGGACGGCCACGACGGCCTTTGTTCCACCCACAAAGTCTGCGCTGCCTTTTCTGACTTAAGCCTCTTGGGTATTTGTAGACACAGGTCACATGTGCTTCCCTCATCTGCTCTTCAGTGAAAGGAAGAATGCTGAGGTCTAGGAGCTGACTGGGACCATTCCTAGACAGCTACTGCATGTTCTCCATAATGGCTTTCTAATATATTTTGGCACCTTTTTCCGTTCCTTGGTGTGTACCCCACATGTGAAAAAGAACTGGGGTTTTTTTTGGCCATAATATCAGGAGAGACGAGAAGACAGTTTGACATTAAACCCATTTCCCCCGTAGTGGTCAGCTGTGTTGTTTTTTTTTTTTTTTTTTTTATATACCAGAGCTGTGTGTGGTTGAAGTATTGGCAGACTGGCCGAGCTGTTCTGCCGTGGGGGAATGTCTCGCCCTCACTGGGGCCGCGGTTACTCCCTGCTCGGGGTTTGCACACTCTCTCTTATTATGTGGGTAGAGCGACGGAGTCAGCGAGGCTCTTTGACTCAGCCCGAGCACCAAGGCTAGCGTGGGGTCTGGCGTGCCTACTCACCTACTCAGCACTAGAGAACGTAGCGCACCAGTGTGAGCGGCTGCTTCACGCGCTGCTGTCACAGGGGCTCTTGCTCTGCACCTGAACCTGTGGGCTGATGCAAGCCACCATGGCTGTTTGCCTGATAGCTGTCAGTCAGTTCACGGATTCTCTCTGCCCACCTCCTGGGTGACTTATCGCTGACCTTTGCACGGAGTTTCCCGTCAACCTCAGGCTGAGGTTGTTGGTCTCACGTTCAAATGTAGTGATAAAGGCATAAGGAGACACTCTGGTCTGATTGAAATGCAGTGAGGAACCTTCCACTCCCTTACTACACAGGTAAAAGGTCAGTCTGAGATTGTTGAAAACAAGCTCTTCATGCACGGGCATGTCTTCAGATGATACTGAAAATAAGATGGCGGCCGGACCCCAGAGAGGCAAGAGGTTTATGGCAGGCCAGCTGACACAAGGCTGCTAAAAGCCCAACAGATCTGAACCATCTCATGTTCACTTCAGGACTCCTTTGCATAAACCGCATTGCTCTATTGATATGAACATGTCTCAAATATTTTTAAAAACTCTGTGCACGTGAACATGTTGAAGGTACTTCGTTGAGCAGGAATAAGAAAAGCTTTCCAGACTTGGTCCCTGCTCTCAAAAGCCAAGGAACTCAAGTGTCTTATTTAATCTTTTATAAAGCTGCACACTCAGCGTTCTGAAACATCAGCATGAGGTTCGAACCCAGCTAGACGACTCCTAACCTACATCCACGGGGAGACCAAGACGGACGTTAATGAAGGTGTCTGAATCTGAATAATTAGAAAAGGAGGGATTCTTTCAATAAAAAGACTGTTGTTTTAAGGTCTGTGTCCTCCTACCAGACCAGTAAGTGGCAACGGTTACAAAGGAAGCCTGGGGACAAGAGAGAAGTTGTTATGAGTGTGGTGGGCCAGCCAAGTCCATACAAGCCCTGTGTGCTTCTCTTCCTGGTCTGTAGGGGTCCGAGCCCCCAGGCTTGGCTCTGCTCCCCATTCTGGGCACTCCTAAAATGGGCAAGCCTTCCAGATCCGCCCCGACCCCTCGAACAATCCCCTATTATGTTGCTAGGAGGCGAGTGGCTCTGTATCCTGTTTCTGTGGTGGATGTTTCAGGCCCAGGGCCAGACAGAAGTTGGCCCTTTGTGGGTGTGCTGAATGGCAGAGTTCAGGGCCGGGGGAGTGTTTGTGTGTGTCAGTGTGTTTTGTATGCGCGCGCACACGCGCACGCATGCTTTTACATAATCGCACTCGGCCCTAAACCGCCATTCACAATTTTGCATTCATTCGGCCGTTTTGCCAAAGCTCATCCGAGCTACTAGCTGTGCATGGGGAGATTCCTAAATCCTCCTTTCTTCACCCCACTTCCTGCTCATAGGTCAGTGACTTCCTGTCTGGCCGTTCTCCTCTGACCCTGGCCCTGAGAGTGGGCGATCACATGATGTTTGTCCAGCTGCAGCTGGCGGCGCAGCACTCGGGCGGACAGCAGCTGCAGCACCGGCACATCGTCTCGCGCGGCGCCCCGGACGGCCTGGCCCGGGTCTCGCACGGCCCCCATCCGCACCCGCACCTCCCCCCCAGCCCGCTCAGCCCCGCGCCCTTCCCTGCCTCTGCTCCGCCCGCCTACCCCGCCTCGGCCTCCACACACTGCAGCACTCTTGGTCACTCCCCACCCATCCCAGACGGCCTCCTCCGGCACCAGCAGCCCCCATCACCCAGCAGCCCGAGCGCTGCGGGCCCCTGCCCCGAGGTAAGGCTCTGTTGTTGTTGTTGTTGTTGTTGTTGTTGTTGTTGTTGTTGATCATACGATGACATGGGATGAGTGGTACTGGCTTGAGCATCTGCCCTCGTCTTTCGCAGGCGAACTGTACCGCTCGGGCCGCGAGTAGCTGCACCGTTCCCCCGCGCTCTCGCAAACCAGGTGCTATCATCGAGAGCTTCGTCAACCATGCTCCAGGGGTCTTCTCCGGGACATTTTCAGGTATTCGGTACCACCGTTTCAATCGGGACGTTTGTCGTTGGGTGTCCCACAAGCGCAAAGGCCTTGCGAGGACGACTGGCCTCTGACCGTTTGTCTCTGCCTCCTTCTCTCGCTCCGTGCAGGCACTTTGCATCCGAACTGTCAGGACAGTAGCGGTCGGCCACGGCGGGACATAAGCACCATCCTGCAGATCCTGAACGACCTCCTGAGCGCCACGCGCCATTACCAGGGCATGCCGGCGTCGCTGGCGCAGCTCCGCTGCCAGACGCAGTGCGGCGGGGGGGCGGCGTCTCCGGCGCCCTCGCCCCCGCCCTCACCGCCGGCCACACCCCCGGCCATGCCCGAGTTCGCCGCCGGCCTCTCCCCCAAAGCTACCTCCGCTCCGCCAGTGAGCCAGCCCACCCTCCACCCTTCGCTCCACCCGCTCGTCCAGTGCCAGAGCCAGGTCCGGATGTGCAAGCCTCCTGGTGAGTAGCGCGGGATTCGCTTTACGATGACATCTTTTTTTTTTTCTTTTTTTTTTTGGTTTGATTTGGTTTGTGGGGTGGAGCTATTTTTAAAAAATTTAAAGGGTGACTGAAGCTGAGACGCAGCCGAAAACCCAAAACGTGCCTAGCATGAGAACACCCCTGCGTCCCACGTAGTGGATGAGGCTGATGTGAAACAGAGGAGGGCTCGTAAGGAGGGTGCTAGAGCAGCGGTGGTACTATCGTGAGGTTCCAATGTTCTCGTGCAGAAGACTCATCCACTCAGCTCTCAGCAGATCCGGCTTTGTCTGCCCATGCGGACGGTGTCGGGTTTCCTCCGGGAGAGGATGAATAGGGGGGATAGCTTTCAGGGGCGTGTGGTAGATTCCTTGCTGTGTCTCCAAAAGTTGAGGCAACTTACTTCAGCTGTCAAGCAACAAAAAGCTCGGACAAGGGAATAACCCTCATGTCTGCGGTTAGGGCCAGTAACACTACAAATGTGAAAGAGCGCCATTGGTTGCTAGAGGAATCCAGGGATTCTTGACTTGTTTTTCAGTTTTTTGGGGGAGGACTCCATCATTCCTTTGCACACACTGCTTCTGTCATCAGTTTTCCTTTGTTCCACTCCCGCGTTTCCAGTCAATGGGCCATCCTACTCTTTCCACTCGGGCTAGCCAGGACTTGACGCCCCATCTGTAAAAGTCATCCAGGCTCTGTGATCCAGGCCTCCTCAATGACGCCTTGTGTGTGGGTTTTTTTGTTTTGTTTTTGGTCGTTTTTTTTTGTTTTGTTTTGTTTTGTTTTTTCTTTTTCTTCTTTCTGCCTCTAAATAGAGTGATTTATACAAGACGCATGAGCTCACAGAGAATGCTCTTTGTGTTTGGAACTGTACAGGACGGGGGTGTCCCTACCAACAGTCCATTCATAAAAATGGTCGGTTACATCCGGTCACCGACTGCCTACTAAGTAGTTGGTGTTTGTGTCTGTGTTGGGGTGGGGCGGGGCGACGTGAGGGCGGGGCCTGTATGTGGGGGTGAGTGGCGCTGGGGCTTTGGGGGACGCGGGGAGCAGGTGACCAAATGGCAGAGTCACGCTCTGAGGGGTCTTCATCTTTAGCGCCTGGTTACTGGCTCACTTTATGACTGTTCTAGTCATCCCAGAAATCTGCCTGAATTCCCTGCAGGAATATCCTGGGAGGCACAGAGCTCAGTGTGTTCTGGGTAAGATGGGTTCCTGGAAATGTCACATACTTGTGCTGTCTCCACGAGGTCTGCGTTTCTTACCCTGCCGTGTGTGTGTGTGTGTGTGTGTGTGTGTGGGGGGGGGGGATGCAACTGATCCCCTACGTTTGACCCTCTTTCACTCGAGGCCCTTGGCCTTGGACGTCTCTGGCCTCTCCAAGGGCTGAGCGGGGCAGTCTAGGGGTGGGATTAGATTGAGTCCCAAGAAAGGGGAGGTCTGCGCATGGGGCTTTGGTTAATGAAAGCTGAAGTCCTGCACACGGTGGGGTCCTGGTGCTCCCAGCCAAGCGCTGGCCTGCCCTCTGCTCTTTGACCAGAGCGGGTAAATGGTCAGTTCTGTTACAGTGCCACGGAAAGCGCGGAGGATGAGCTCTCCTCGCTCTCCTCCCGTCACTGTCTGTCGGGTCGGGTTAGTTTAGTCTGGGCTCAGGTGGAGTTGCATTTCAGACGAGAGGGAGAACGCGGGCGAGCGAGAGGGGGAGCGGGGTGGTGACCGCTCGAATTCCTGGAGAAGTGCCTTTAATCCTCCCGATCGCGAACGCGCCCAGAGCCCAGAGCACTTTCGGCGCACCAAGAAACGTCACAATCCCGTCGCTCTTTAGCCCATTCGACTGTCACAACCCCACCCCACCCCCGTTGCTATAGGGCCCTGGCCTGGCCAACCTAAGCACCGTTGAGTCAATCTTTCCCAGCACAGTCGCGTCACTGGTGGGGGAGGATCCTCCCCCGCGAGCTGCCTGTTCTCAGCCGCATGGCCGTAGCCGAGCTCGGCATCCAGGCCGCCTCTCCGTTCGGCCCTTTAGTGCTCCCTGCATGAAAATAACGGCCATTTGAGGCACGGGGCACCCGTGGTGTCGCTGACGGCGTCATCCGCGAGAGGTGCTCGGGGGCGGAGGGGCCGCGCCGCCCCCCAGGCTACAGGTCCAGATGGTCGAGCACAATGAGTGTCCTGTGCGGCGGGGCTGTGGGTAAGCCCGCTCGCTGGCCTCCAGGGGCGGGGCCGGCTTCCTCCAAGCTCTCTAAGAACACGCAGAAGCTGGATCACGGTAGTGGCCTCTGATTCCAGAGCACAGCTGGGCCGTGCCCTGTACCCGGCACGCCGATACACAGGGGCTGTAGGATTGTTTGATTGGTCTGTAGCAGGAAAGACTGTGGATTCCCATTAGAGTAGTCTCAGTTAGGTTTGTCATGATCAGTCTTGCTCCTTACTAAAGGTATTTTATAATTTGTGTTTGTAAGGTGTCTATATCCTATATTCTACTTGTCTACATTTACAAGAAGACTGCTGATCTGCTGAGCTATACCATATATTTCTCAGAGCAGTTGGTCTTTATGAATAGCTGTAGATGTACGCAAAACATGTTTTCTGAGGCAGAGCACTCCCCACACCCCCTTTATGAGGATGCTTGCATCCAAACTCAAAAAGATCAAAGAACTTTTCTAGGAAAACAAACAATTCAAAGACGGCTCTTAACTAAAGCTGATTTTTAATGGATCAGTAGTGGGAGGAGGTTGAGTTGAGCTGTTCCTCCAGTGTGCTGGGGGTTGAGTGGAGCTGTTCCTTTGGAGCTGTTCCTCTGGTGTGCTGGGGGTTTAGTGGCTGGCCTGAGCTCCCTGCTAACCCTGAGGCTCCTCCAGCTGGTCTGCAGCCGGGTCTGTTCCACTGATTGATTGAAAATCTCTGTCTCTCTCTGTCACATTCTCTCTCTCTCGCTCGCTCGCTCTCTGAATCTCTGTGCATCTCCGGCTCATTCCCTTTCTATCCTTCTCTCCTCTCTCTCTCTTTCTCTCTCTCTCTTCTCTCTGTGTTCTTCTCCTCCGCCCTCCCCCCCTTGCCCTGCGCCTCCCTGTCCGTTTGTACTCCCTCATGTGGCAGTCAGCAGGAGGCTCTTCTCTAAACCCTCCAGCCTCTGCGCTGTGATCGATACATTCTCATGCATCAGCCTCTTCGCCCAGGTGCATGCTGGGAGCCAGAGTCGGCTGCCCCGCCCCCTCTCGAGGCGCCATTCTGCCACTAGTCAGGCCTCGTCATGGCCTTTGTGTGTACGCGCCCTCTGCCCCGACATTCCAGGGGGGTTCGGTGTAATCTTTTCCAGCCCCTTGAGCTTGTTCACATTTTGCCTTCTTTTTTATTTTTTAAATGTCCCTCAGAGGCCCCTGTTGAGGTGCTGCTGTGGAGCGGTGCGTGCGTGTGTGTGTGTGTGTGTGTGTGTGTGTGCGTGTGCCCTTGCGCAGCCGAACAGCTGCACGGCAGGGAGCCTGTGCAGTTCTGCCCTCTGTTCCACTCCACCACCCCCCCCCCCCCCAACCCCCGTGCTGGTTTTATTGTCCACTGGGTGCAGTGTGTGCTTTTGAGGACACTGCAGTACCCAGCTCACGTGAGACGATGCAGCGCGGAGGCCGTGGAGGAGGATGGGAAGGTTGCGGAGGGCGGTGGGGGTGGGGCGTGTCCTGTTTTCAGTTGACACCCCCCCCTCCCCCAAGCGGTGACCCTGCTCTGTCTCCGTGTTCATGACCTGCCCTCGTGAGCTCATCCGGGTCCCGAGTCCGAGCAGGCGCTGGGGTTGGGTGCGGGGGGGGAGAGGGGAGTGGGGGGAGCTTTTAAAAGCACGAAAGAGAAGAGCCAGGGAGAGAGAACCGCGAGGAAGGAGAACATATTCACTGCTCGCCTTTGTTCTCCCGTGCTTCTCTATCCAGCCCCCACCCTGCCTGCCCGGCCTTTTCCCCGAGGCTCTCTCTCTCTCTCTCTCTCTCTCTCTCTCTCTCTCTCTCTCTCTCTCTCTCTCTCTCTCAGGCAGTGCTGCAGGAAGCCTGTGTGCTCAGCTAGCCCTGTCGCAATCTAATGATTGCCCCCATGGCCATAATCAGAGAGGGGGGCGTCTCCCGTCAGAGGCAGGGCAGTGCTTCTCGTCCGGGGTGCGTGAGCGAGCGGAGGCGTGGGTTTAACTGCAGCCCCACCCTTTCCCGCTCCACCTTCTCATGTGCTGACGATTACCTCCACGTTCCGGAGGACCAGCCAGGCACCGCCCACCACGTGCGGGAATGGACGCCAGATTCACACAAGCATGTGCTCCAAAAAAAACCAAAAAACCAAAAAAAAACCCAACTAAAAACCCAAAGAAAAGGCCTGCCTTGGTGTGGAAGCGTACATGCTGTTGTGGGCATGGTACAAAGCTCTGCTGTAGCACGCTGTGCTCGGCGTTCCTAATGAGCTTTTCTGGCTGGGGTTTTTTTTTTTTTTCGTTGTTTTTGGATCACCTTGCAGCACATGTGCTTGCATGCAAAGTGTGTGCGAATGTTCGTGCGTGGGGGGTGGGGGGAGTCTTTATTGGCCCCCGCTGTCGTGCCCCATAATCAGCACTGTCAGACAAGCCTGACGGGTCAGGGGCGAGGCAGGGGGTCACCTCTCTGTGCCACACCATGGATAAAATGTTGACTGGGAATTGTGAAGGGGGGAGATTACAGAGCAGACCAGGGTGGAGCAGGGCACCCCGCACCACCCGCCCACCAACCTACTGCGTGGGCAGCAGTGAGCGGATCTGAGTGAGAGGTCACGGTCACTTCTCTCGCCCGAGAGCCCAGCACGGGAGCTCGGGTGTTAGTCACGCAGGCACTAGCAAGTCATTCTGGGTAAGCATTTTTCCACGGCAGAATCGTACCTCCACCCCATGAAATGGAAAACAAAACAAAACAAAACAAAAAAGCTAATTAAGTGCAAAGGGAAATTGAACCCACACAATCTCCTGTTTTCATTCTCATATGGGGAGGGGGAAGGAGATTGTGATTGGGTGCTGCCACACACATCTGACCCCACCCTGCACAGAGCGTGCAGGACGGGTAGGATGCCACAACAAGCGTCTCCCTAGAGGTCATTCCTAACTCCGCTAACTGCGTGCAGGAGGAGGATTTGTGGTCGGGGCTTTTGGGGCTTTGGTGGGGTGTGGGGGGGGGGGCGTTGGGGAGGTCTCTCTACGTTTGTGTGTGTGTGATTACTCGCTCAGTGCGCTGAGGCCAGGTGGGGGAGGGGCCCTGTTTGGAGCCTGGCTTGCTTCGCTTACAATTTCCATTCGCTTGCATTTTCTATTGAAAGCCAATAGCCATGTCCTCGCCAAGAGATGGATTGCCGCGCTAGAGCTAAGGTTTAATCGATAGGTCTTTTTAATTTGCCATCGATCCATGTTAAAAGCTAGTGTGTGTGTGTGTGTGTGTGTGTGTGTGTGTGTGTGTGTGTGTGTGTGTGTGTTTGGAGAAGTGCAGCCAATGAAAGATGGTCTGTGCTTTGGATTATTGACATTCTAGCCTGTTATTTCATTCTTTAATTCTGGGATAGATCCTAATGGAGCGAGCTAATAGATTGCGGTTGCTTTTCCCTTCCATCCTCCTGAATATATTTATAAATGAAATTAAGGTTGAGCAGAATAGTGTGGTCTGATGCTAAGGGCAGAGAAAACCCTGGAGACTTTTTTTTTTTTTCTTTCAGTAGGCACATCAACAGCTAAAATGCATTTAGTATTGCTGCATTGATGGAAAGTGATAGGCCATAGATATTTACCTGGGAATTCTTTCCAGTTCCGTGTGTGTGTGTGTGTGTGTGTGTGTGTGTGTGTGTGTGTGTGTGTGTGTGTGTGTGTGTGTGTGTGTGTGTGTGTGTGTGTGTGTGTGTGTGTGTGTGTGTGTGTGTGCAAGCGCAAGTATATGCCTTGCAGGCACTCCTGATGCACGTACAGGTTTCAGGTCTCTCCTTGAAAAACTCAAGGTCATATCCATCTGCACGTGTTGAACAAACCGTTCTCTGATAAGGTCAACGGAAAGGATGCTCAACTGTACACCGCGATGCTTCTTGTTGATATCAGATACTGCGAGCCGGTGTGTGTGTGGGGGGGGGGGGAGAGTGTGTGTGCGAGCGCGTGTGTCTGCAGGGAGTGAGTGAGGGCGAGAGAGAGAGACAGAGTTTCTCTCAAATGCATCACAGCTCGTCTTTTTAAAAATGTCAGCATCGCCACTCCAGCCTGAGTGTTTTTCCTCCAGGCCGTGGCCTTGGTTCTTGCTGCACAGCCTCGGAGGAGAAGTGTCTGAACTCCCTTTCTCAAGCACTGAGTCACCATGAGCTCGATCAGACGCGAGATGAATCTCACTCTGTAGCGCCCCCCCCCCCCTCCCATCCCATCTCCAACAGAGACCGCCAAGTTGTTCGTTAGGAACTGACTCTCTCTCTCTCTCTCTCTCTCTCTCTCTCTCTCTCTCTCCTCCTCCTCTTCCCGCAGGAGACCGGCTGCGGCAGACGGAGAACCGCGCCACGCGCTGCAAGGTGGAGCGGCTGCAGCTCCTCATGCAGCAGAAGCGTCTGCGGCGGAAGGCGCGGCGGGACTCGCGAGCTCCCTATCCCTGGCTGCCCAATCGCAAGGCAGCCCGCAGCAACAGTAACAGCAGCATGTCGAGCGACGGCTCTCTCGACCTCGACTTCGACGACTCCGTGTGGAAGCCCGACGTCAAGGCCGACATGAAGTCGGAGTTCATTATGGCGTGAAGCAGCAGGGCGGAGTCGTGCCATCATTGAGGGTGGAGAACAGGCCCGGGGAGCCGGGATTCATGTACAGGAAGGGGAACCGTGTGAGACTAGAGTCCGGCATCGACCGAGGGTGGGGGTGGGGTAGGGGGACAATTCAAAGTGTCGTATGCTTCCCTTTGACCACAGACTCGTTTCACAAAGGGAAGTTCAACTGACTTTTACCACGTGTCCCCCCGTCAGCCTGCGATTATGGAAAACGGACTGAACCGCGTTGAGGCACGCCGGATGCAGACGGGACCGATTAACGATTGAGAGCGCAGGTGCTCACTTTTGCAAGAAGTAATCGCAAGAAAGGAACACAGCGAACTTTAACGGTGTCGGGGTTAGTTTCTTTCCCGCCTCTTTTTCCAAGGAGAACACGGGGGTCGGAAAACTACACAGGGCAAAATGCAGCCAGCACAGTGTGACTCACACTCAGGCGCTGGTCTCGCTGCCACCCCTGGGGTTTTGGGGGGGTTTTGGTTGTCTTTTCTTCCCACAGTGGGGCATTCACAGTTAAGAGCCATGAAGCAGATCTCAAATTCTTCATTTATGCTTTTTATTGCTATTAATCAACTTACTATTTTTGAAACAAATATGTAGCATTACCCGCATAGCATTCAGGTTTTTGATCTTATGGACGTGGAGGTTTTATTTGCACGTCTTTTTGATTTTCAGTGGATTGTCAAAACATGACTAAGAAAAAAGATACAATGCCTAATCGGAACCTCGAAACTTCATCACAGCCCAGTGTAGTAATTTAAAAATGTGTTATTCTGAAAATGAAAAAGATTTAATAAAAACCCCACCAAGACAAGACATGGCATGAATTGTATAGTTAGTCAGTTTTCATACATTTAAAAAAAAAATCATCTTTTGTTGTCCTGTTTTTTATTTAAAAAAAAAAAAAAAAAAAAAAATCAAAACTATTTGCTGAATGGATTGCTTAAAGCCATGAGATCAGTCATTTGACTCATTTGGCTGTGTAAACATACATTCTACACCATTTCTTAATTTTCCCTTGTATCTGTGTAGAATGGGTACACACAGTTTGAATATGTACACTGAGCTCAGTCAGTCTTGCAGCGCGTTAGGTTGCCATTGATTTAGTTCTCCAAGATGATCAGGAAAGCATCCAATTAGAGTTTACATACCTACTCGAAGGTTTCTGACCCCATCCTTTCACGTGCTAAAGATCCTGTCTTGTCTATGTAATGGTAATCTCTTGAGAGAACCTTTTGCAAACTGTTTTTGAGTGATTTGCCCTTATTTAGGCCCCTCAGTCTGTGTTAGATCAAGAAAGACGACTGCACCCAGTCTTCACCTACTCCATAGTGCCTGCGTGGCAGATGGGCAACGCTCCGATCAGACCTTCCAGGCGGGCTGTTACGTGGGACTTCCCTTTGCATGCAAATGTATGAGTTACACTCATCTCTTTTGTAAGGAAAAAAAACTGGTGA
Organism: Electrophorus electricus; assembly: GCF_041902795.1. Classification (NCBI taxonomy): domain Eukaryota; kingdom Metazoa; phylum Chordata; class Actinopteri; order Gymnotiformes; family Gymnotidae; genus Electrophorus; species Electrophorus electricus. The sequence continues at coordinate 8,671,172 of NC_137522.1, read as the reverse complement.
GACTGGTGCTTAAAAGAAAAAAAAATGCATGAAATCAAAGGAAAAAAAATTGCTCTGCTTGGGATTTGATAATTTAGAAACGATGTTACATATCAGTGGCGAATTAGAACCTTGGGCGGGAGTTCCTGCTGCCGTTATGCAGTATTCTCGGATCATTCCCGGACTGTGAAGTGCAGTGGAACGCCAGAGCACCGCCTCGTCCCTGACACCACATCCCAGGATGGAGGAAGGCCAGCATCTGCCCCTACTGTCTGAAAACTAGAGTTGAGAATTCAAAAAGGAGAAAAAAATGAAAAGAAGACCATGATTGCACTCACTGAGTTTGCAATGAGATTACCTGCCTGAGTGGAGCCTTGTCTGTTTTTCTTCTTTTTTTTCAAGTGGCCTTAACTTTCACACTGACACACTCGGGGACTGGGGGCCGGCCGGGGTGCCGTTTTGTTGTTTTTCATCCTTCTTCGTTTTGTCAGAACACAGTTTTCTCTGATTATCTGGGCAACTCTTTGCAGATCTTGAAGGTGGAGGCTCTAATATGTCAAGGCTTCTGTGCCTTAAAAAAAAAAGCCCTTCAGTGAGTGAGGGGGAAAAAATTCCAACCCTTGCAGGCTGGTTAGCATTGATATCATACTGCACTGGTAGAATATTTGATATTCAATTTTTTTTTTATTTGCAAATATATTCAGCACTACCTGGAAGAAAGAGGAATGGCTTCAGGTTTCATTAATGTGTTTTCATACATTTGTAAAATCAAGACCATTAAACCTTAACCAGTCCTACCACCAAGACACTTAAATGCAACATATTTACACAAAAAATGATCAGCAAACCGAATAAAGCAGTAGTGGGGACAATGGCTACAGCGACGAAGTGCCCCAATTTGGACATAAGATGCCCCGAGCCACCCCAACCAACCCCATCCAAAAACAGTTTTTAGTTTCCATATATGTATTAAATATACTCTGTGCGTGCCTCACCTATATGTGAAATGAGGAAGAAAAAAATACGGGGGGAAATGGGCGAGCTGATCTGAGCTTGAACGTGGTAAGCGGGGGGGGGGGGATACAATACAGTTTGTTGAAGTTCACATCATTTAAGTTGCCTGTTCTTTCTTGTAGCCAACAATTAAAGATAACAAGAGTCAAAAATACAATGTTCTAGCTATAGACCGGTGTAGCACATGTGTGACTGTATTAATTTATAAAACCAAAATGGTAACTGTGAATTATGTATTTCTTTGTGCATTTTTTTTGAAGTGGGAAGAGGCGAAACGGGCATGACCATGCCCCATTTGTTTTGTGGAATATAATGGAAATAATCAAGTAAAAAACAAAAAGAAAATATCTAAATATATTTTTTTCTTAAGCAATACATTTCAGTGTGACTTGTGATAGGACATTTTCTTTTTTAGGTAATAAATTGAAAGAAAACATCTTTATGGTCTGTGTCTGTGTCATTACTAATGAGGATGGTTGCACCTAGAGCCATGCTCTTAAGCCAGGCCCCGTGGGCTAGAGAGGCTCTGCTGTAGATTATATGTCGCACTGAACAGTGCGTGGAATGCGATGCTATTTTGTTATCCTGGGCTAAATATACCCAGCATGCTCAGATCCACCACGTATCCCTGCATTGTCCCCATACCGTGTCCGTCCGTACGTTCGGGACCCGTCCCGTCCGGCCGCACGGCAGCACAGATGGGACGAAAGGATACGGATGCTCGAGGAGGACCGGATCCGAGACGGAGTCCACTAGGGGGGTTAGGGGTGTGGGATGGGGGCGTGCTGACAGATCGGGGTGAGCGCAGCCTGGCCCAGCAGGAGAAGGAAGTGTGGACAGCGCCCAGCTCTGGCAGGCGGAGCGCCCTCCGGCCTTGCAGCCGATTGAAGATGCTGGGGGAATAATGACATGGAGCAGGGATGCACAAACGTCTACGAATGCAGAGGAGAGATGCGGAATTTAAGGCGCAAGGTCTCATGTTGCTGCAACGCCAGAGAAAATGAGATAATTAGAGGTTTAATTTGGACATAGTGGAAGTGCTCACCGCCAATCATACAGTGCATTCACTGGAAATCCCAACACGCCATTTCGTCCAGACGTTTAAGTTGTCCTTTGTCTGAAAATAGGGAGCTGAAACAGTAGTGCGCACTAAAGCACTAGCAGAATGCTTTGGCATTATGTATCTACATATCTTCTCATCATCTTTCATCACTTGGTTTGCTTCCTTCTGTTCCCAGGTGCTCAGTGGCCAGTGGATTGATAATGGCACTGGTTAAAATCTAGACACTATTCCTCTACCATAAACCCTTTGCAAATGTAACTAGCTCACTATCCTGGTAATTGAAAAAAGTCATGCCCAGACAGGGGCTTTCTGTGCTAGTCATGCAATGCACTGCACGTCGTTTTTGTGTTTTATGAAGAAAAAGAGACCTGCTTTTGCACTGATTTTGAATCACTATGGTGCTTCATCCAGTCCTTGTCTCAAGATGTGCCTGTTCTTGAAGCTTCTAGTGGTCTCCTTTACAGCCTCGGATGAACAGTGTTGGCTCCTCGACTCTTAATAGGCCGGTTTTAGCATCTTTGGCGTGGCTTCTGACAACATCGTGCGGAAGTATTGCACACTGTATCTAACGCCACTGTCACAGAGTGTAACCACTGCTTAACAGGCAGGGTCAAAGGGACAATCTTTCAAGTTTCCAGTAAGGCTAGTATTTCGGTTAAAAGAGTTTCCCAGAACAGACGGCCTGGTTTTGCGACGCATGCAACTGCCTCCACATTCAGCTGCTAAGACGCTAGCGTGACGCGGCGAAGCGCGCACTGAAATCGAAACTAAGCGCTGAGGCGCAGAACTGCGCCTGAGGCCAGCGGCACCCGATCGTGTGATGATGGTGTCCGCGGGGTCTCCCTCCGCTTCCTCCTCCTCCTCGGTGGTTGCAGAGCGAGGCACAACTGAAGCGGGTCATGTGACAGTGACTTTCAGCGACGTGCGCCCTTTGAATGCCGCGCCATGGAAACGAAACAGGACGGCGTGGCATTTAAGTGCCACTTCATTGTGGTGGCATTGAATGCACTGCGTATTGTTATACAGAAACTTCAAAAGTTGTTGTTTTTTTTTTTCTTTTTCTTTTTTATGTCAAAAGATATTGCGCTTTCATTACAAAAAAATCATATGACTAACTGCAACAGGATCACAGAGTGCAGGAGACCTGACCTGTCACGCTAAATCATAAGTATAGTGGAATCGTTCCTGAACATTCTCTTTGCTTTCCACCTCTTTTCACCTGCTTTTCAGTCCTATGTGTAGCTGAAGGCATGTTAATCTGGTAAATCTATCCCATTGACCTTACTTACACAGCTGTTTCAACTAAACCTTTCATTCATTCAAGTTATTTTGTGTGTCAGTGAGGTCCCAGACTGCATGACAGCACTGGGGTTATGCTCTTGCTATTCCAGCTGTCCAGACCTATTACTACCTACTTCTACGCCCTTCTACCAACATCAGCGGAGGAGGAGACCGTGAGATTGCCAAGCCAAGGACGAGGTATGCAGCCGGTCTCGTGACGGCAGCGCTGCTGCACACAGGCCCCCAGGAGACAGGTGCTGATATGCAAAAGGCCTTTCTTGCATGCTTTACTGTGTATGAGTGTGCAGTTTCATCCTCCCACTCGCAAGTTCCCACCACGAATAAAGAAGTCTCAGCTTTTTTTCGCTGATCGGCAGGCAACGCCATCTCGGAGGCATCTGTAGAGTACACTTATGAGTGGTCTGTCTGCCAGTGCTCCGTCTCTCTAGTAAAAGGAACGTCGTGCAGATGCAGAACCGTATGCCGGTGACCTTTAGTGCATGTGATGACACCACCCTTGCTTCAGGCTCCGCTGGCCCACAAAGCCACAAGCATATTAATAATGGCTGCCCCACTACACACACTCACAACCCCTGTGTGTCTCTTTTACCGATCATGACAGCAAAGCCTGACCTGCTGCTGTATGCATCTCAAACCACGAGCAAACCTCCATGTTGTGGCCCAGGTGTGTGGACCAGTTGGAGGCTGCCGAAGTTCATTGTCTTTCTGGTGTAAGCTTACTCTCTTTCCATTAAATGGCAAGAATGCTACTACAAAAAAAAAAAAAAAAAAAAAAAAAAAAAAAAAAAAACTGATCCTGGATCAACACTTAGAAGCAACTATTATTGACACAGGATACTGTAGGAGTCGTGAAATGTAAATGAAATGCACTTTTCGGAAATGTACAAAAAGCGCTGAGATCACTGCACTGACACCACTTGCTATTGTGTGAAGATTTGTGACTGGGTGTGGTACCAGGTTCGAGCCGGAGATGACACTCGGGCTTCCCGCCAAATGAGTGTCACTGCAGATGACTCCAGATCCGTAATCACTACGATGACAGCAGGGAGGGCGAACGGGTGTGGGCTTGCAGAACCAGCCTGCGGGTGGCTGTCGTGCAAGAATACGCAGGTCTCTGAGGTTTGGTTAAATGGAAAACCCAGAGAAATCACACACGCTGCAGTGCATCAGCCTGTGAGGTGCCTTCTTCTTTCATGCCGAGATCAGAAAGGAGAGATAAAAGAGTGAGAAAGAGAAGCACTATAGCGTTAACGGCGCAGCAGGGTCATTTCACAAAATTAAACTGGTACCAGTGCAGTTGTGGACACCCTCCTTTCCTATGTGCCCCCGCAGAGGTGAAGAATAATGTGTGTGAGAGGTGGCTTCTTTTGCTGAGATGGAGGTGTCCCTTCAGAAGATAATGATTCTTTAAAATGAGTTTTAAATGGCAGACAGTTCTGAGGGTAAGGCAGGAAACACCATAAGAAAAACCCAGCAATTATAATAGAAGATGCTGATATCTGTGCATGTTACCCTCACCGAGTTCTCCTTAGTCTTTCTGCATGATCCCAATGAAGAGCAGGTATGAAAAGAATCCCAACTATCTGCTTCCTCTTAGTGCTGCAAATTCCTTTAACGCAAATGTCCATCAACGGTAAATGCTCATCTAAGGATCTGCGGAATGTAATTTCAAATTATTTTCTCCCACAAATGCACGGAATATCTAATTTTAAAAGACTGTGTCTGAACATAATACCCTGGTGTTAGGCTGGCGCGGATGTAAGATGCTTGTCTCTGATGATTTGAGTTGTTTTGATTTAAGGGTAAATAAAATCATTTGACAGATCAAATTCCTTTTGTGTCCAAACTTTCAAGCTTCATTTTTGTAATTTCTTTAATAAAAAAAACCTTCTTTCCCCAGCAAATTCTGATTTGCCTGAGAGGAAAAGAACATACTGTATGTCTGAGAGGTTTATAATCCATTCAAGCAGGACTCTTGAGCTCAAAGTACGCCCAAGCCCTTTTATGGTAGTGTACACAGAGCTTCCACAGACCCAGCTGAGCGACGCATAGGCCAAAAAAAAAAAAAAATCTGAATGAACACAGGAAACCTCACACTGGCAGGAAGTGGGGACTGCTGCTATGGTAACAAACTGAAAGCAGGAGCCCTGGTGGAGCTGTTGCGAATCGCTGTCTTTTGACGTCATTTCGCGCACAGAGAGAGCAAGAGAGAGCAGCTGCTGTAGATGTAAAATAAACAAAGAAGGGTGAACTTTAAAATGCTCGTTCAGAAATGCTGCACAAGAGGCCGGTCAAGTGCTTAGGAAGGCACTGTCTTCTTAGAAGATCTCTTTCTTGGCAATGCAAAGTTCCCCATTATGGGGAAGAATAGTTACATTTACATTTTGTTTTCTTCTACAACAGAAGATGAGAGAGGTTGGGCAGCGATTGGGATTGTTTTATATATGAAAAAAGTCATGGATTCCCATCAGTCAGCTTTCAAGCTTGTCACGTTATTTTCGTAATGCAACAACAAAACAGTGAGACTGCAAGCAACGACTGCTACAGAAGCCAGGCTTACTGGGGTGGGGGCTTTTTAATTGTTCTTGTGTGAACTCAATTAGGAGCAAAAGGACACCGCTAGTTACACGTGTTCTTCAGCAGTGCTGAGGCTGAACAAAAATGACTTTCCAAACTCCATTTATGACTTTGAATTCCTCTGAAGAATTGTTTAGTGTCAAACAATTCATAGAGGTTCATTCTGTTTAGGTGTACGTGTGCGAGTATGTGTGAGTGTGCGTTTGTGTTTGTGTGTGTGTGTGTGTGTGTGGTTGGCAGAGGAAGCAGAATCACAACCAATACCACTGAAACAAACACACACAGCCTCATGGTGTCTACGTCTAAAAGAAAGTGAGGGAATGGGGTTCAAACTTTACCCAGTGTCTATGTCCCAGCTCATCTGCACCTGAAGTTATGAGCCAAGTCAGCATGTAAGGAACCTGATAGCAAGAACAGGTGACAGGTGTACTATGTTCATCTGAGCTGTGTTCTTAGCTACATGAGTAACAAGAATGTATCATATATTCCCTTTTGTCATAAATACTTTATAGTGATGTATGGTACACAAAATCAGATTAAACTGATTCAAACGTTTACCATAATCCACTCCCAGAATCCTTTGGCACCTTCCAAATGTCACCTGCCAAATATCTAGGTGTGCACATGCATCCAGTCCCCTGGGAGAACCCAGGAGAACGTACTGTTATGTGTGCACTGGTTCCTCCAGTGTAGAATGTAAAGCACCAAGCTGCCCATAACTACAGGCAGCTTCTGCTAATCATGGGCCTGGACCGAATTATTTCAGGAATGGACCGTTATCATTCCCAACATTTATTCCTTATCTGACCTACTCTGATGGTTCTCCAAGAGCAGATGTTCCCAAACAGTAATAGTTATCAAACCTCGACTTGAAGAGGACTTTTGATGGTGGATCAAGTCTAGGCTGAGTCCATGACCAAGACACTGACCCTTGGAGCTTCAGGACTTAGCATAAAAAGCCTTTAACTGAAGCAAATGTCTATCTGTGTTATCTGATTGTTGGCAGCAGCATCACCCCAGAACCCCGGGGAGCCATTCATACTTCCAACTGGAGGGCCCTGCTGAGAGTGGGACCTTCAATCAATAGGGGAATTTTTTTTCAGGGGCAGGTGCATCTTAGAGAGAGGGACACTGTCTCTGGACACTGGTGGTTGGTTTGACCAATTAGGTCGCAGCCTCACAGAGAAAGCATGTGCATCATGATCAGGGCACATCAATTAGTCGGCCTCAAATCAACTTGCCCTTCACCTCAGTGAGCATTTATAGAGCCTTGCACGTGAAACTGTCCCAGGCGACAGCGCCGAACCCGTGTGTGCCACAGCAAAGCAACTCAAACTTTGTCAATTTTTGAAATAGCTTTTGTATGCAAGCGTTCTTTATTTGCAGAATCATTCGGCAGGCTTTCTGTAAAAGCAAACAGCTCCCCACAGGATTCTGCTGTGCCAGCAGTGTGCGTTTTGATTTTCGGCTGAAGCCGTGTTCACAGTATGGTCGGAGGTGTGTGTTTTGAAGTCATTTCTGGTAAACATCTCATCACACAGCTTCACAGAAACACCAGCCTTGTCATTTCAGCCAAGAGGCTGATGAAGGGCTTGAAGCCAGGCCAGTTTCACATTCACACACATATACACAGATTTATATTCGCCATATATGTACACGTATATTTGCGTGTACACGCAGATAAGTCACACCCTTAACTGTACTCCAACATGTCATGATCACTTTTCATTCACACAACAAAGACTGAACTGAGTTCCTCTGAATACTGATTGTGATACAAGTCTAGTATGAATTAAAGACAGTAAACAGAACACTCTTATTTATTCTAACTCTATTTATTCAATAGCCAGCTAGGAAATTAGTCTCAATGCAATACTGAATACTGAATGACTGCTGATGATTGCTGATGATTGCTGGATTCACAAAGGAAATGTGACTTAATTAAACAAAACAAAACATTATATATATATATATATATATATATATATATATATATATATATATATATATATATATATATATATATTCTTCAAACAATATTTTCATATACCCTATACACAAGGGTAAATGCTTAGTTGAAATGATTACTAGCTTTATCCGGTAATGGTGCAAATGCTAAATTGAGTATTACAGCAGACATTTACAGTTAGACATTAAATGTTTCAGCCAAGATAACACATTTTAGTACAGTGAGGAAATGGAGTGCACAGTGAAATTATGTTGGGTTGGGGACTTGAGACAAAGCTTGGTGAATGAGGGTACTGGGGTCACCCAGTTCACCAACCTCTATGGGCTCTTGGGCATAGAGAGAGAGAGAGAGAGAGAGAGAGAGAGAGAGAGAGAGAGAGAGAGAGAGAGAGAGAGAGAATGCTAATCCTTAGAATTTACTGTGCAGTCGTCCACAAATCAGAGTGGCGCGCCAGCCCATTTGGGTCGATCTAGGTCGAATTCAATTTGTAAGATATTATGTATTGATTGGCGGCGAGAGAGAGAGAGAGAGAGAGAGAGAGAGAGAGACAAATCGAGCAATCCTTTGACCTCCGTGTGATATTTACACGATCAGACCAGCCTTTCATACTCCATCTACGTCACGAAAGAAACGGTTTCCCCTTGGTTTTCCATCTCTAGGACAATACAGAGCATCGCACCGACACGCAAGCACCGTGGCGCTGAAAAGGTGCACAGAAAGTGCCAGTGGGCCTCTTTTATTGCCTGCATACATTTTTTTTTTCTAAAGACAAACGATAGCGGATACAGTTGTTTTGCCAGCTTCGCTGAAGTAAGTAACTAGAACATGTTTTCACGCCCGCATGACCCTATTAGAGCTCAGCGGATAAATGTATTTTTACGATGGAATCGGAGACAGACAGACCTCCCACCCGCGCATCCGAAAGGCACAGAATAACATTTAGCCAAGCGGCAGGTCCTAAATCTGCCCGATCAATACTCCTCCACCAGGCACGCTTTCATGCGTGCGAGTAAATCATTCAAATTAGATGAGTCCGACTGTTCGAGATGTGGGAAGGGTGAAGAATCTCATTGTGCGCTCGGCTCGCGGTCTGCCTCGCTGTTTTCTTGTTTTGTTTTTTCGCCCGCGGGAGCTGGGAAAGGTTCTGCAGCTCGCGAGATTAAATCAATGGCGGCCTGACAGGATAAACGGAGATTTGGGTCATTTTCGTTCTGCCCTTCTTTGACACGAACATGAAATATTCAAAGTCGCTGCATAAGCCCGTGGATAAACTGGTCGGAGTTGGGATTTTAGGATGTGCCCCCCCCCCAAAAAAAAAGACAGCGCGTTGTATGTGCGTGTTTAAATGTCTTCCAAATCGTGATAGTCTGGGTCAGTTTTGGTGTTACTGAGGGAAAAATTTATCATGTTTGTTACCAAACAAACGAATAACACAAAATCACCATATCTACAAAGACACGGAAACTTGTTCTCTAACAATAAGACCAAACTACCTTTTCTATAACCACTAATGTTTCCTAAGCCTATGTCAACCAGTAGATTTGTTTGTGGGTCTGTTTGTTGGTTTATTGACTGTTATACTTGACCTACCTGTCCTGTCTAGCTAATTGAGAACAAATATTTATTTACAATGGTGGCTGGACCAGATAGAAGGCAGCTACATTTTACAAAAGATACTTTCGATCCTGTTTAGAATGGAGAAATCTTCCCAACATGCCACCCTGGCAAAGCCTTATTTATGCCCAAACAGTCAGACACTGTCCAGAGCGTCACAGAGGACAGCCATCGCCTGCTGACGCTTATCTTAACAACAACGGCAGGCCGGCTGAGGTGGGAATGCTTCTATTTACACTCCATTTCGTGGACCAGGAGGAGACTAGGGGATGCGCGCCCTGCACAGGAAACCCAGAGTTCCCCCCATGACTTCTGCTGCTTACAGGAGCCCCTCAGGGATTGTGACCTCCTGGGTCAAAGTACAGGGATGGTGGAAGAGTGACTTTCTGCCAGAGTATTACCTTGTCAGGCACCGAATCAGGTAAGAAACGTTCTTCGTTTTCCTACTGTATGTAATGTGTTTTTTTTCCCATGTTTCTGGTGAAATTAGCTGTATCTCACAACAGGCAGTCTATATCTGCGTCTGTCGCCTTCATTTAAAAAAAAAAAAAAATGCCCTCTTGGTTTTTTGTTCAGGAAGGAGAGGCAGCCAAACCTGGAAATACATCCATTAGACTGCATTTCAGGCCAGCGGAGGCCTTGAGATGGCGGATTAGCCGGGGAACAGCGGGGCCTGCATAGTCTTCGCTCACGCAGCTAACAGAAAGCAGATGTGAAGGCAGGCAGGTGGAAAGTCCGGCTCAAGGCCTGTGATGGAGTGCCTGTGCAGGGTTCAGGAGCTCCATATCTGACCCTGGTACTTTTTGTTTTGAGCATGCAAACCTCCACGCGGCAGGACGGATGGGCTTTTAAGCTCATTAGCCTTGCAGCCCGAACTGCTTTATTTCATGTCTGGTGGCTGTGGGGGTGTGGGGGTCAGGAAGTCATCTGTCTGCTGCTGTCTGGGATCTGAATTAGAGCCCCACTGAGGATCCTGAAGACTGTGGAGGTGTCGTGGTTAAGAAGGAAAGCAGTCCAACTCAACAGTTCCAGCACTCAATCACAGCATGGCCAAGTAAAAGGGGGGGCAGTCACTCTCAGTCAACATGTGAAATGCTTTTCAAATTTCACACTCTATGTTCTGAGTTAGCAGGGGCATGCGGAAAAGATGATGTATCCTTGTGTTTTTTACTTTCTCTGTTTTTTATTAACTTTTGTTGCTCCCTTTCTATGCTTTAGAAATGTTACAGTAATAGCAAAAGCTTATATACACAGATAAGTGTTCTAATTTCAAGAACATGTGCACCTTAATGAGTGTTTCACTGTTCCTGGTGAGTCAGAATATAACAGCAGAATCATGTCTAAACATAACGATTATTCATTTGACACATACAGTCCTTATTCTCTTTTTGAATCCAGGTGATCACTTTACAAAAAGGTAACTAAAACACCAGCGTTTAAGCAGCCAGGAACTGCATCTACTTGAATGTCATTCTTGATAAATCATTATTATGCCCTCCAACAGAGTCTTGTCCCTCCTTAACTCCCTGCCAGAACAGAAAACCCTATATATAGGTGGGGTAGTAAAAATTGCATATAAACAAAGGGCAAAGGTGATATTTCTGGATATGTGACTGTGATGAATGATGGGCAAGAAATTATATATAGAGGGAGGTGGTAAAAATTGCATCTATAAACTGGTTTCATCTCCTAGAACTTCTGAAGCGCTTTGCTTGATATATAGATATATGTATATATATCCAAAGAACATTCCAGGGAGTAACTGCAGTGTACCGCAGTTAAAATATGAGTTAAATATAAGTTCTTGTGCACTACTTATAACAGTCTCATACCCAGAACTAGCACCTTTGCCCTTTCTCCTCAGTCAGACACTGCCTACTACGCTGCAAAGCTGATCCTGGGTCTGTGTCCATCTGCCCTGGATCTGCAGCTCCACCCCTCTCCTGCAGGGAGGCTCCAGGATGCCCAGGACAGCTGCTGCTGATAACCAAGCTGCCGTTTGCTGAGTTTTCACAAAACAAGATGGCATGCAACCAGATAGTGTGAATTAATACATGAACAATTCACACCGCCACTGCCCCCATCCCTCCACCCACGAATGGGAGCTGGAGGAGGTGGATGCCTCTGTCAGCCTCAGTGGAACATATATTCTTAACAGCGCTGGAAAACTAAACCTGAATTTTCAGGGCACTCACTGCCATAACTGAGACACTGGAAATTCAGAGGCTGAATTCCCCATTTTGTCTTTCTTATTACAAGACTATAGAAAGGAATTTCAAAGGGAAAGATGTCTCCTCTCTATGCTTTCAAGAGCTTTCTTTTTTAGAGCACTCACACTGTGCCTGTGTGAGCCTGTGCCAGTGAGCACCCAAAGCTGCCAGCCCCAGGGCGTCCAGGCCGGCCACGAACAGCAGGCACTGCAGCTACGACGACCCTGCCAGCGGCCTGTTCTGGTTGATGGCCAGGCCACCAGAGCAGGTGTGTCTGGGTGGGGGGGATGCACAGAAGAGGGCACAGGGAAGGAGTGAATGGGGCAAAAGGCAGCAGGGCTGCGGCAGTAATGACAACGGCCCACAAGGCTGCAAGACAGGCTGGGGAGCAGTGGGCTAAGGAGAGCGTGTAAAGCCATGCTCCCAACAGCAACAGACTAGCTGCTTACCCTTTACTTCGAGTCTGGAGAGGATCAGGGACGTCGTGAGAGGGTGTATGGCCGAGCTGTGATTTGGATATTAACTCACCATGCTTGTTCCTCATTAAACATTAATCAAACTTATATGGCTTATTCTTATGTGGCTATAGTCTTGGGTTTCTTGGAAAACACTGAAAACTCTGTTTTGCCTCAATAAATAGAGGTGAATGTCAATCTTTCATGTCATGGTTGGTCAGTAACAATCATGATAAACATGATTTGAAGCTCAACCCCAGTAAAACCGAGCTTCTGTACATCCCAGGTGCTCCCAACCCTTACCATGACCTCACAGTTTCCTTCGAGAACTCCCTGGTATCACCATCCGAAGCTGCCCGTAGCCTGGGCATAACTTTGGACAACCATTTGTCCTTCTCAACTCATGTTTCTAATCTAACGCGGTCTTGCAGAGTCCTCCTTTGTAACATACAATGGATTCGGCCCTTTCTCTCACAGGAAGCTGCCCAGGTGCTTGTGCAGTCTCTTGTGATCTCAAAACTAGACTACTGCAACTCGCTACTTGCTGGTCTTCCTCTAAGAGCCATCAAAACTCTACAACTTGTCCAGAATGCAGCAGCACTACTGGTCTTCAGTCTTCTGAAGTTCACACGTTACTCCACTGCTGCGCTCCCTTCATTGGCTTCCAGTAGCTGCACGCATCAGATTTAAAACCTTGATGCTTGCCTACAAAGCCAAAAATGGACCAGGACCATCATACATTAGGTCAATGGTCAAAGCTCGATATGTACCTTGAGTACTTCGAACCTCAAATACGGCTCGGCTTGAAATACCATGCTTCAGATCTCATGGAAGACAAGCATGGAGACTATTTTCTATCCTGGCTCCAAGCTGGTGGAATGAACTCCCACTTGCTGTCTGGACAGCAGAGTTCCTTGCAGTCTTCAAACGCAGACTGAAGACCCATCTATTCATGCAATATTTAAATGACAACTGACCCTGCTCCCATATTGACTGACTAAATTAATACTTATTGTAGGGTATTGTTTATTACACTGATGTTGTTTAACAAACTGTAGCAATTATTGTTTATTACACTGTTTATTGTTTAAAAGAGACCTTATGTATTTTGTACTGCTAGGCATCCGCAGTGATCCCTGTATTTCTACAGTATTCTAGATCATTTGTATATTGGACTCTAACCTGCTGTACTGTACTAGGATATATTCTATGAGTAAATGACACAGCACTTTTGTAAGTCGCTCTGGATAAGAGCGACTGCTAAATGCCGTAAATCTAAATGTAAACACTGTTTAAATGAACCTTTGTGGTATGTATGTTGTGGTAAGTTCTGCACTTGAAAGCCATCTCTAGAAAACGTGTGTGTGTGTGTGTGTGTGTGTGTGTGTGTGTGTGTGTGTGTGTGTGTGTTTGTGTGCGTGCAGTGACCTTTGGTAAAACGTCAGGGATCTAAGTGTGTTGTTCTGCAGAAGGGAAGTGGCCTGTTTTGCTAAGAAATGACAGTCTATGGCAAGCCTGCAGTTCAACCAAACTACTATCAACTGTTTTGAATTAAATTTCACTACCATTATGAAGAAGTGCACAACAGAAAGTCATTCTAGTCAATCCCATGGTAGTACAAATGAACGCTAATAAATGAGAATTAAAAATAGTAGGATATGAACTATATATACTATAAAAGGAAAACAGGAAACATTACACAAAAATCAAGCTGCAGATTTTAGACAACAGCAAAATAGTTTGTAGCAAAAATCGAAGTTGCAGTACTCAATAAAAACAATGCATCAGATTGAAAAATATATATAAAACTTGCTCTTAGTGATTTTCATCTCAAACTGTGAAATTAACATTTTCAAGTGAATGTTGTCATTTGCTGTGAATTAGAAAGGTTGTTGATAGAGATCAAACAAAGGAAGCTAAAAGCAGTGGAAAAAATCAGACAACACATTTCTGCCACCTTAATACACTTTTCTTGTGTGTTCCTTAAATTAATTAAATGATTATATAAATCTATATGTAGCCTAAAGCTGTGCGCTTTGCTGTAGTCTGTACTATACAGTATATCTCGGGGTGAAAGTAAACTGTTCGAGAATAAATTTTCAAAAAAAGTCGGGACTAGCACCTTGCGGGACTGGGCTACGGTGATATTTCCAGCTTTGTGTGGGCCTGCTGACATGAAGATCAATACCAATAGGACATCGGGAAATCAAAACAGAGGCAACAAACACACATTTGATTTCAGGGAAATGTCATTAAGTTGCCCTCCCCCCTCCCTGTGTGTGTGTGTGTGTGTGTGTGTGTGTGTGTGTGTGTGTGTGAGAGAGAGAGAGAGAGAGAGAGAGAGAGAGAGAGAGAGAGAGAGAGAGAGAGAGACTGATGAATGGCTTTTAGAGGAGACCTGCAGAAGCACAATTAAGATTCCATCAGGATAAAGGTAATGGTGAATTATTTACATTAACGAGGGGCTAGGCTCATCCAAACATGGCAGCGCAAATGGAAAAAAAGACCTAGCGCTCCCTCACGGAGATGGCTAGGACATCTAATTAATTAGGCAAGAGTGTCGTGGAGGGGAGGGGTTCGTCTGTCTTAGAAGCGTACCTCCATCTTTTGTCCCCCACAGCTTGGAGGACAGCCCTACTTTGCTTTCACAGTGCGGCCCCACACTGTCCGAAATCAAGCGTGATGCGGACGTGCTCTTTCGGGGATGAAACCGAGGCCTGTCCGGTGTAGCATCAAGACACAAAGTAGGCTGTGGGAGCTGTGGAGAAAAAAAAAAGTTAAACAATCAAAGCAAATTGAAGGGGACACTTGCCTTCAGCGGCCTGTTATACAGAACCAATAAGTCATAACAGTCCTAACCTCAGACGTTTTGTGCTATCCGGTTTGTTTATAGGGTGGGTATGCAAACGTTTTGCACGCACTCTCGCCTTTCTCAGGCGCGGCGTGTGCGGTTTTTGTTTTTTTTGTTTTTGTTTTGCCTTGTTCCCTTTTCGGATAACTACGAAGAGGAACTGGGTGAGGAACGTCGGCGAAGAAACGTTGAACAGATACAAACATATCGCTTCGTGTTTGTCATTGTTCCCAGATACATGTTTATTAAAACATTTTTTTTCTGACCATCGCTGAATTTTTCACGGCTAGCGTTAAATGCAGTCTGATATCTGGATTTGTATTTATTTATTTTTTTAAACTTTTAATTTTCACACAATGGATTGGACTTCAACCGATCGGCAGCCTCAGTCCATTTCCTAACGCTTTCCGCTTTCACATATGGATTCCTCCCCTTCCAGGAGATCCGAATGTGCGGGGCTTTGCTGGGAGATGCCGTCAGAGAGCCGCGCGCCGAGACAATCCCGCGACCTGCCATCGTCGGATACTGCCACGCGACCGCTCGGGGCCCTGCTCGTGCGCAGCGCGGGCAAGCCAGCAGACTGGCGCGCGCCCGGAATGCGCGGCGGAACGCGCAGTCGCGAAACCCGAAGTTAGTCTGCGTCTGTTCCGTGGGGGAACAGCAGCAGCAAGAAACATTTCGAGATTTCAAGTGTACAAAACTCGCCGCCAATGTTCCAGTTTTCGTTCTCTCGCTTCAGATGATTCTTTTTCTTCTTCTTCTAAAAGCCCTTTGAATTAACAAATGACTCATGGAATCTATTTTAACAGAGCACTTTCTACTTTCTATATATACCTTTTTTCCCTCTTAAAGAATACTATCTTACAAACCGCCTATAAAGATCCGTGACGTCTTTTCATTACTGACTCAAGTGAATACATTCACTTACATTCACTCATGGCTCTATACATCGCTTTGATACAATCAATCAAAAGAAGCACTCGAAGGACTCTGCTCTATTAGAGCTATGTGCGCGCGCGCGTATGTGCGAGCGTGCGCGCGTGGGCGAGCAAGCAAAGCCTATTGACGCGCTGTTCCGATATTTCATCCGTAATCCTGCCCGCCTGTCAAAAGCGCTGACTACTGGGACATGTGACGGGCCTGGTGAACATGGCGGCCTGACCCCATCATTTGTCATTAATGAGGCAGGACGGAGGTTGCTAGGCAGAGTCACCGGTTGAATTATCATATTAATTAGCCCTCGTCTGGCTAGAGAACACAGTGTTATAGGAAGACACACACACACATACACACACACACACACACACACACACACACACACACTGTTATGGCTAGCCCGTTTCACATATTCAGTGCAACACCTTTTCTTCGCTACTAGTCCTGGTGTTTTAAAATCAACAGAAACAACAGTGCCCAGTACATAAGTCATCTCTTTACAATTGGAGATGTCCTCTCAGAACCCAATAATGAGGTGACTCACATTTTCAGTGGACTTTGATGCATATGGTGATGCAGTAGGTATACTGGCTGCTCCTGTGTGATGCTGTGGTCAGCAGAAGTCCACTGAGCCCAGCAGCTGATGAGAGTTACCATGAGATGAGATGAGAGTGATGAGAATGGTTTCTAGATCTTAAGCATGCATCAAGCACTTTCCCATCTGCAGTGCAGTGACATGATGTGACCTGAAGTGGAGAGAAGAAAGTGATGTAAACACTACGTGTGGAATTCCATCCTTACAGGCATACACATTTGTAAGTGTGTGTGTGTGTGTGTGTGTGTGTGTGTGTGTGTGTGTGTGTGTGTGTGTGTGTGTAATCAGGTGTGTGGGAGGGGAGGATAACCTGAAACCGCGTCTACCTTAATTTACCTTAGTACCTTAGTTTTCTATCCCAGCTAATTACAAATACATTCCCTTGTTTGGGCTTAAGTTCTTTTTGAATCAATATATGACTGTCTCCCTACAGTGTCTGAAAAATTGATCTTTCTTTCTTTCTTAATGATTTTCTTTTTAATAGTTATAGCATATGGTCAGTCTATGACATCATAAACCCCCATACCTAACATGGTCAGTCTATGACATCATAAACCCCCATACCTAACATCGTCAGTCTATGACATCATAAAGCCCCATACCTAACAACGTCAGTCTGGGACATCATAAACCCCGACACCTGACATGGTCAGTCTGGGACATCATAAACCCCCACACCTAACATGGTCAGTCTATGACATCATAAACCCCCATACCTAACATCGTCAGTCTATGACATCATAAAGCCCCACACCTGACATGGTCAGTCTGGGACATCATAAACCCCCATTCCTAACATGGTCAGTCTGTGACATCATAAACCCCCATACCTAACATGGTCAGTCTATGACCTCATAAACCCCCATACCTAACATGGTCAGTCTGTGACATCATAAACCCCCATACCTAACATGGTCAGTCTGTGACATCATAAACCCTGTACTGAACATGGTCAGTCTGTGACATCAAAAACCCTGTACTGAACATGGTCAGTCTGTGACATCATATACCCTCATACCTAACATGGTCAGTCTGTGACATCATAAACCCTGTACTGAACATGGTCAGTCTGTGACATCATAAACCCCCATACCTAACATGGTCAGTCTATGACATCATAAACTCCCATACCT
The DNA here is from genome assembly GCF_041902795.1 of Electrophorus electricus. Taxonomy (NCBI): domain Eukaryota; kingdom Metazoa; phylum Chordata; class Actinopteri; order Gymnotiformes; family Gymnotidae; genus Electrophorus; species Electrophorus electricus. The sequence continues at coordinate 8,653,474 of NC_137522.1, read as the reverse complement.
AACATGGTCAGTTGGGGATGAGACAGCCACTAGGGCCTGGGCAAGTGTTCCTGCGCTCATGTGCTTGAACATAGGCGCCTCTTTTGTTGCATGCAGAACTGCCTTGTTCCTGTGTGCGTGTGTGTGTGTGTATGTGCATGCGTGTGCAATAGCAGTGCAAGCTGGAGGCAGAGCCCCAGCTGCTCCTGATCCCGCTGTCACGACACCTGACATACTGCATCAGTGAACAGCAGGGAACACCGTACTTACAAACAGCTCTACCAGCGGATGTGGCGCTGCAGACAGGTTTGAGCTCTGATTTGAAGAGGATTCTGTTGTTGTTGATAATTATGGGTGAATTGCAAATACTAATACTAGATCTGATATGGAGAAAGACTGGTCTTCACTACTATGATTATAGTGGTTGGAGTTCAGTGAGCCAGGCACAAGTAAACAAGTGCCAAAGTGAATCACTTTGCAGATTTGGGCTGGTTGTAGCGTATGTGTGTACGTGTGTGTACAGTCTCTTCTGTTTGTAGTGTCTGCTTGTATGAATCTCATCCAGTTGTTCAAAATATCACACTATAAACCTCATCATGAAGCATTTCCCATTTGCTATTTTCCAACTAGTTCTTTAGCGGAATTGCTGTTTCTCATTGTTTCGTTGTTTCACTGTGCACACCTCATTCTCACTAATCGCTTTAGCACTGAGAAAAATACTGCACCCCTGCAGCTTCTCACGAGCTTGAGAACATTGCAGCGGGACGATTGTTTAAGGCTTTGAAACCCCAGATAAATCTTCCCTTTAGAAATGGACACATATTCTTCTCACAGTCTGCCATATAGTAACTCTATAGAGTCACAGTAAACTTACACATGCACACATGCATTTTACAGTATATATTGTTTTTTGTTAGAATGTGAGTTTTCTGCTTTTTAACAGGTGAAATGTGAAGAGTTTTGAAGGTTTTACCAGTGGCCCCATTGGGCTATGTTCTAACCTAGTTAGATGCGTTAGAGGCAGCATATTACTCTGTACTATAGCTGTCAGGGACGTTGTTTTGTGTGCAATTTATAAATTATGGAATGCAACTGTTTTAATAAGGTAGAAGTTAATACCACAAGCAACATATTCAAACAGAGTGAAACTCATGACAGAATCTTGCAAGGACGTGCATGTTGTCGGGTGTTGGTTTTGGGAATTTTTACAGAATTTTGTAATTTTTTTTTAACAGTCTTTTTCTGCTGCTTTCCCTGGCAATGGCATTCCCCCTCCCCATGGAGCCCTCAGAATGAACGCCTGCCCTGGTGACACGTCACCGCGCTCCCGGTTGTTTCTGCTCTCCTTGCCGCAGAACCTCCTCCGACAGGCGCCAAACTTTGCAACAGCGTGGGCCGCACGGAGGAGGAAAATGACAAATCTCCCCCGGCCGGAGGCTTTTTGATGTTCCACGGAAGGAGGCTTTCACAAGGGGGCGATGCCCTGCATCTGTCCTCTGCCTCGGGAGAGAGGGGAAAGGAACAGGATCGAGCGGGGCGCGAAAGTGCCGCGGAGAGCCCTCTCACAGGAGCGGGCTCGCACACGGCACACGGGCGGTGCGTTCAGCCACGCTCACGCTGCCCAGCCGCAGGGGCTCCGAGTCCGTCTCTGTGCCCCAGGGTGAGGTGCAGGGGAGAGGGATCAGAGAGCCGTGGCGCTTTCACGCTCCTACACTGTCGGCCTTTCAGAAAACAAAAAAAGGAAAAGAAAAACAGGCTGAGCCGCCACGTTCAGGCAAATGGATGTGTTTATTAAACAACAGACGGGGCCAGTGGAAATAAAAACTGCTTGTTTGCTGGTTATTCACCCCATATTCGCTAATTTTCTCTGCTGATTTAACTCTGCTGTAACCTTCTTTCGGCATTCTGAGGAAACAGTTCAAAAGGAGAAGACATGACAGTGACTCCATCAAAAAAAAAAAAAAAAGAAAAAACTTCTAAAGGGAAGGGGGGGGGGGTTGAGGTGCATGCTGGTAGGGTAGAGGGGAAGACGAGGGGGTGAATGATGAAGAAGATGTGTGGCAGAGAGATCAGGCCCAGGTGTGAGTGGCAGCAGGTAGGGCTCATGGCAATGCCAAATCTGTGCTTGTAAAACATAAACACATTTGCACATAAACATATATACACTGTATATTGCAGAAACATATACATATATATAAGCCAGGTAAACATGATCGTTGACCACTGGACCAAAAATCAGCTCCCTGGCATAGCAGCCAGAACACCCATTTAACCATCTAAAGTAATGGTCTCCGTCACATATATATGCAGGGCTGGCTGTCAACAGAATTGTCTCTGTGTCCCAGTGAGGAGCCTGTGCGATCCACACCCTGCTACAGAGCCCTGTTGGCCCCTGCTACAGAGCCCTGTTGGCCCCTGCTACAGAGCCCTGTTGGCCCCTGCTACAGAGCCCTGGCTCTCCCGCCCTCTGCTCTGGGCTCCCTCTGTGTTTATGAGCTGTTGCTTTAACGGCAGGATGCCGATGCCACTGCCCCCACTCTAGTTCGCCTGCTTCCCATTTCTTACAGATATCGCATATCCTGTGAGTTATTTCGTTCCCACTGCAATCCCCCTGCCCCCCTTCTTACCCCTCTACACCCCTCCATAACCCCACCATTAGGAAGCAGCTCAATCGGTCTGTCCAACCATGTCTCATGAGTTGGGTAAACTTATTTGTTGGGCTTAATAAGAATAAAGTTAAGTATACTAAATCAGCTGCTAACCTGACTGGTGACCTCTTGTAGCCTTGTGTGTGAGTTGGCTTGTGCAAGTGTCTGAATTTGCGTAAGCTGGATGCTATAGGTTAGCAATTCATGGCCACTTGCCGTCTGCAAACTTACAAATATGAATCATGCATTTTGAAGAATGTATGAATTTATTTTAATATGCTCTAAATATCAACATATACTGCACACAAGATGGGGAGAATGTTTCGTGAAAAAAATGTTTCCCAAAAACTTTGTGCACTACATCAACCATAAATGTTACAGCAAAGGCATGTACCATATCTGTAAAATGGCAAGGATCTGGAGGCCCGCACTCTGAAGGGAGGAATGTGCAACTTCCTTTGTTTAGTTGTTTGGTTTAAATCACCTTTACGTTCAGACTTCAGAGTAAGCAGCCTCGCTGATGTCCCCAGTGATCAAAACCAGCTTCGCTCCCCTGTGTGCCTGTGGAAAAGGAAAGCAAGCTGACCTTGGGGCATTGACCTTGATCTCATAAAACACAACCCCTCCACAGTGGAGCTGTGCCCGCTGCTGTCTGAGCAAGACAGGGAATATGTGTGTGTGTGTGTAAGTCTACAAGTTCTGCAACTAAAGAGAACTGTAGTACAAACAAACTACTGTCATTATACAGCAATCCAGTACTGAATCTTTAAACTTTTTGACCAAATAATGTCAACATGCAGGTTTTTGTTCATTTAGAATCTGGGCTAGCTGTCCATGATCCTGATCTCACAGACACTGTTGAAGAGAGTGGATGAAACAGATGTTGTAACCCCAACAGACCGTTTAACAAACTGTGAAATGTATTCTGAAGAATACCAAGCTGTTGCTAAAAGACCTACCACAGGGAACCAGTGCATCTTTGCATCTCTGAAAAGACCCTTACTTCACTTTCTATGAACACTCGCTTACTTCCAGTGGTCTGTAGACACCCAGGTTTGCACAGTAACCTCCTCTTGTGAATTCTCTCTTTCCCACCAATAGCAAAAAAACAATCCTAAGATGGACGTTCGACTCCACATCCTGTAAAAAGGACCTTCAACTCCACATTCTCACAAATATGAAGCCAGTCATTCACTGTTTTGACTTAAAAGTCACTTAAAAACCATAAACAAACCACTAATGCCCATACAGAACACGGTGTATGTGGGTGGGGAGGCCCTAATGAAACCCTGTGTGCCTAAACTCACCTAGAAAGCTATCTTTGGGAAATAAATTACAGGTCTATTTAACCTACAGAGTTGAAAGTGTTGTGCAGAAGATGTGGGGCAGGCGGGGTTGGCGTCTTATCCCACATTCAGTTTTCAGCGTTTGGTCACGGCCTTTGGTTATTTTCAGGAAAGTGCCCCATTTTTGAAGCTCTGCTCCTGGTGGTGCACATTGCTGGTGGCAGGTGACGTTCAGATCTCTATCTCAGGGACTCCAGTCGTCAGGAATCTCCATGACATCTCCGTTTTGTTGTGTTTCAGTTCCTAACATGCCTAAGATAGCTAATTAGCATTCTACAGCCCTCGATTACCTGAGGTGGGAAGACAGAAAAAACGACACAGGCTGGGTGTCCCTAAGGTATGGACTGAAGAGCCCTTCACAATTTAAATTCAGCAGATTAGGCTGCTTATTAGTGCTCAGGAAAACAAAATTAAAAAAACAAAAAACAAACAAAAAACTCACTCACATAAAAACGTGCGTATTGCACGAAGACTACTGAATAATCTGACCTCCTTCATTTGCATTTAAAAAATCTCAGTCTTTGTATGGCCAGTCTAAAAAAAGCACAAGAGATATATTCAATTGTCCTTGTGGCGCTAAATGAGATTTCATGTCACTATTTTCATCTGCTTTACATTTCAAATGACAGCTGAAAAGCCAGGCGGTACGCTTTTGCCGGGCTCAAGCACCTTCATTGCGAGGACAACAGAGCCAGTGCCGTCGCCTAGCAACGGCGGAGAAGCAACTAGAGCGGGAGAGAAGAAAGGGGATCCCTCTCCGGAACGCCGCCTGCGTTCATGCTTATTCATACTGTCGGTCCGTGGGCTATTTTAAGCTCCATAGTCGGGACGTTTCTCTTTATCTCACCAATCCATTTTACTCTGAAAAGCCCAGGTCTTTTTCTTTATTTTTCTATTGCCGACCGTTTTAAACCTTCTCCGTAACCAGGGCGTCTGCTAGCACAATACTGCGTGGGTGTAGCGTGGTGTAATTTCTTGGTGCGGGTGTAAGGTAGCGACTAAAGGGGAGTGGTTTATTTGCATATGGTTTGTCTTAACTTTTCTTTTATGTTCATTGAGCTTATTAAAGGAAAAAAAATCACACGGAGACCTTTTATAAATATTGGTCTGAAGAATAAAGGAAATGATAGTTACCTTCTTACTCCTCACTGGATTTCGCAGCTTTGTATAAATGTGCACCTTCACTGGCCACCTGTTCCTGTGGAGAATACATGCCTTCTCTGGGTACCTGCATCTGCATTTCTGAGCTACACGTACCACACCCCCCCAGGGGCCGACATTTACTCCGCCCACAGTAGCCAATGAAGACCCAACATAGCTCCTCCATAACCCTGCTGAAGCTCCTCCACAGCTACTCCATAGTCCTGCTGTAGTCCCTCCATAGACCTGCAATAGCCCCTTCATAACCCTGCCATAGCCCCTCCATAGCCCTGTCATAGCCCCTCCATAATCCCTCCATAACCCCTCCATAGCCCATCCATAGCCCTGCTGTAACTCCTCCATAAGCCCTCTGTAGTCTCTCCTTAGCCCTGCCATAGCCCCTCCATAGCCCTGTCACAGCCCCTCCATAATCCCTCCATAACCCCTCCATAGCCCATCCATAGCCCTGCTGTAACTCCTCCATAAGCGCTCTGTAGTCTCTCCTTAGCCCTGCCATAGCCCCTCCATAGCCCTGTCACAGCCCTGCCATAATCCCTCCATAACCCCTCCATAGCCCATCCATAGCCCTGCTGTAACTCCTCCATAAGCCCTCTGTAGTCTCTCCTTAGCCCTGCCATAGCCCCTCCATAGCCCTGTCACAGCCCTGCCATAATCCCTCCATAACCCCTCCATAGCCCATCCATAGCCCTGCTGTAACTCCTCCATAAGCCCTCTGTAGTCTCTCCTTAGCCCTGCCATAGCCCCTCCATAGCCCTGTCACAGCCCTGCCATAATCCCTCCATAACCCCTCCATAGCCCATCCATAGCCCTGCTGTAACTCCTCCATAAGCCCTCTGTAGTCTCTCCTTAGCCCTGCCATAGCCCCTCCATAGCCCTGTCACAGCCCTGCCATAATCCCTCCATAACCCCTCCATAGCCCATCCATAGCCCTGCTGTAACTCCTCCATAAGCCCTCTGTAGTCTCTCCTTAGCCCTGCCATAGCCCCTCCATAGCCCTGTCACAGCCCTGCCATAATCCCTCCATAACCCCTCCATAGCCCATCCATAGCCCTGCTGTAACTCCTCCATAAGCCCTCTGTAGTCTCTCCTTAGCCCTGCCATAGCCCCTCCATAGCCCTGTCACAGCCCTGCCATAATCCCTCCATAACCCCTCCATAGCCCATCCATAGCCCTGCTGTAACTCCTCCATAAGCCCTCTGTAGTCTCTCCTTAGCCCTGTCATAGCCCCTCCATAGCCCTGTCACAGCCCTGCCGTAGTGGCTGCACCTCACAAGTCTACTTCATTAGTTTTCCAGGATGCTCCATTTCAGGTAAAAAGGACATGGTTCTTCTCCTGGCTCTGTGCCAGCAGAGAATGCAGACATGGAAAGGAAGCTTCTCTGGTGCCCTCATCTTGCTCCTGACCTCCTGACAGCCCGAGCAGATGATGATAAATGTAGAGGTGGAAAAGCAATTACTGCAAATAGGTGCACTTAGGCTGAAAGCCATCAGAACAAACCAGCATGGAGCTTTGACCACTAATGACCAAATGTGTTGAACTGGGAGCAGTCTGCATCAGTATCTGCCCCCAGCACCACTTTGGAGATGTTTTATGTCCAGTCATATTCGCGGACAAACTAAGTATGAGCCCTGTTATAAAGGCCTGCCCTACCTCCAGAGCTGCTGTGGTGTAGTTCACCACTCTCCGATATGGGGCTATTCATAGCCGCCTCTACACCTGTGGCACCGGTGCTGAGGCAGCCCCATCTGGTTCCGTACTCCGGTACATTTTGTCCCTGCAAGCACCCGTGACATTTCAGAATTTGATATATTTTGCTGCACTTTTATATCCGCTCCTCTTTTACACTTCTATTGAGAAAACACACACACACACACACACACACACACACACACACACACACACACATCGACAGTGACTGAGTGTTATTCGCAATGCTGCCAGCCCACCTCTGTCTTCTCTGTCCTCCAGTCTCCGGTTGGCCTGGCCTAAATGTGGAGGAGCTATATTGAGACGGCTGCGAGTGTGGGTGTGCGGTGCGAGAGCAGCCCAGGCGGTGAAGTTGCCTACACAGCCCTTCGTTCTGACTCATTCTGCACAGCACTAGGCTGGGAACAAGACAATAAAAAAAATATTCGAAGAGGCTGGAGAGTCAGGCTGAGAAAAACGAATTATGAGCTGTCACCCCTCCCTTCCCTGGACCAAACATTAAACCTCCACTCCAGCCCATCACACCCCTCCTTCTCCTGCTCCACCCCTCTAGATAAGCACACCTGAAACACACCTGTTCTTGTTTAGTCTGCATGGCGGTTGATTATTTTGATACAAAAGGGGAAGTCACTGACTTTTTTCCAAGCCTGACTACTTCTGAGTTTGCTGCCCTGCCTGTAATTGTCTGTTAATGTAAAATTTCATAAATATCTTTGTGTACACTTTGCTGCTCAAAACATGGTCTGAACCAGTGAGGTAACCTTTGCTGTTCTCAGATTTGCCAGTAATCAGTAGTGTTTATCTCTGCGGGACCTGTGTTTTTTTAAAGAATTATGGCAAGTTTATGCTCAATGATCCAATATGTGAATGGTATTGCCTGTGACCCCATTTCACTGGTTGTCTCCATAAAACTCAGCATATGGCGTTTTCAGCATCAAAGTTTACCCTCCCACAAAACATTTACTGATGACCTGTATTGAACCTGGAACTTGCACTGAGAAGTATGAGAAAGTGTGTTCTTTAGTCTCTCTGCCTTTAGGTGTGTGCGAAGTGAAGGTACGGTGTGTGTTTTCCTAACCTGCATGCTCCTGCCCTCTCACTGTTATTGTCAGCACTTCGTCCGTGGGCGCCAGTAAATAAAGCCCAAGCCAGCTAATTCCCTTGACATTTACACAGCTACCTCAGTGAGTCAGACTGGAGGGAGGACATGCATGTGTGTATGAGACAGAGAGACAGAGAGACAGAGAGAATAACTATTAAAATATGAATGAAGTGTTGTGCTTCCCTGTTGAAGTGCATTGGGAATGTTCTTATCCCATGTGATCTGTGTGTGTGTGTGTGTGTGTGTGTGTGTGTGTGTGTGTGTGTGTGTGATTGTTAAAATGGGGTTCTTTTCCTTGGGTTTAGTTGTCATAATCTCAGATAGAGCATCGCTGTATGAGTAAGTGCGTCATAGGGAGAGAGCAGCACCTCACGGGAGCTTGTGCTGGTATACAGAACACAGCAGTGCCATCTGTCTCACACAGGTCTCAGCAAACCGTCTCCCTGCTTCTCAATGGACTCATTCACATTTCCTTAACGGAAAAATAAATCAGTCAATCAAGATGGAAATGTGCTGGGATGCAGTGTACACTGATCAACTGGAAAATATTTTTCACACTTCCAAGAGCAAAACAGATTTTTTTTTGTCCTATTGTTCTATTCTACTTCAAGGAAACATGTTCAAACAGTCTAGAAAAAATGATTTTGGGACATTCGACGCGCACATGCACACAGAAATACAGCATAAAGACACATGGCATGTGCACATGAGAGTGTTCTGTGTGGCACGTATGAGGCTTTGTGTGTGGTACAGTCTGAAGGAGGTCATGAAGCCCCCCTGGATCCATCTGACTGCTACTGCAGCACCTCCTTCCTCACCCCCCCCCCCCCCCAACACTGACTCCTCTCCCAGCAAGGACATACAGTGCATTGTTGCACTAAAGGAGAAACACTAACAGTTTGAGGCTTGAGGCGATAGCAGACAGTTCGAATATCAGCCACCACAGAGGGTTTGCTTCCTCATTTGCAGAATTACTGCACCTATGTCAGTCTGTGGTGCCTTACTGTGTTTATATTGCGCCGCGTAATACATTTTCTGTGGCAAGCTATATGTAGGAGAATTACTGGAAGAATAATAAGTATGGTACATTCCGTTCAGACACATCATGAAAGGCGACAGCCGAGAGCTTTGCATCATGGCCTGCTGATTCACGTAGCAAACTACAATCTTCTGGTCACAGCAGGTCTATCTTAAGAACAAAACAGTCACTGATCAGTGTGTCTCCAATGAAAACCTTCCAAAACCTTCACAGCTGAGTTCAAATGAATGTCACGTGACACAATGAGAAGTCTTGACAGACTAATCGTATAATACTTTCACCTTTCTGAAATGAAATCTAATAACAACAATTAATAATCGCAATAATCAGCTCTACTGTCAGGATCTTAAAGATGTCTGAGAAACCGTGTTATGTCTAGCTCTCTGCCTTCAACGTCACCCCCAGATATTCAAATGATATTGACAGTGGAATACATTTTCCGGGTGAATTCGCACCAGCAGTGACGTGGCCACCTCCTCCATCTGTTTTCCCCTTTCCTCTCACTCAAGATGTGTTTGATAATGGCTTATTCATTTTGGCGCCTTTATTTGACAGAAAGTAATAATCTTTGACTTTCTAGGCTTGATTACTTTTAATTGCAGTCAATACACCAGCGTGGTTTGGGAGCACAGGGCCGGGGGGGGGGGGGGGGTGTTCTTCACACACTCCTCTCTGCAGCTGCTGTTTATACTCGCACATCAAAGAAGATGATTGAGGCACTGCTCTGAGGTATTAGTGGACAAGGTTGAGTCTAAGAACCAGCCTTGATCCATATAAGTGATGATATACATCTTCTGTTCCGCTTCACATCTGCAGTGATGTTCTCTAAGCTTATTGGCTGTTACTGGGGCTGGATTAATTGGGCTCTGTCACAGTTCAGGCCGGTCAATATCAGGCAATTTTTGTCTGTTGCCATTCCAGCACAAATCTTACAGAAACATCAAAAATGGTTGCAGAATATTTAAACGAAATGCTAAAATGGCATGAGTTATGGGACAGATGCTGAGGCGTTTTTATCACTACAAATACTGAAGCCATTCTGAATCACTATAAATACTGAAGATTTTTTGCTAAGCCCACTATAAGCCTTCTAAGCACAACTACGTGTTCACTGTAGCACAGAGCAGGTCGCTGCCCATGAACGACCCTTCCCTGTGGTCACACAGCAGGGCCAAGTTAACCAGAGATCACGAGTACCTCCTTCTGCTGACCAACACTTACTAAATGTGCTAAGAAGCAGGTGCTCTCATGAGAGTGCCAGACAGGAAAGGTAGCAAAGGTCATTGGAAGCTGAGCTCAGGCAGCGGCGTATCAGCAGCCATCCGCGGCTTCCCCGGTCACCACAGCTGAAGGATGGAGGGTTGAAAGGAGCAGGTCAGACCCTGATGCTGAAGATAACACGGCCAGGCTCAGACAGATAGTTCCGGCTGCTGAGCTGTTTACATCCCATTTGTCATCCAATTTTTTAAGAACAATGATGACATTTAAAAACGTGACTCCAAGGACTTGGTAGCAAGAGAAGCTTAAACAAGAGAAGCTTATAAAAAGGAGATTTATTGTCTGTGTCAAGTGTTGCCTTTGGGGTCCTTGTGTTCACCCTGTTTGTTTCAGACACACCCTGAAGCAAAAACAGACACACAAAGACATACAGTCGAGTGACTGGCTATACAACAAACACTCCCATTATAGAGTATCCAGGAAGTGAACACATAGACACACACTCACAGACCTCACCCCTGACCCTGGTCAGTTTGAACTAAACCTCCCTATGTCCCCCTTCCTTGAAGCCCCGTTTGACAGCTGTGTCAACACGCACAAGGGTCCGACCCTTAAACAAAGCTTCAGGAAAGCCATTGCTCATGTATACCCCCCCTAATATACTGCCATCGTGTTTACACAGACTCTGCTCTCATGACAGCTGCTAAATCTGAAAAACACACTACACGAAGAAGGAGGCTTGCGGGCATATTTAGAGGTGTGAAATTCGTCATCGCCTTCTTTAACTGGGCCTGTCATGTTAAATATATGTGGAATTCATTATTGGTTTTAAAGAACCCGGGGTCAAAGTCATTTCTTTGTTTCAGCCATATTCGCTGAAATTTGTAACTTATTTAAATTAGATTTCCATTTAGAAAGCAAGGCAGTGCTTTCAAAAACTTTTTTTTTGGCTAAAATGTGCATCAGGCATGAAGAGTGGATCACACATTTACAAACAATCTGCATGAAAATGCATGTTGCAATGTTTTATCAATACATTCCAAAATATATATTGCAATATATTCCAACATACCAGATTTCATATGGTAGTTATTGTGTTAAAGCCACAAGATTCCACGTTTAACTTCTATTATAGTATCCATGTACAGGAGCATTCTTAAACTATCATGTTTACCTATGCATGTGACTCAACTTGCCAACTATATTTCTTTTCCTTTATTCATTATCTGGAAAAACATTTCCACTCCAAGCTTTTATTGTTAAAACAAACCTTGTATATTTGTTCGACAGCCACGGAGCCCAGGTTGTTCTAGCTGCTGGATGTTATTACTCTTTTGCGTGTACGTTTTCTCATCTCCGGTTTCTGCTTTGGTGTGTTTTTACAGCGGCGCTGTTGTTTGGTGTCATAACAGACGGGCCTGCTCTGAGGCTCGTTCCGCTCGTCCGCACTCGCTTGTGTGCGGCGCCGCTGGCTGAAGGTGACCGGCTGCGCTGCTCTCGCTCTGTTACACCGTGTTTTTCTTTGCACTGGAATTTCGTCAGGCTGAGAAGGTGTCATGGAAGACAGGGGATATATGGGCTCACTACAATGAGCCCGTATTTGAACTGTTCTGTGTTCCAGAGGCCTGTGAAGATTGATAGCAGCCCGGTTGAGCTGGTGTTAGAATGGCGTTAGAAAGGGGCGGAATGCAGATAATGTGAGGAGAAAGGTGAGGAGGATCGGACCTTCACGCTGATCCAGTGTGGCTATCATTCCCAAACTAGAAGCCCGTTAAATGGGATATTTACGTGGGAATCTTATGCTGAAAGCTCTACAGTACTTATTGCTGCTTTCCCAGGCCAGGACAATAAGGGAGGAGGCTAACGCACATATAGAGCAGCTGACATTCACATAGAAATGAGAGATCCATTTCACTTCTTTGAAAGGCTGGCCATCATTTCAGCATAATCCGCCTTTGTGTCAATTTCTTCTAGAGAGATCTGCTCAGTTACAGCTTCCTCTTGATGCAAAACTCCCATAATTCTTGGCAGGTGCTTTCCAAAATGTGTCTCCCTAACATCATCCTGTGGGATGAAGGGTCTTAGGAAGAGAGAGGGAGGGGATGAGTGGTACACTGAGCCGAGGCTCCATGTGCGCGTGTTCTCGTGCGTACGCTTCCCTGGGCGCGGCGCCGTCGCCCTGGTGATGCAGCGACGGAGGCGCAGCATGGCCGGTGACTCACGCCGTTGGCTGCCGCATTTGCGGGAATGGCGGCTGTCGCCTTGGTGCGGCTCTCTTGGCTGCCAGGCCTGGGAACCTGGCCAACAGCGGTACGGGAGGGAGCTACAGGCACGCGGGGCCTGGCACGCCGACCGTCCTGAGCGGCGTGCCCGTCTGCGTGTGCGTCCGCGCGCTCGATCGCCCGTGTGGGAAACGCTATGAGAGGCACAGCAAACAGAGAGCACCTGCAGGGCAGCTAAAGCGATTTGTGGTGAGCATAAACGGGCTTGCCAGAGAGAAGTGTGACGTAGCGCCAGCGTAAGGGTACTGCCTCCGTCCGCCAGGCTCTGGGCAGAGAAAGTACAGGCGTGTGTTAAATCTCTCCGTAGTTTCCTGACCTGCTTCTATTTTTAGCGTGCTCTAGAACAAAGAACTAGCACTGTGGCTGGATGCTACTTCCTGTTTAACCTTTTGTGTGTGTGTGCATGTGCATGCATCTCCAAGGTCTAGGCCAATAATTCTCTGACACATCAGCCCACTGAGTGTGTAAAAGGCCAGCTGAGAAAATCTCTTGGACAGAAAGAAAACGCAAACCTGATTATGCAAAAACGGGTGCTGTCCCCCAGACCAGAAGCAGAAGCCTTTTGCAGGGAACGCTGACTGAAAGCATTTGCGCTGACCACACAGTGCACGAGTGTTCGGGGCTGACCTTCACACTGTGGGCTGTTGCCTGCCTTGGATAAGCGCACTCTTCAGCCTTCTGAAAGAGCAAGCCATGCGCTGGCCCAGTTCTCAGAGTGCTGCTTTGTGGGATTTGGTGGGCTGAACGCAGAGGCGAGCAGTCAGGCGCAGAGAGGTGAGCGAACACACAGGAACCGCAGCCCTTTTAAACGCCCCTTTGACATGTGCTTGAAAAGAGCTGCACTTTTCCGAGATTTCTCTGCTTCCTGTTGTAGGTTTTGATAGGCTAAAGATGGCTCATGCTATAGCCTATTGTTAGTGTATCTAAGTTCATGGGAACCTTTTTTTTAATATGCATAAAGAGTCTCAAAGTATAATTTTGATATTTATTAAAATATTATGCTAAAATGATGTAAGATAATAAGAATGAAGACTTTTGTTTGATAAGTTAATTCAAGTCAAATTTAATTCAGATTCAATTAGTCAGTGTAATTCAGTGAACTGTACCCACCTCAGAAACCATCTGGTCTTACACTGGTCCACAGAACTAACCTTGTATAATTACAGAGCAAATTGGCGATGGCTAGATCAGCACATTTTCAAGCGTCCTGTGACCGCAACTATTTTTCACCAGATAACCCTGCCACCTCTTTCCCACAATGCACTGGGGTACAGGTCACACTGTAAGTGGGTCGCGCCAGGGAACCGCTGTGTTTACCAAACAAACGCCCCGTGCTGATTAGCTGGCAGTGGGCAGGCCTCTCTCTGTATATGTCTGCTGATGTTTTGGAGGTCCTTTGGAGCGGGTCAAAAGGGACTTTGGTGTGAAACGTAAACAGACATGCTCCCGAGGGCAGGAGTGCGGCAAATACCGACATGATGCCAACGTAAACACGCTGACGAAGCGATGGGGAGGGAGTGAAGTGACAAAACCGAGGCCAAGGAAGCCTTGAAAGGGCGGCTTCCTTAGCCAAAGGTGCAGGCCTCGGTTTAGGGTGGGTTTACTGTACTGTTACTACGCTTTGACAGAATACAGCGGGACATACGGCATTTTCCGCTGAATAAGATGCTGGCCACTAGTACACGGTTCCCAAACGGGTGTCACTTTCATGGCAAGCATGAGTGCTGCCTGACCAACCTTGTCCGCAAGATCAAGCCTTTTAATGACGGTTATCAACTTTTCAGCGTTTCAGTGCAAAACTAGCCCGGGCTCGGGCTGAATAATTAAATATGTGACGGGCACAGAACAAATACTCAGAACTTCAAAATCTCAGCGCACATAAAACCAGAACACTGCACTATATTGGGACATCTCGTTCTGTCCTCCCAAAAATGAGCGAAATGACTCAAATCTCCGAGACGTGAGGAGACGTGACGATATTAGCGCGTGACTCAGAGGATGACACCATTTTTAACAGGAACAAAAAGTTGCAAGAATGAAGACAAGGATGCAGGTTGTCCGAGTCGAGGGTATCGACACTTCGCGCACGGAATAGCCGGGATTACTCGGTACGGCACTGCTTGTTGTACGGTGGACAACAAGTGAAACCCCCCTCACCCAGTGGCGTTTACCCCGCCTTCTTCTGTGCTGTTCCTTCATGCTGCCGGGCTGATGTCCAGCGTGTATGTTCTCTCGGTGACGGGAAATGAATTTGTGTATGGGAACATTGGAGGAAATGAGCCTACTAAAACTGAGCAACTAAGGCGGATTAGCGAACCCCGCGCCTCGACTTAAAGTCCGTTCCAAAGGGTCTTGCGACTTGTAAAATGAGCTCAGCACACTCGTGGCCCGCGCTAGGGCCTGAATTATTCACGTCAGCTTCATCACCTCAATTATTGATGAAATAAATGAAAGATAAGGAACAAAAGAATCCTTTTGGGGGGGGGGGGGGGGGTGAGCAATAAAGATGCAACCTTAGAGAAAGGCACCGTGTGCAACTGTCAACTTGCCCACCCTCAAGTAAAAAGATTCCTGACTGAAAACAGGCTTTAACATAATATCAGAAGTTGTTCTCCCTGAAGATGAGTTGAAGCTCTTAAGCGTGACTTACTGCCGTGATCACCCGGTGACGGGAGCAGGAGCTGTGGAAAAGGTCATACAGGCATCCATGCTGGTCACCTACTTTGGGGCTTGCGTTAGCTGAGCCTGAAGAGATTCTTTGGAGTAGAAGCGGGTGAGTGAACGGAGGGGTCTTACCCAAACCCTCATTGTCTTCGCCTGAATTTCCCCTCTCTTCTGCTGTGCGCGCATGTGCATGTGTGCGTATGCGTGTGTCTGGGTCCAGACACTTGGAACGATTTAGTGAGTATGTCGAGTGTGGGTGGAAAGGAATGCGTGCCCAGATAAAAAAGAAAAGGAGGAGAAGAGAAGCAGATCGGAGAGAAGGGGGGCGGAGACCCGGCCGCGATGGCCACAGACGGATCACGAGAGGGCATCCGAGTGGGGGGGGGGGGGGGGGGAGAGAGAGAGCCGGTGGTGGTGGGTAAAAGGAGCACACGCCACCTGAGATACAGGAACACTTCAGGCTAAGGAATGCCGAGGGTGGGATGGAGCAGTGAGGGTGAACAGGGGGCCACTGAGAAGGGGGGATTGGGGGGGGGGGCGGCGGAGTAGAGAAAGAGAGAGAAGAAGCGTGAAAAGCCAACAGCCCACTCCTCTAGCTACTGTTCTCCATCAAACAGATCTCCAATGACTTTTCCAGGTCTTGCTTAGGGATAAATCTGGTGCTATTGCAATACAGGCTACACATCTCTCTCTTAAAGCAGGGGGGGGCTCCTAATGATGCAGAAGTGTAAGGTTAGCATGTGCCACATTAAATCCAACATCTCTCCTCCACCCATCTCAGAGGGCCAAGCACAGGGTTCCATTTCATTTCCCATCTCCCCCTCTCTTTCCTACTCCATCTCGCTTTCATTCTCTCCCTTCCTCCCTCCCTCCCTCCCTCCCTCTCTCCACCATTCCCCTCCTCTCCCTATTTATCTTTGTTTTTCCTCAACCCCCATTTATTGACTCCGACCCCTTGCTCTCCTTCTCCTCTCTCTGCATCGCATCGCCTCCCCCCACCTCTCGCTTTACCTCCCTCCCCCATCTTCCTGCCTGCCAAACCCCCCCCCCTCCCCACCGCACTCACACCCACACACACACACACACACGCACGCACACACTCCGCCTAAAGCCAGTTGGCCCATGTGACTGTGCTCAGTTGGAGTGGCTGCAGTGCTGGGGCTGCCTGCACTGCCAGTGAATTCCACCCGAATACCAATGAGCTCCCAGCTTTTCCGAGGGAGTGTGGCCGTCGAGTGGGTGGACAGCTCGCACGCACACACACACACGCGCGCGCGCACACAGACACACAAGATGTGCTGCTTACTCCATGCGTGTCACAAACGCTGCCTGCATACAAAAGCGTTTTGACGAAGGTGAATGGCCAGGATAGTCCAGTGCAATTCTACGTGCAAGCTGGGATTCTGACATACAGAAATCCGACATGTTCTTCCACGTATTGATTCCAGAACTCAAGTGAGTTTGACTGTTGCACATAGGTCACCATTGATTGTTCACTATTGACTGGATGATCAACTAAAAATATTGCTTGCCTATGGTGACACCTATTTGAAATAAACACATTGCCTATGTAGTGAACCTATATCATCTATAGAAAATGTACTGCAAGCTTGAGGAAACATAACATAGACTTTTAAAGGGAGGCAATTTGAAACCAAAGCATGTTTTGCCAAAGGCAGAGCATGACAGACTGAGTCGATTCTTTAGAATTAGCTACAACCAAAAGAAGGGCAACCTTTCTCAGAGCCCCACCCGTTCAGTTGATCATGGAGGTCATGGTCTATAGTGTTTATGAAAATTGAGGGAAATAAAATTGCAGAACCTTGTCAAATGCATTCTCCAATAGGATACAGAATTGTTTAATCTGAGGTAGTGTTGCAATGGGCTGTGTGGTCTGAAGTGCCCTACCAATCAATCCATTGATTGATCGGTCTCCATGGCAATGGGCAATAAGAGTTTAAAAGGGATTATCTTTCTTTTCCAGGGAGGAATGGGAAGGACCTTTGTCTTCGTGTAAGTGAAAAAGCTCTCACCTCTTCAGAAGATACCGTATAGAGCTCAGTCATTAATCCCAAGAATATTAAACTACCACTGTTGCAGAAACAGCACTGTGGCCATTGTCCATGCTCAGAAGGTGACCGGATCATCTGATCCTCGAGTACACGGCAATGCCTTAGTTCGCTACTCTGGTAGTCTGAGCGCTCCTAACATTTTGGCTGCGATGGGGGCAGTACTGGTGCATCGTGGTGCAGGCATGGCCATAGATGGCATGGAACGACAGTGGGCATGGAGTTGGCGGAGTCGATGCCCATGTCACCGGTGGGGAGCAGCTGGCAGCGTGCTGGCCGGTGAGGGCTGTGTGAGGAAGATGTGCAGCAGGCTGGAAACGGGCTGCAGGGGAACGCGGGCGCAGCCGAACAGCTGCTAACGAGTGTGAGGTTCCAGGTTGAGCTGCAGTCTGACTCTGATGGACTGTGTGAAAAGCCCTCTCCCTGACTCTCTACCTCTCTCCCCATCTCTCTGTTTCTCCCCATCTCTCTCTCTCTCCCTCTCTTCCTCTCACTCTTTTCCTGTCTCTCTTCTACTGTCTCAATCTCTCCCTCACGCTCACTTTTTTTTTTCTCTTCCTCTTTATAGTGCTTCTTTCTCTCCCTCCGTTTCTACTTTTGCAGAGCAAAAACAAACTCGTTTCCATACGAATGGAGTGTGGGTCTGCAGCCAGTGGAATTACAAATATTTCATCTCTTACCTAGAGAGCCTGCTGCTATCTTTGGTCATAGCCCTAGACTTTGCCTCACCTCTCTCTCTCTCTCTCTCTCTCTCTCTCTCTCTCTCTCTCTCTCTCTCTCTCTCTCTCTCCCCCCTTCTCTGCTGTGCACACCTGACTGGACCATCCGGGACTGGCAGCTGTGAGGGTTTGAGCAGGCTCCCTGGCATAGCGTGTTCATCATTTGGCACCCCCAAATACTGTCTGCAGGGTTTGGCTAGAGAAGACTTGGGGCATTGGCTATTGCACTGAAGTGGGCACTCAAGCTATCTGTGCTCGCTCTCTCTCTCTCTCTCTCTCTCTCTCTCTCTCTCTCTCTCTCTCTCTCTCTCTCTCTCTCTCTCCCCTTCTCCAGCCGCCCACTCTGTTTTTTTCTGTCCAAGCACCTGACATCTTTTTTCTTTTTTTTTCTTTTTTTTTCTTGCATCCTCATTTTATCCCCCGCAAACAAAGCCCAGATTGTTGCTGAGAATGTCCTGTCCTCCAGCCCTGGACAGAGGCTCCAGCATGAAGCGCAACACAGGGCACGGAGAAGTGGCACAGATGGCCAGTGCATAATACAGTTAGTTACAGTTCCCGCCATCAGAGAAGCACACATTACATGATCTAATTCTCCCTTTTCCTCTCTTCCATCTTTTTCCCTCTGTCACTCTTTGTTTTCCTCCTCTCTAGATACACTACCCCCTATTCAGACCCGTTAGGACGGAAATACAAGGGCGGAAAAGACCAAGGACTGCTCCGGGTTTGACTGAGGAAGCCTTATTTTTCCACCAGGAGACTGCAATAAAAATTGAATGAGCAGGATAAATAATTCAGACTTGGTTTCCAGCGAGAAAACGGATTTTTGCAGACGAAAGTGTAGAAATCAATGCTCTCTTTCACCTCCTGTGTGCTCAGCAGAAGGAAGGTGTGTGAATGCGTGTGTGTTTTGAGGAGATTGTGCGTGTAGGTGCATGCAGATGATCGCTAGATTGGTACTGGAAGAATTTAATGGGTTAGTAATATATGTTATATGTTGACCATAGGTAAATAAGGTTTGAAATGAAGAATGTGCCATGAAATTAAGAAAAAAAAAACTTCTTCAGGAAAGCAAAGACAAACAGATATACAGTGATAATAGATCAGTTACGGGAGTATAATTAAATGAGAAAATATTTTTATTTGTATTTAAAATATAGACATTTTTGGGAAGGATTAAAATAACAAGGCATCTAACAAAGGTAGATGGGGAAAATGTGAATATCTGCTAATAACATATTAATAAAATAACATGAAGATAACATGAAATAACAATAAAATAATAAAATAACATGAAGAAAACAAGCTCGTTGATGAGGTGCAGGGTTTTTCATGTTGACTTTATAAGGCGGTAGAACATGCATGACACTGCATGTCATGGAGAAAGTAGGGACTATAGAATTTACTATAACGAGTTAAAAGTCATTGTGAATGTCAGAACACATGTGGAGAGATGAAGCAAGTTCCCACAGAGGGCAAAAACCCCACAGATCCGTGAAAAAGTGCTCCAGACGCTACCATTAGGAAGAACCATTAAAAATTCAGTGACAGCCGAAGCTTTTTCATCGCACTCTATCTTGTGTGTGTGTGTGAGTGTGTGTGAGTGTGTGTATTGGTGAGGTTATAAAAGAGAGTTAAACATTAGTCCCCATAATAGGAAACTTTAAACATTTGGGAAATATTTTGTGAGTGTTCTTTAAGAAGAATGCAACAAAAATTGAGCTTTCACTCGAAAAAGTTACAAGACGTCCTTTTGGTTAATGAGTTTTGTTTTTTTGGTATAAGCTTAGCAGCAATTATCTATAGTGATAAACCATCATAATAAAAACAGGGAGAGAGTCTGTGTGTGTGTGTGTGTGTGTGTATGGTGGGGGTGGCTTTCTGCTTTAAGGATAAGCATTGAATCAGAAAGATAAAACTAGCAGGAGATATATAGCTGTAATAAATATGTCTATCTGAGGAACCCAGGGCAAGGTAATGCAAGGTTAATGAAGCACGCCACCATTTCACTGGCAGAAGTAAACAGTCACTTCTGTTTATTTGCCTTTTTCCAGACTTCTGGGAGAGTGACACAGAACAGGACAGAGGCGTGAAGGGGGGGGGGGGGTTGAGAAGAAAGAGAGGACAAATGGATGATGCTCCATTCCCACTCTGACACCCACATTCCCTGTTGAGCCACCACTCCATCTACAGGGGAGAGAGGAGACTGTTGTCTTTTCTGTTGTCTCCCAATCCTTCTCTTTCTCGCTCGTTGGTTTTGTCTCTGCCACTCCACTGCCCACTCTCAGGTTCAGAGGTCATGGCTTTGCCAGAGTTTCATGGTCTAGTTTGTAATTGCAGTCTTCCAGTGATCTGCAGTTATTTTCCGCTACCCAAACCAGGCCTCCATACATTACGAGCAAACTTAGCAGCCTGGTTTCAGGAAAGCATTTTCTGGTTAGCTTCTACACACATATCGCCTGACAGTTCTTTAACTGCCTCCTCCTGTGGCTGCCACCAAAACACTGCCTGATCTGTTTCCATGAAGATTCTACCTCATACCTCCAAGGACTTACACTTCATACGTAGCTACGTCAGCATACAGCACAAATGCAACGCTCCACCATTACACCGTTAGGCATGCGCCCGACTTGGTTAGGTCCAGTAATGACTAAGCCCCCTGGGCAAGCCATATATCTGGATGAGTCATATTGCCAGGTGACTGGTTTGGCAGAGGAACACGGCAGTTTTTTTCTGCTCACATCACAGCCTTTGATCTCCGTTGGTGAAGTGATTACCTGGTAGAGGGGGTGAGCTCTGTCATGCAGTGCATTGTGGGTGCTGAGGAGGACTCTAACCAGCTTCAAAGACTCTGCCAAAGGCCAAACACCAGTTCGGGCCACTGGTGTCATCAGCTGAGAGTGAATCGCATCCCGTTCATTTTTCCTACTTCATTCTGAGTCAACATTATTGAGATGAGAACGCAAACGGCTTCACTAATGACAAAGTCCCAAAATAAGGTGCTACTCCTCTTCAGCCCCCATAGATTTCAAATCAAAAACCAAGCATGCGAGGTCTCAGTGAGACTCCTTTTTAAAAATTTTCCGCACACTCAGATGCTAACGTCTAGTCCCACTGAGGCCTGACATGTCGTAGCGTGTGCAGCAGGAGCGCAGCCCCAGAGGGGGAGTAGGGAGGGGTTAGAAACGGGCAGGTAGAGTGCAGAGCAGCGTACAGGAGGAACCATTTCTCCCACGAGTCAAGGAACCACCTTGTTCTTCCAGACTTCCAGACGCACTGGCCTTCAGCCTGTCTGCACTAACCTCACCCAGGGACTGGGACTCTCTTACTGCAAGCCCAGTCATGACCAGTTCTCCTTCCAGTAATGCATCTCCACCTAAGGCACACAAATAATGGAACGCTCTGCAAATGGGACACACTAACTAGGACGCAATTTAATTTTATGAAACACATAAAGAAGAACATGAGGTGAACTGAATTCATTTAAGGAAGCCTATAAGTAATCAAACTGCTTTCATAGGAGAAACGTGATAACAGAACCAGTCCTACATTTGTTTTGGACCCCCCCCGCCCACACTCCGCACACACTCCACACACACGCCGCACAGCCTGCTCAGATGAGTCCAAGCCCAGGAATAGAGGCCGGATGGGAATAGCGGTAGGTGTAGATCTGTCCTTTGACACCTGTCTCCCTCTCTGCTTTATTACAGGCTCTAGAGGTTTGTATAGCTGCCACTTATCTAATTTCGTCAGCATATCCCAGGATAAACAACTATTTTCACCTCCGTCAGGGAGACATGGTAACCCCACATTAGCACAGATCTCCTGCAAGTTTACACACGCTAACAGGCTTCCAAAGCAAGAGCTGATCTAATTGTGAAGTCTCTTAGAATTTTTTGCTGGTTTGTACTCCAGAACTTTATTATCTCCCAGTAAAAAATAAATAAATAAAAAGAAAGAAAGAAAGAAAGAAAGAAAGAAAGAAAGAAAGAAAGAAAGAAAGAAAGAAAGAAAGAAAGAAGAAAAAGAACATATTTCAGCTAAATTTCCTGGAGCTAATTAATACTACCACTTCTAAGAAACTCCGCTTGCAGGTGTAAACAGGCCAGTCTGCAGTGTTGAATAAGGGCCCATTCACAGAGGAAGCTCTGATATTTTCAGACTTCAGGAAAGACAGCCTGCCTATGCCTAGGCTACACATCCCTTTTACGTTAAGCCGAGTGTCATCGGTTAGTTAATCTACGATTTTAATCACTCTAAAAAACAAATATATTGATGTCAGCTCTTTGAAATTGTTTGATATCATTAACCCAAGAACACGGTAGAGCGTGCAGACTTAAAGACGCACCTCCAGTGATTCAGCCTTTATCACCTGGACGCATATTACTGACTTTTATCAGCGCTACGACGGTAGCAACTGCACAACATTTATTGTACAGTCTGATTTCAACAGGCGCAGTGGGTGACATCATGGTCAGGTGTCTTGCTGGACATGGTGTGATGAGTCACTACAAATGCTAAAGGTGAAACTTGCTAAGACGAGACACAAAGATCACCACGGTGCACCTGAGCAACTCGTTTTGCAACTCATCTAGGAATTAGCACACTATACTTCTGATGTGCCATAAGGAAGTGAGTTTTTATGTGTGTGTGTCGTAATGCAGACTTTTCTGGGTGCGAGAGGGAGGAGCGTGCACTTATCAGCGCGCGCACATCTGCTGTGCTCCACTCACTTGTTTTTGTGTCAGACAGACATGCTGAGAGTTCTTGGCACAAAGGCCTATAATAAAAAATAATAAAAAAAAAAAAAAAACCCACACCCAGAAACCCACACAGCACTCAGTAACACCCACCCACACACCGCCGCCCACACACACACACACACACACACACACACAGCCACGTGCACATCCTGTCACCCCTAAAACAGAAATGGACTGACCACAGACTCCCCTCCCCCGCGCTAATAGCTGTGCGTGCAGTTTCCAAGCTCGGAAGAAGCTCTCAGAGAGCTTTGGCTGAGATGGCGCGTGGTAACTCGAACTGCCGCCGCTCGGCCCGTTTTTTTCTTTCCCTTCTTTCTTGGAGGGCGGCCAGTCCCCCGTGCCCCGCCCCTCGTGGAAGCCCTGGATGCACAATGGAGGTGAATGCGTTTTTATTCTGTCCTTAGCCTCCCCCAACGCTGATCAGACAGGGTTACAGATCAAGGCCTCTCCTCGCTGGTGACTAATGCTATAGCAGCACACTTCCACAGTATGACTCACACACACACACACACACACACACACACACACTTGGAACTACCACTGCCACTCTTCACTCCCTCGACACTTACACTTTTGGCAGCTTACTCACCCTCACGTTCGCCAGAGTTCCTTTTTATGTGCCGGTCTCCTTGGCCATTACCAGCTGCCTGTCATGCTTATTTTAGAGCACAAACACACAGCATGTTCTCTTTCGGTGGGGGAGGGCTTTAAGATCTCTTACATAAATTGTAGCTGAAATATTGCGGTTGAAACCATTCCAGCTGCTGAATTAACTTCACAGTTGAAGCCGATGAGGATGTTTGCTTTTTCAGCAGCCTCTGCTCGAAGTCACTGTCTTCCTGTCATAGCCACATGTGTCACGGCTCATAGTCATGATGTCATCGCCAGCATTCTGCACGGTGCACATTCCTTCAAGCCAGAAGCTTAAACAATGGCCTGTCGTACCAATGGCTGTCTTCCAATGACACGCATGAGCTCAGATATGAAGTCTGTGTTGCATTTAAGAGTATGAAGGGCATCGTTCCACCCTATGGTTGGAATCATGACTGGGCTGAAGACTGCTGACTGTAGCTGTGACCACGGTATGGGCCTGCACTTCCCAGTCGTGCCAGACTCCTCAAGCATCGTCCTTGTCTCACACGGCTTCTCGGATTCTGCCCCAAGATCGCCGAAGGACTCTGGAGGTCAGCGCTAAGTCTTTTTCCAGTAGCCTTCAGCCACTGGCCAAACATGGAATGAGAGGAGTTGGATGTCGTGCCGTCTTTGAAGTTTAAGGCCTTTCCCTCAATCCTTCTTTTCCTTTCTCCTTCATGAGACCACCTCTCCTCTCCGCTTTTCCGCCTAGATCCAGCCGTCGCCCACCCTCCACCGCAACCCCCACCCACCCCGCCCTGCTTTCTTTCCGCCCTCGTGCATCATGGCCCCACCCGTTTCACGGATTCCCTCCCACTCCGACGCCCACCAGCCATGTCCCCAGGGCTTTGAGCGGCCCTCACATTCTTTCACGTCGACGCTCGTTGTTTACACGGACATTGGACAGAGAGCATGCCGAAAACCACAGAAAGCAGCCCCTCCTTCTGCCAGACGGGCGGCACAGTCAGGGTCTTTGTAAGCCGACATTTCAGACATTATACTCCGCTATGGCACATCGCTTATTTGGGCCTGTGCATGCAGGTGAAAATGTCGTGCCTATTTGGAAATCTATACATTTGCATGTAAGCATATAAAAGTTTTTGGAACATCTGATTTATAGTGTATCACACTTTCTTCTCATCTTTAGAAGAACTTGCGTAATTATTGTTACATACTACAATTAGAGACAATTAGAGCATTTTGGTATAAGGGGAAGAAGTAAGTCTGCACAAGCATAAGCAGAGATGTAGAACATGTGAGCAGGTCCTTATTCGAGAAGGTCATCTTTTTCCAGCGCACCTCATCTGCGTACTATCTGCAAGAACACACATCAGCACATTCAAATGTCATTGTCTGGTAGCATGTTGCATAACTTTAACTCTGGCTGAAGACAGCTCAGAGGAGCCCAAGTACTGCTATTTCCTAGCCTGGCCTCGAACAGCTGTGTCCCACTCCTACCTTTACAGTTGTATTTGGATATTATTTGTGATACATCGCTTGAGTATAAAATGAGAAAAAGCTCCTATTTAGACTGTAAGACGACCACTGGCATGTTTTGGCAGACCATGGTTTGACCTACTTGAGTGTCCATATCCAATAGTCTCCAAGCCAGAGTGAGTCTGTGAATGTATTCAGAGGATAAATGTACTTAAACAAACATTCGGCTATTGAGAGGAGGATTGTAAGTACATATACATACTGCTTTGTCCATGTCTCTTTCTGAACCAGACAATCCTGTTGTAGCAGTCGCACAAACACACACACACACACACACACACACACACACACACACACACACACACACACACTTACTTTCTGGGCTGAACAGCATGTGAATGTGGGCAGGTGGGCAGCTCAGGAGTGGGAGAGAGAAGAAGTGAACAGTCTGCTCCAAGGGGACGAGACTGGGGGTCACATGAATGGCCCTGGTACACACATTGGCTTTTACAAGGCTATGCCCCATGCATCGCCCATGTAACTGCCTGCCCACGCCCTCTGACCCGCACTGAATGCCATGACCCATGCGCCACAGCCGCCTGCCGTGAGAGGTCGTTCCTAACACCGTTGCCTGCTGGCATTGGAGAAGGCGTGGTTCTGTGTCTCAGCAGACACAAAGAGAGTGGACAAGACAGGAAAAAATGGCCATCGAGAATCTGAATTGTGTACTTGATGCTAATCGAGAGCCCAGTGCATGTTTTGTCAGTTTAGTGGAATAAACGGAGATATAAACAAAGTTACGGCAGCTTGTTATGGCAAATTTAACCAGCCATAAAACTCTTAATGGCGAAAGTAGGGAGGAAGGGAAAGTAAAGCAGGTCAACATACTGACTCATACGTGTCTCACTGACAGCGTTGTGAAGTCGGTGAATACATTCACAGGAGCATCCCTGAGAGCATCCCATACCATGAGTGGTTAGTCAGGTTGAAGTGGTCTTCCTCCGTCATGTTTTCCATCAGCAATCCCTTTTCAGCAGATCAGTTACACCTAGTCTATCAGGAACCAGCTAATCAACTAGTCTGTTTGTCTGTTTCAGGAAATCATTTGGAGGGGTGGATGGAGTTTGCAACGGCGACTCCTGGTACCTGTTTGCACAGAAAGAATGGCCTTTCGCTTACCTGTGTCAACAAATGCGTCACTAGCTATGAGGAAAGGCGAACGGCTCCCAGACAGCAGCGTGCAAAGATGGAGAAGAAGAGCGGGCAGCTGTCGGGCCGGGCTGATGTTCACACGCCAAGCAAACATAGCAGGTATGTTCAGGTGCCCTCCTGACCCTGAGAGAAACAGGGGAAAAGCTCAGACATTCATTTGGTGCGTAGATATGGCTATCTACCACTTTTCCCCCTATCTTGGTTGACGTTTGGTCAACGTTAGGCATGAGACAGTGAGTAAATATTGAAAGCTAAGGTGTGGGATGACTC
The DNA here is from genome assembly GCF_041902795.1 of Electrophorus electricus. Lineage (NCBI taxonomy): Eukaryota > Metazoa > Chordata > Actinopteri > Gymnotiformes > Gymnotidae > Electrophorus > Electrophorus electricus. Next base: position 8,627,224 of record NC_137522.1, on the reverse strand, counting down.
ATACTGATGGAAGAGGGAATAGGGTAAAAACACCATCGAAGTCTGGGATCGTAGACGGTCGAACACAATAAATGATGAAAACTCAAGCCCTACGTGGAAGCAGACACATTGGAATTGTTGCCTTTGTGCATAAGCTGCTGCGCCACCCTGTTGCCCGGGTTACCTGTGGCGGGATAGCCTGTGCTCCAGGCCAGCTGCGCGTGATGACGGGTCACTGAGTGTGCTCTGTCACCATCACCTGCCACTGCTTGTGAAAGCTGAGTTCAGATGACGCCTACGCTGAGCTAAACCCCTATATCCTGTATGTGTGGGTGTGTGAGTGTGCGCGCGTGTGTTCAAGGTACTTCCTGTTTGAAACTCACCTGGCTCAAATTCCACACATGATCATTCCTTGATAGTACGAACTCGAGGGTGACATTTACTTCATCATCATCAAAGTGATTTATGAGTACTGTGTTGTGTTATTCACTGATAGTTGCTCATAATCTATTGTTGCATAATGGCCGTATGATGAACAGTGGGTAGGATAGTTCATAGGATAGTTTAGAAAGATAGGGACAGAATAACCAGTTGCAACAATAAACCCTGAGTTACCTTGAACTGAGACTCAAAAGAAATGTTATGTGTTTACAGTGGTTACTTGATTAGTAGTCAGAAGGTTGCCTGTTCACGCCTCACTATTGCCGAGTTGCCACTGTTGGGCCCCTGAGCAAGACCCCTAACCCTCGATTGTATCAATTGTGTCATAATTGTAACTTTCTTTGGCTAAAAGTGTCGGGTAAATGAATTGTGTGATCTATCATAAATTTGGTGTAATATGTTTGCAGTCGTTAACTGTGTTTCATTAGTGACTCGATTGGTTTAGCCTCAGCCACCTCTCTTCTCCTGCTCACCGATAATGTATTGCTGTCATTTCTTGCATTGCTTAGCTATAATGGACCGACTGCTGTGTTTCTCCACTGCTGTGATTTTCAGCGAGCCTGGGACGAATACTGCAGGCCCTCGTCATGTGCGCTGAGAGCACGCGTACTTCAAAACAAAGTGCAGAGCGGGGTGCACAGCAGATATAGGAAACATTTTGTGTGTGGGCTGTCTGTATCTCCAAAACTCTCTAGAATTCCCTCCCCAGTATCCACTCTCCGTAGTCTTCCTGTCTTCGCTGACTTTTTTCTCATTTCTTTTTTCCTTGTTCTCTCTCCCAGTCTCCCTATCTGGCTGTCTATCTGTCTCTGTGTACCCCCCCACACACACACACACACAATCACACACACTCACTCTCACTCTCTCCCCCTCAGTCGCTGCCCTCTGCCCCGGTTCACCCTCCCACTCTGTATCGCATTCTTCTGTGAGTGGGCGGGAGGTCGAACGGGTATGTGGGAGCCCAAGAGAGCAGGCCTGGCTGTGTTGAACTGAGGGAGGGAGCACTCTCAGCTTGGCCAGGGAGAGCCATGTGTGGCGTCAAGGCCTTGGGATGGCAGGACACAGGAGAAATTGCGCCCAGCAGCTGGTCTTAACCAGGGTCAGTTCAAAGAAGAAGAAAAAATGCAGCAGCAGCAGCAGACGCCCGTGCCTGCACCACTCAAACCATCCGCCCCCCGCCACGCACTCCCCGACCCCCTTGGAGTTATCGACCGCTGATCGGTGGGGGACCCCTGCTGGCAGTCCTGCGCTACTGCAGCTCTTACAGAGACGCCAATAGAATGTAGACTGCTTAGACCTTTGTTAGATAATTCGATCATTTTTTAAGAACTTGAATGACCAGATTAATGTTCATTTCAATAAACAATAGACTCACTGAAACAGATCAACTAGGCAGACAGGTTTAACCCCTTGCACCCTGCCAATGTAGTTTGAGAATGAAATGTGATAATGAGGCCTACTCATTAAAGCACCTTGATTTAAAACACGTTGACTATACTGTGAATCTCTCATTTTCAGTAAGGAGATTTATATGATTGTTTGAAGTCTTATGGCCTCAGCAGGCCATATTTCACCCAGGTGCAGAAGTGTTTGTGGTATGTTATCAGTGTTAAAGCCAACTTTTTTTTTTTTTAAAGTACAGGAGGAAAAACAGTGAACAAATGTTTAAACTAAATATTGAATAGTCACAGCAATATTAAAAGAGAAACCAATGGAAAATGGTGGCTTATAGACTTGTAGTCATGTGAATTACTCAGACAGTTCAAACTTCATTGTCTGCTCTAGTAGAGATGAAACACTGACAATGAATTGTTTCCAGTCAGACCCAAGAGGGAAGGACACTATGGCTGTGCTGTTCTCATTATGCCATAATAAAAGGCTAGAAAAACAAGGCGTGATTGTTGGGGCAGACACTTTGATTGCCAAGTGAACAAGACCGTGGTGTTGACTGGTCAGAATGATCGTGTCACGCCTCCATACCTTAACGCTACTGCTGTCCCTGTATGTATAGTTTTGCTATTTGCTTTATTTTCGTTAATAAGCTGCTCTGGCCTCGATATCTGCCTCACAGTGAGCTGTTTGTCTGCGTGGCCCCTCCTCCAATCGGACAGGTTACAGAGGCAGCGCCGATCTTCGAGGATGTGCGTGAGATGGTAGGGCAGGAAAAGGGTGGGCGAGAAGAGAATTGCGTTTCCTCCCGTCTCTTCTTCACTCCCTGGCCTCGGGTCATCGATCTGTGCAGGCCGAGCTAACGCACGCCCACGTTCGCTGATGCAACACGCACGCGAGCTGTTCTTCTCTCTACCTTTGTGTCTTCTTCTAGAGAGCCTGCACCCCGGAGGCCTAGGTTTCATACCCATGACCCACATGCGCTCAGACAAATGTGAGCGTGCGCACATGAGTGCATGTCTGTCTGTCTGTCTGTCTGTCTGTCTCTGTTTTGGGCTGTTGAGTATTTCTTAATTGCTCCAAATCGTTTCGTAATCCTTTCCACCCTGGGGCTCGCTAGCGGCTGCCTCCGTTACATCCCTTGAATGCGTTTAGATAAACGCTGAAACCCATTTACTGACGTCAGACAGCATAGCGAAGAGTTTGCATCCTCTGGACATGCAGCAGGGACAGCAGTCTGTGTGTGTGTGTGGGGTGGGGGTTGATCGTCCAGAAGAAAAGCCCAGAATATTCCCGCCATGCCAATGTCTTTTTAATGGACTTGTACAAATGATGTTTTGGAGGGAGGCAGTGTGGGGAAACTTTGTTCCTCTTTTGCTTCTTGTCAGTCATGCAAGAGCTGCAGTAGGAGGAAGGAGACACTTCCGGCTCTCCACAACTGAAGGGACGGACGTGAAGCCCGTCGGTCCGGCTTCGGTTTTTATTCCTGGTCATTGCTTTTTTGTGGCACAGATTCTGCGATGCTCCTTGAGCAGTCTGTCAGAACATATGTGTGTGCCATGTAAACATGCTTGTGAGACAGATTAACATTATTCGTAATAATGATTTAGGCCTTTGTTGGTGCAATCCTTTGCCATGAAGGTATTAAACATAATCAGAAATTTTACTCTAGTGGTGAAAGGAATGTTTAACATCACTGACTTTCATGTATGTACACATTATCATGCCTGCTGGTTGCTATGGCAGCCGCGTGTCCTGTAAACAGTAGCTCACCTTGAATGAATGTACTGTAAGCCTGTGGGACTCGCAAACCCGCCCTCGGCCATGGGGGTGGAGTGGAAATGCGTCAGTCATGAAGTGTCGGTGCACGCCCATGGCAACGGGTGCTGTTTTGTGTATCAGCCTGCCAGGGCATGGAGGTCCAGGGACAGCAAACAACAGAAAGTCAGCACCTTCTCACTTGCTTCTAGTTACCTACTCCAGCAGAAGTGCTTCCACTGATAGCTCTAATATCCTTAACCCTACAGGGTCTGGTTTTCGAGTCACGTCTTGAAGAAGACATTTTCAGTGTGGATTCCTTATTTGCACTGTAATTTAAGATTAGACTTTATATGGAATGGAGAAACCAGTTGTCTGGTTGTATCTGGTGATAAATGCAGCTTTTTCCAGTCTATAAATGCAAAGCTGAGACAGGAAAGAAAAGACCTTTTCACACACTGCGCCTCACCGAGATTCACCTGCTCTCTGATTTGCACTTTACATTTGGCTGTTTGACATCAGCCCCCTCGCATGTGTGATTTGGAGACGATGTGCCCCCCTGTCCTTCTAAGACAGGTCGTGCTTTCTGGGGGAGGGGACCGTGGCCTGTCTCCATAGCAACGTGCTCATCCTCCCAGCTGGAGAGGTGGGTCTGTAGCCACGGGGCTGGCCGGCTCAGATCAGGCTCGTGGGCTCACGGAGGCCACAGCGATCTGGATTTCCAAGCCGGTTTTTGGCCGCGCTCTCTGAGTACACGCTGTACTCTGAATGCACGCTGGCCTGCAGCCAGCTGGAACGTTTGGAATGGAACAAAGGGCATTCCTCTGAGTGTAAAACACAATTATATATATTTATGTAATATTGTATTGTAGTATGTTTAGTGGCATGGTTTTGCGTGGAGGCCATTTATTTCAACCAGAGCTAAGAGGATGAGAATAATAATGAATTTTATTTATTCAATAATTATAATGACTTTATTTATACAGCACTGTCATTACAGTGGCCCTCTAGGTGCTTAATACATTAGTAAAATATAAAGAAATACAATGCAAAATGTCTAAAAATAAAATAAAACCTAAAACGCAATTACAAATGACAAAAATGCCACAACATCATGATGCTGCAAGCTGTAATGCTCATAACAATAGAGAAAAGTCGTGGATTAGGTGATGAATGCTGTATATGGATGCCAGAATGAAGAAAAGGGAGACTGAGTCACACCGTTGTTGGAACAGGTATTCATGCACACACACATGACTCACATGTAGCCGGTTATATTCTACAGCAATCGTCTTCGTTCTAGCATTACACACATACAATAGCGGATGGCTACAGTGAATAGATTCACTGAAATCACCATCCACAATTAACAGTCATTCCAATCTCCTGAACAAACTTATATTAGTCATATGTTTTGTCTTATTAATTATGTTATAAATGTACTTATATGTTATGACAATAACAGCGTTTACATAATGTGATATGAAAATACTTTTTTTGTGCTGACACTAATCTAGAATTATAATGAACATGTTACTCAAATTAAACTTTAAGCCCTATTAAAGATTTAAACCCACAGAGTGCATGCACACATACACACGCCTACACACATGCACACACGCACGCACACCTGCACGGCTAACGCTGGAAATAAGCACTATCCAGCCGCCTCCGCAGACTGCTTGTAAACACAACCAGAGTGACGATAAACCCATGCCTCGCTTCTTGGGTACTATGCCAAGGATCAATGCAATTTCAATTAACGTTGTATCAGACACAGACATGCACTCTGAGGTTTAAATGGCTGTGAGATTCACAGAGGCGAGGACTGAGCTTTCAGCCCTGCTATGCGTCCGCTGGAGGCTCCTCTGCTCTCTTTACACCAATTTAGCAAGAATCAGCTTAGCAGGTAGTTACCGATCTTTTCATGAGTCCTGTGCTAACTAAGGTATAATAATGCATGGGTGCACTGTGCTTAACAACTATTGATAATTCTTGTTAGTTGAATTGGGCCAAACCTGTTTCTAGAAAACTACATAAAATTGGTGAAAGCACTGAAAAATTACAATGATTTGTAATAGTAATCATATTGTTTTTACCCCCTTTCTATAGTTTTCAAAGAAAAGAAAAAAAGATGCAGTGTAAATAATCAAATCATTTATTTAGTTGTTTATACTCCTATAGTCTACAAGGGCATACGAACTCTTAAGGTTAACATAAAGAGTGCCGGGTTAAATTTAAACGTACTTCTCACCTATATTAAATGATGCATTCAGTACGCCCGGCCCACAGTGATCCTCGTTTATGGTGGCAAAAGAATTTAGACTGTTGTGCTCGGTGTGTGTATGTAAGACGGGCCATTGTCAGGTTTTAAGTGTGCTGTCGTTATCTGACCTGAGAACAGAAGTGGTGCCCATGCATTCAGAGTAGACATCATGACACCAGATAAAGAAATCAGAACAAATTAACCAGAAAACTGTGCAATAGACTCCACGTGATCGACACAATGCAATATACACTGTGAAACATGCATAGACACTAGTCTGTGATAGTGTGAAAATGGACACTGTGCAATACAATGTACTTAAAAGTATGATTATAGTAATAAATAAATCTGGACTGTCCGTGGGCAGCATGGGAATCTGCATGAGTAATAAATAATCGAACCTGTGCACAGGCAGCATGCTGGCAAGGTTTGCTTTACATATGAAAGTGCACCTTCCACAGAGGAGTACACGTGCAGGGGCTCACAGGGTATGGCATAACTATAGCGAACTATAGTGAAGTCTCATAAAGCAATCTAAACGCTGTTAAAATGCTATAGATTTGCTTTGGCTGGATGCATTTTAAGGATGGGTGAGACATTTATGATTCTGTACTTAAGTGCTTGAAAAAAATTAAGTACAGAGATGAGAAAGAAAATGACCCAAATTCATTACCCAAAGGTTCTGCAGCATAGTGGACATGTTTGACTGACTCACCGATGTACTGCGGCAGCAGGAATAATCCAGAATGATAAACCCACTGTGAAAATGCATTTAACCCAAAAATGACTTAATGTCTCAAAACCCAACTGGATATTTTCTCATCGTGGAACAGGACAAAGGCCTAAAACTCTTTGCCATTGTAACGAAAGGTGGGAAAACACTTGATATGTGAGGAGGTCACATGACGGAGATTGTTTGGAAGAGTTAAAACTCCTGGCCCAGGTTGCTGTGTACCTACACTCCCTGCCCCATGACACTAACATTCCATTATTGCGCCCTTTAACTTGTGACACCCAGTTTTGTACAAACAATGAATGAACCGGTGCATTAGTAGAAGGGCATTTTCTCATAGAGTCGTGATCATTTCCATTTCATCACAACATCTCAAAATCAATAAGATAAAAGCAACAGGCCTTCTTGTGAAGATGTGCTACTCTCCCTCACTGCGAAGCAAAATATCAAAACTAGCAGGCAGGCAGGCAGCACTCCCTTCATCTACTGTGAACAAGCAAACACTGTCCTCTACTGTCTGTCTGAGTGCAAGTGCAATAAAATACAATGAACCTGATATAAAATCCAACATTACAGTATGTCAGAGGTCTTAGATGGACAATCTTAGTTGTCTCACATTTTTGAGAAAAATAATCTATTTTAAAATAGTAATAATGATGGTATGTTGATCGCCCACGGTTCATCAATATAGGAGTAAGGGGCAGAGAGAGAAAGTCACCAGAATGGGCTAAATGGAAAACTGTGGTAATGTAGAGGAAGCTGATGAGCGCATGTGTGTGGGAGGTGAACACGAAGGACAGCACTCAGGTTGGTCCTGAGGTTAAGATATTTATAATCTACCGTGTGCTGCACCTCTTCCTTTGCATGCTTTCTGTTGTCTTGTGTAAGATGTGACACCTTTATTTAGGTCACTGCATAGGCTTTCTGTTGAGTGTCTCAGTTAAAGAAGAATTTAACAACAAAAACAACTATTGTGTGTGTCTCTCTCTCTGTGTGTGTGTGTGTGTGTGTGTGTGTGTGTGTGTGTACATATGAGCTGACCTAGAGAGAGCAAGATTTTGTTGTTTTGACTTTATACTTCATATTTGAAATGAAACAGTGACAATCTTTAAAGAACAAAAGCTTTAATTCAATGGTATTTGTAATCGACTCAGTTGTTTCTTGGCCAGTTGAGTGCTACTGTGTTTTCGAACTACTTCATGAACAGCAGAGTTAACAGAAGGTCTAGAACTGACTCTAGATGTGGCATTTGCATCTGAAGTCTGAAGTCTATTGCTGTGGCCTCTTAGAAAGAAGAGCAATATGGCCATGCCAAGGCCTCATGGGTCACTGTAGACATGAGAAATCAGAATCAATCAATTCAAGGCAGAGCCAAAACAATAGGTTCATTACGGTTAATGATCAGGAGCACGTAAAAATCTGGGAAGAAAATATTCTCCCCAACTTCAATGTAAAAAAATGTAATTATACACAGGATAAGATTATACACAGGATAAGAGCTTCACAGAGCGACCAGCCCACTCACTTCATACCAGCCAGCACATCACAGCTGCTGACAAGCGTCATCAGGTAGACGCTGCACTTCATCAGTGTTTAGCTGAATTAAGCCCACGACACCTGTAGAAGGTTCAGCGGAGAAGTCTATATATTTCATGAATAACATGAAGACCAGGTGATACCTGGAGATTTTGTATATCTATATATAATGCATATTCCATCCATCCATCCATCCTGGGATGTTGGAGCCACTCCTCCAGCTTAGGAGTCACAGTCCCACAGACAACCTTGCACATTATTGATCTATTAATTCATAGATAGATATATTCAATAAAATGCAAACCTGTTTGGTCTCTTTTTGACTTTATAGTTTGGATATATCAAACACTGGTCCTATAGTGCACAGACTGGTCGTTTTTGTCGAGGCCAGCACATATTTCTCAGTCCTCTTTCTCAAAGTAAACTGATTTAACTCATCAGTAAATTACCAGGTTTAATGGATGCAAGGAATTTTGTGTGTAGTTGTTACTGTTGCTGTTTACTTTGTTGTGTTTTGTTTAGATTTTTGAACAGGGGGAATCATTATAAACTGCTGGACGCTGTCCCTCTGGGGCTAGATTTTCACGTCTGTTCATTAAAGCCAAAAATGTGAGCTGGATCCTCCGTAGGCCTGCACTTTCCTTTCAACGTTCACTAGATGGCAGTATAGTGAAGGTATAGTAGCGAATGACACTCCCTTCCGTTCATATTCATGAGCGGTTCTTATAAAGTGGCTCCATTTTACATCCAAGCTCTCTCATTCACATTCAGCAGCTGCGTGTGTTGTTGGTTCTCGAGTATATCAGAAAGGTAACCGCTTTTATTTACTTGAAAACGGAGCTTTACGGAATGCGTTCTGTAATTTACATTTTTAATAATATATTTTGTTGTATGTGGATGGTTGTAGTGAGCAATGATAGTTAAAATGGCTAATGGCTTTTTAAAATTCCTAAGCTAGCTATTGCTTTACGGTTGTAGCATTAGCATTCAATGCAGGGATAGCATTGATCAGTATTGGTATAGGTATACTAGGTATACAAATATCTAGTTAACCATAAAATTAGAGATCTTTAGGTAAAGGTTTTTGTATAGAAATCGATTATGGCTATGGCGTTCCTAGATCTCGTTGGGTGGCTGGCTAGCTTGGCTGACTAACGCGAGCTAGCTTGCAGCATTCGTGCTGTGCTTTGTTCTGAAAGATTTGACGACCGATAATCTTTCGGTTTCCTATAGTCTAGTTTCCTGGACTGGGCGAGATTGCATTGAATTTGTGCAGTGTCTCTGGCTTCTTCACGCTGTTAAAATGTCGTCAATCTCGCAATATAACCACTTTTAATAGCGCATAGACGTGTTTGTTCGTCGAAACGGTGGGGCTCCTTTTTGGAAAATGGCTGCGTCACTCCTGGCTGACTAGCTAGCCGGCCTGGCTAACGCGCGTGCAGAAAATGGCGTTTCCTTACGTGGCTAGCTAGCTATGCTAACACGGTTAGCATTGCGAACGCGGGAACTTTCAGTACTCTCTTCTCCCCCTCCTCACGACTGGTTGAGATTCGTTTATTAACAAGAACGGCGTTCAAACTTGTCTAGATTTGTAGCTGCGCAAGTTCAGCGCCTTTCTGCTTTTGCCTGTGTTTTGGCTTTGGGAGCTTTGGCTAACGAATGTTTTTGTTCCCGCTGGTTGTTAAAGATGTCTGACGAGGGGAAGCTCTTCATCGGTGGCCTGAGCTATGAAACCACCGAGCAGTCATTGGAGGATGCTTTTTCCAAGTATGGAACCATCGCCAAAGGTTCGTTAGCCATCTCCAATAACACACATTCCCGTCGTTTACTACTTCATTCTGTAGTTTTTTTTTTAATTCGTTGCCACATCGCACTCTAGTCGACATCATCAGAGATCGTGAGACGGACCGATCTAGGGGCTTCGGGTTTGTTACGTTTGAAAATCCGGATGACGCCAAGGACGCGATGGCTGCGATGAATGGGAAGGTAAGTTGCTGTGATTCTTCTCTCCGATGCTTTTAAAAAGGGAGTGAAAACCAGTTGGTCATAGACGATGCTATAACATATTTTTGTGTGTTTTGTTTTTTTTTGTACTTTCTTCACCCAGTCTGTCGATGGTCGAATGATTCGCGTTGATGAAGCTGGCAAGTCTGGAGGAAGGTCTGGTGGCTTCAGAGGGTCTGGTGGCGGCCGGGGCTTTTTCAGAGGAGGCAGAGGACGAGGTAGGATTTTCTAAGTGGAGGAACTTTAGAGCTGCGTGAGGCATCCAAAGTTAAGAACTTAAGTGTTGGTGTAGCAAATGATTTGATTCTGTAACATTTGATGCATTTGTCACTGAGCATAATCTGACTGTTCTGCATATGAAAGTCCAATTGCAAATGCTAATTGGACATTGGTGGGCAAGATGGAGGCAGCATAACTCTGCTAGGTAGCATGGCTACTCCAAAAGGCATTCTCTTGCATCTATGAGTTATGGGGGAATTACTCTTACTCAGAACTTCATCCAGACAGGGTATCATTAGTACTGCTAGAGCCACACATTTTCCTAGAGGGTCATCAATTTAATTACATAAGTCTTTGGAGTATTTAGTTTGTTATATAGTGATTTTATGTGCTTTTATTTAGCAAGATTCCATTCCAATAAACAACAAATTTCGGGGTCGTGGTTTTTTGGGGTTTTTTTGTTCAATACAATACACCAAGTTAAGACAATGGGAGGATGTGGTGACTGTCACCCTGTTGAATGTGATGGGGTCACTTCAGGCAGGTTAAACGGGTGTTCTAGCTGCTATGCCAGGGAGCAGGCTTTTTGGTCGTGGTACGTTCCTCTCTGCCCTCCACCATTGCCGCAGATTTATATTGGGTTTATGCCAAGATATTGTTGTACAGAATTGGTGATGCTACATATGGTATCAATATGTGCATAATTTGATATTAATGGCCATATTACTTTGACTCAAGTTGGTATTAAGTTTGATGTCCTTTCTGTCCAGGAGGTGGATATGGCGGTGATAGAGGTTATGGAGGAGACCGTGGCTATGGAGGTGGCGACAGGAGCTATGGGAGTGGGGAAAGGAGCTATGGGAGTGGGGACAGGAGCTATGGGGGTGGCGACAGGAGCTATGGTGGTGACCGCGGCTACGGCGGTGGTGAGCGGAGCTACGGAGGTGGTGAGCGCAGCTATGGCGGTGGTGACCGCAGCTATGGTGGCGGTTACTTCAACAGAAGTGCGGGCTACTCGGGTGGTGGAGGATACAGGGACAACAGGCAAGTGATCTGTCCATTTTTAATGGGGTTGGGATTGCCATCTTCGGTGGCTAAGTGCTACTCATTGGTTTTTCTAATGTAACTTCTCCCCTCGTTCCAGGAGCCAGGGTGGTTATGAGCGATCTTCAGGCGGCTCCTACAGAGACAGCTATGACAGCTATGGTAAGTACTTACATTCTGAATTGCTTGAATCAAATTCTTGGGTCTGAATTGATTGTAATTGCAAGGAAGGGGTTGAATCCATTCTGCCTTGGTCCACATACCTGTCCATGTGAACAGACATAAAATGCCACAATATGGAATCTACTAGAATGCCTAATCACACCCTGGAATGATGTAGAAGTTTAATTCCCAGGATTTTGGTGACTACCAGTATACCTGGGGTGTGCAAGTGACAAGTATGACAATTATGAGCAGTATCCTAAAGATCCTTGAAATTGTACAAAGGACCATCCCTTAGTGGTATCAGTTCATTGTGTGGAAAAGATGTCAAAATACTCCAGTGCCTTTATTCTTGCCTGCTTCTTGTCCTCAGCTACACACGAGTAAAAAAAAATTCCTGATTCCAAGACCATCCCTACGCTGGCTGTTCTTAAAAAAGATGTGCTCTTCGAAGAATCTTTTCCTTTTGTTTTTCTTTGAGTGTTTACTAGTTTTAATACTCTCCTACTTAAAAACAAACTGGCATCTTGCAGTCTTTTTTTAAATTGTTTATTTTCATGTTCAAATTCCTGCTCTTTGAGATGCTGTCAATCTTGGCCATTTAGATACTGTAAATGTTCAAGCACACATAGATTAACTGTACAGGTACCTTTTGTAATTGGACTTCATATGGGTTTTCTTTCTTTCTTTTTTTCTTTGTTTGTTTCTGTATTTAAATCTGTGATTTTTTGACACTTACGTTAAATCTCTGACCAGTTCAGCACAGCCTGATGGCTTCTAAGACCAATTGAAGTTAAACGTTTGACCAACATGCAGTAAAAGATAAACGGCTCTGAAAGACAGTTGTCGATGGAGCAGAATATTACTTTTATAAGTGAATCACCAGATACTCAAAAGAAGCTTGCCAAGCTGTGATGTGCTCTTGGGGTTGCCTGTAGCCACTGTTCTGTAATGCATTCCTTTAGTGAAGCAAGGTAGGCTTGCTAAATAGCCCCTGGCTCTAGCAGACCACCTTGGTATTGCTAAAGATTTGTAAATATTCAGTATCCAAAGAGTGAACTACTTATTGGCTGATGCCTCAGTTTAGGAGTTAATTGATCTCATGGCCCAAGGTACTTTACTCTTTGTAACTTTTAAAAGGAAAGTGGATGCAACTTTAAAATCAATCTCTTGATGTGAAGACTTTGTTTCCTGGGAAAGAAATGTGCTGTTTGTGTACCAACACTTTTTTCTTTTTTGTAAAAATTTGGCTTCATGAAGCCCATTAAAGAAATTGATGAACATGCTTTGTTATTGTGCCTTAAAATTTTAGTTAGGCTTAACTTTGGAAAGTGAGATTAATGTTTTGGTAGCTGAATTAGACAAGGCTGAAGTACATGTACGAGTGGGTGGAATGGGAATGAATTTAATTTGGGGATTTGAGGGTTGTTGTGCTTAGCAAGATAAAGCAGAAATTGCCTGGATTTTTATAAACAATGGTAAAGAGGATGGTCTTGCATAACTATAATTTAGTATTATAGCCAGCACTGTATAATGCTTCATTGCATCCAAGAGTTCTCTGCTAGCAATTTTGGGAAATCCACAATCCCCTTGGAGAATGAAGTGTTGTGCCTACCAACTCGAGAGTCCTCTGAGATGAAAGCTGCTCTCTTGACTAGGGCAATTGTGGAGATAGGCCTGTAATGTGAGGTAACGACTTTTGCTCTCCTGTACGCATCCTTCCAACAGTTTCATTATATTGTCCATCATATTTCCTCCAACGTAATACTCCAGTGTTCTTGTCTGCTAAGACCTTGTTATGGTCCCAGTTCTTAAGCTTCTGAAGAACTGTGTGACTGGTCAGTATTGTGCCCCTTTCCAACAGTGCATCATGCTAAAATGAAGAGAATGCAGTGTCCTACTTGGAATGTATAACTTCCAGGTTTTATTTTAAATATGTACATTTGGTCCCCCTGCTCTTCCATATTTTGAGAACTCCTAAAGCCCTTTCCATCAAACGAAATGCTGTCCTCCCATTGCTTCTTTGCCTTTCAAGGCACTGATGCTTGGGCTGAAGTGTCAGCCTCAGAACCTTTTGTCCTTTTTTTATTTTAAGAATTGCATTTTTCTGGTTCCTATTGTTACTTTTAGCTAATATGCTGCAGTTAAGTTGCTAATGCATGCCATTTAATTGATTTTAATGTTTCACCTGGATGCACATGTATATTGATCTTTCCCATATTTTTCAGGTTGAGGTCACTGGATGTAGAGGTCAAGCTGAGGTTCAGACCAACAGAGACTAATGCAGGATTTAAACTTCAGGTAAGCACAAATGGGTTGTGGAGGGAGTGTTCAATTTCTTCATCATTAAAAGGTTCAAACAGTACTTGTGTCCTGTTAATTCTCCATTAAAGGAACATTTTTACGTTTGTGGAATTTAGTTGATGCGTTTATCCAAAGCAACTTACAATTATCACAGAGTACAACAGCAATTTAAGGTTAAGGTTAAGGGTCTTGCTCAAGGGCCCAACAGTGGCAACTTGGCAGCGGTGGAGTTTGAACCAGCAACCTTCCGATTACAAATGAAGCACCTTACACTTGGACTAGATGTTCACAACAGTTTAGTTGTGACTGGCTTTACAATTGCTTATTCTATCAGTTATGGAAATTTTATGCCCAGTGGTAGTTTATTGACTTTGACCCTGTCTAACGCCATAACTATTTTAAACTCAATGCTGAACATTATGGCCTTCTGACCTCCTTTTAAAATAAAAATAAGTAACTGACTGCTCTCATACCTTTTTGTCCACGTGCACACTTTTGAGCATGAAAAATGAGATCTGATTTGATTGTAATGAGCCATTTAGCATGTAGGGTAATGTTTTGTGTAAATGGAGTAATTTTTTGGAGCTCATTGAAATATGATTTTAAAACTAGTTTGTCTGCCCTAATCTTAATTATTCAAAATTAATGATTAATCTGTGTTGGATGATTGGTTGCTGCTGTTCACTGCTCAGATTCTTTGTTAATTTCCTGACATGCCCTAGTAAAGCCATTAACCTTAATGAATGCATGCAAGACTACACAAATGATCTGTTAAGGTGGTTGACCACCAAAATGAGTCTAGATGCCATTTGCTAGCTCTGTAAAAAAGCTTGGTCTTTTTTGGGGGTTAGGGCCATCTGGCAGACTGATAACTGAACAAACTTTTCAGGTGTAATAATTCCATGCATGTAGCTCAATACTAAAACCTTAGCTCTGGTTTAATCAGAGCGCTTAAACACAGTACACTGCTCAAGAAGAGACCATCAAAGGCTGCTGGTGTCTGGGTGGGGTTTTAATCTAATTTTCTAATTGACCACCTGTTTCAGGATCTGGATGGGGTTTAATTTTCTGCAGTCCTCAGCTCTCCATAAGAACAGCACCCGAGAGTCTGAAGAGGCGGAGATATGGCTGTGCTGTCCCCTTTAGGTGCAGCCATGATATCTGAAAAACCGTTCTGGTCTCACGAAACCAGAGGTCCATATGGAACCATGGTGATGGAGTAGGAAGCAAGCAGAAATTATCCAAACAACAAATGTACTTGGCTGCTTTCTATCTAAAATGCACCATTTTTTGCTTCCCAAGTCAATGCATGTCCGGTTTTGGAATGCTGTTGGAGATGGTGACTGAGTAGATGGAATGTGCCCAATGTCCTTTTAATTCATAATTCTATATTCCTTATTTTAATTTTGGGTGTGAATTTATTTTACATGATCACTTCAGTTTGTTTTACGCTTATTGGAAATGTTTTTAATATTTAAAATGACTGGCTTTCTCCTCCCCCCCCCTCCCCTGTGAGAGCTGAGCTTGCTAGTGAACTTCCATTTGTGCTGTAACTTGTTTGTAATGTGCAAGCTTTAAGTAGGGATGGTTTGACAGTGATAGCATCTTGCATATCTTGATCATTATTGTTTGCCTCCGTCTACTGTAGATTTTGGGGATTTCTGCTAAAATTTGACTAGCCCACCTGCAGGCATGTGCGATTCTCTATCTGCCCCTTCCATGTTCATGCCTCATCTGCATGACATTTAGGTTGTAGCCTGTTCACTGGTATGAGGGTCGGGTGTAGCAATAGTGTTGGTGTATTGCATGCCTCAAGGTAAAGAGTTGACCTGTAATGTAAAACTAAAGACTAGAGGATGGCTAGCTCACCACAAAGGCTAGTCTTAACATCCTTAGTAGTGTTATGAAGTGGATGGGGAGTGGGGTTCTGTCTGTACACTTTGGAGTGATTACCACAAGGGGGCAGTAGTGTCTTGCAGGTTTGTACATCCTGCTGAGTTAAGGAATCTCTTGGCTGCCTTTCAAAAATAAATACAAGTGCATGTTTTGAGGTTCACATGTTTAATGAGTACATGGGGTACACTTTTAAACTGTTCACTTCAATTAAGGGTATATCTGAATACTTTTATCCCTTAGTGTACCTGTGAGGCTTCTTAATGACTGAATAAATCCAACCAAGGTAGTGGGAGATGCGTGTGTATCTTGCTGCGAAGGTTTTCTTGATTCGATTTGACACTATCCCCTGTGCTACATCTCCACAAATCAGTGGCCCTCCAGAGTCACCCTGTGAATAAAAACAATATCCTTTACTGTGCATCAGTAAGCATCATAATCTATGTAAACCATTTTCAAGATTGACATGGATTTTAAAAATTGAAAAAATGGTCATACTAACAGAGCCGGGTCCTGTGAAGCCCTCGGAGCAAATAATGTGCGGTAGCGTGCAGTTTCCGGTGGTGACGTTGGCCTCTCGCAGAACCTTTGATGGACTGGTTCTGTTGGCTGTCTGGCTTCCCCAGCCCATTACCAAGCAGTTGTGTGTGAATGTTTCATTTTCATACAGGGGCAGCGCAATGGTTCTGACTCTGTTACTGAGCTCTGCTGGTTTTTGGAGCTGTGTGGGGGGAAAGTGGGTGGAGTATGTAAATGTTAAAATGACTAAATAGTGGTAGTCATTACATGTCTGAAGGGAGTGGGCTGGGGGATTTTTCCCTTACCTTTAAAAGCATGATGTCATTTTCAAAGGTGCTGTTGTTGTATTTTGGATGTGGGAATGGTTCAACGAGGATGGCATCTCCAATTCTGAGCTCATTTTTGTTGTGCATCCCTAAAAACGCTATGACTCTGCTACAAACAATTGCAAATGATGCCATTTTTAGGCAGGATAAACAGCTGCCGTGCAGCTAAAAGTCTACATTTGGTTAAAGCTTCAGTCATATGGCCACAGTTGCATCAATTCTAGTTAATGGTCTTGCAGTCATCACCTAAAAGTTTTCAGTACTAGTACAAACACCTGTTATCTTTGGCTTTGTTCTTGACTGGACTGGTTGATTTGTGTTGAATAATTAATTTTTAATTTTATTTTTCATGCTTCACTATCAAATATGAATATCCTTTTTTGCTGCAGTTAAACCAGAGATTCCTTTAGGCCTTTTATACTGAAGGTATCAGTGAAGTAATAGATGTGATCATGTGTTAAATATTTATACAAGTAGCTCACATGCATTAATGACTTTGCATGAGTTTTTTTTTTTTTTTTAAGCAGTCTCATGAGACAACCGTCTATGACTTGTCCATCAATCATGAAATTCACATGCTGAGTCCTTGTAGGATGAGACAGTATTCCTATAGAACTTCAATTTGGTGAGGGGTCTTTCAAAATTAATTTACATTTGGTATATATTTATTTTGCAGATTGATTCATCAACTTTCATAAAGTTTAAAAACAAACTGATTGCCTTTTAAGACTGAAAACTTGCATTCAGATGTGTCCAAAATCATTAAGTAGTCCTGTGTATTTAAGTACAGATTCATATGTTGATATGCTGATGCTAAATGGCAAAGAGCACAATTTAACCTACCGTTTACTGCAGTGAGCTGCCGTCATCACAAAGTCCTTTGTTACTAGGAAGCCATCACAGCTTTCTTGTGTCACAAGGTCCAAAGTGAAGACCATGTAAGGGCGGCTATGTGGTACTGACTCTCTCCCGCCGATAACGCCTTGACGCAAGGCGCCACCTGTCCATGAGTAACATTCTCAGCAGTTTTCCTTTAGACCTCTATCTTTACTCTACTTTTATCAGAAACTAATTTATAAGAGTATATACATAACTGAAAACTAAACATTAAGTTGGTGTTACATAATATGCAAGAGAAATTGTTTTTAATTCGGGTCAGTTTTTCACTGGATATCTGCTGAGAACGCCTATATGTATAGCGGTCCCATATTCAAATAGGGGAAAGTCTGCGGAAGTAGCAATTACCTTGTGTGAAGAGATGCAGCAACAAAAAGTAAAACTGTAAGATGCTCATGGCTAGAGCAGCTTACACTGTCTGAGTAAGCCAATAAGCTATGGCTGTTGCTTTCCTTTATATAGCCCTAGGGGGAGCAACCAGGAAGCCAAGACATGATGACTTTTAATTTGAAATGCTCTACATTTCATGGACCACTAAGAGCACAAACACTGTTTGGAGGGTACAGGATGTACAGTTGAATCTGGGGTGATGTCTTTACAACACACAATTAGCTTCTGCTAAACACTTTTTTAAGGCTTAAAAGTGAACATTTGAAGTGTTTTAGAAAAGACTTTCAGTGCCACTAGAGGGAAGATTATTAAATTCAAGATGGTTTATAAAAATGTGTTATGCCCTTATCTTAACATGCACAGCTAAGGGTATATTATATTAAGGGTATATTTTTATTTTCTATAAACTTGGGGGGAGGTCAACACCTAAAAGTCACCATCCCACCTGGCCACTCCGTTATTCTTAAAGGCCCATTATTTTTGAAGTAAACACTTAATTTCCCCCAGCCCATGCATGAAACTGAACAGCTGGGGGCTAAATGTATATACACCTTTGCAGACTACAGCAGTTTTCAGATGTGTTTCAGCCAAGTGCTTTTTGAATGAGGCACAATATAAGGTAGCCAATCAGAACAGAGCTCAGTTCTCTTCTATCTATCTTAAACGTGCAGTAACACACACAGTAAGGGAAAAAGACTATAAAGTGGTAACGTAAAAAATAATTATGACTGTTTTGGAAAACAAGACATTAAACCTAAGTGGACACCAAGGAAAAATATAAAATAAAATGTAGCACACGGGCCCTTTTAAAATTTGTATTAACCACTCCTGCCTTAATATAAGAGTTCTCTGGGTTCATGAGGTCTCTAAAAGATTTCAAATACTGTATAGCCTTGCTAGCTGTGTAATGAAAAACAATTAACCTACTGTAAATTTGAGACCTTCAAACTGTTACATTATTTGTATGTTTTAGGTATATGTGTACAATAGGTCACTTTTTGACCAAGGACATATATTCATATTTTAATTTGCTTGTTATTTGCTTAATGTTATTTACTTTATTATTTGTAGACAATAGCCTAACCGTTTCTTACCTTTTTCTTAAATGTAATATTTGGCTTTAATTTTCAAAGCAGAGCAATCTAAAATGCATAAAGTACATTCAAAGATGGTCATATTTGGAACTAAAGTAGGTTTTCAGCAGCATGGTGAACTTACCACTCATCATCATCTTCCCTTGTGGTTTTAACAGATCTCAGTTCCTGTGTTCTAAGATTTTTTTCATGTCTTCAGAAAGTATTATTTTATTAGGCTTCATTTCTGTAGCAGACCATATGTTTGAAGGGTTTTTTTTAAAAATTATTTTTAATTATTTTTTTTACCTGGGAGGTATGGAAAGCAGAGTATTGAACAGGTGTTTCTGGGTATTTGGAGAATGAGCATAGGAGTGAAAGAGAAGCCATTAAGGGAGGTGGAAGTTACTTAGAAGGGATTTTTTATGTCTTAAAATAATGCAATTAAGAAAGCATAACGATAAGGCATTGTCATTCAAGAGGCCATTACGCAACTTATTTCAAGAGTGAAATGTTTGTGGATTCATGTGATGGCTTGCATCTGGGGTAGTGGCTTTATGTGTTGATGAAAAATAAAAGGTGTCAGAAGACGTCTCTGCAGCCACATGGTAAACCAAAGTGATCACTGCCACATTGTGTTATGTCTGTCTGTCCTCTGCCTCTTTTTTGTGTTTATGTTCTGGTTGTCACAGTCTGCTCCACCTACTCCTGTCCAGGTGTTCCCTGCAGCTGGTCCAACTGACGTCACCTAACCGATCACGTGATGTGGGGTATAAGAAGGGCTGCTAAGTACTTCCAAGTTGGCATTGTCCAGTTTGCTTAGTTTTGAATTGTGTGCCGTTTCTTTTCTTTCTTTTCTTGTGATTGATCGGTTAACATCTTGGATTAAGATTGACTGACGGGATTTACCCTCAGGATACCGACACCTGTACTCTTTGCAATATACCTCTGCCTCAACACTCAATTTGTGTGTATATGTATGTAAACTAATAGTGCACCATTAGGGTGGTGGATCTGGATGTCACTTAAGGTTTTTAAAATTGTTTTAAATACAGCACAATAGTGTTTGTTTTTGGAGGAGTGAGAGAGACAGACTGAGTTTGGAACCCGGAGCCAGAATTATGAATGAGATTCGCAGAAATGGACTTGGACAGGGAGTGCTGGGGGTGGGAGGTCAGCGCAGCATTTACCAGCAGCAGATCTGCAGTTTTATTGAGATCAGGGGGTTGACCATGGGATGGTTTTGCGATTGTGCATCACGACAGAACAGGAATGTAAAAGCTCCATCAATCACTGTGCAAATTACATATTTATTATGAAGAAAGGGAAGTTACAGCAATAAGAAGGACCTCAAAAAATTGAAAAATAGCTACTGTGACAAATGCACCTATGAGGTAATCATTGTTTAACTCAAATAGCACGAAAGACAAGACTCACAGACCAGACATGTTCTGTCCCTCTGTCTGAGAGGCATGAGGTATTCTTCAACGAACACACAAAGATGGGTGGCGACAGATGAATGTCGGTGTGGGAATTCTAAGTGATTCTAAGTTTCACAGTCACGTTGCACCATTTTCTTTCATAAAGTTACATGTTTGGAAAAAGTACCAGTTCATGATCTCAGTACCATTCTGAATCGATAAGGATCTGTCTATGACTATTTGATGGTGCCATACCCTAAAATACTCACTACCCACTTTATTAGAAAAATAATTTCATTAGAAACACCAGGTGTGCAGTTGGGTATTATAGTACATCTGTTTTGCCATGCACAGTTTAGACATCTTCCTCTGACTGCAGGGCTGCTGTTGCATATTTTTCTAGCAGCAGGCCACCCTCAGTGCTGTGGTCTGTCTGACATTACCAGTGCCATACCCATTACCTTATCCCTACCACATCAGTGTCATTGCTGTCTACCACCCAGATAGTCTGACCAGCGATGAACAGGTTGAACGGAAGGTAACATGTACTTTCTACCTCCGCAGGGGGCTATATACTATGAACACATGAATTGCACATGTTATATAGGCATATATAATGCAGGGGGCAGTACCTTTTGGTACTGCATAAATTATTTTATTAACCATGTTTTTAGTCCTACAGTACAATTATGGTTTATGCTGTAGCATATTAAAATTCATATTGTAGCACTGGTAGAGTGTCAGATAATACCATTTTTGCTCAAGAACAATGCACTAATGATTATTGCAATGGCATGATTGTAGTATGGGAAAATTGGGGGAGGGTTATTAATAAAGAAACATGCCATGATGACAGTGACATTTCAAAAACAAACACTTGACCAAAAGGGAATGATGGGCCCAAACTGCACCAAGCACACACAAATCAACAATTTAAACAGTTCATTTAAGCTAAATAAATCTGTAGCGGTACCACGTCCCTCTTTATTCACTTAACTGGCCGGCAGCCTGAAGTCTGGAGGATACCACATTGCAATAGTTGCTAGCTGAAATTTCCCACTACTTCTGTCTTATCTCAAAGATGAGACAGCCGCTAGCCAAAATGGCTGCCAAAATGGAGCATTCAGACAATGATGCCATTAGCCAAGTTCGCTATCCTATGGGAAACTGATCGTTTCTGTCACTTTTTTTAGGTAAGTGAGGTCAGTCTTCAGACATGCAGACCATGTCTATGACCTGCTTTGTGGGGCAGTGGCTTTTCTCTGGTGTAGGGGGTTGGGGGTTCTGGGACTAGTTGATACCAAACAGGAGCTCATTGGACCTCCTAAAGAAGAGAAAGGGAGAGAAAACATACCCCAGATGCAGAATGAGAACAGTGATCACACAGCCCTGCACCAATTACACCACCAAATGGTATGTAATTAGTGTGGATTTAGTCCTCTTTTAGTTGTCTCAGTAAATGAGACAATTAACACTCAAGACTTTAATTGATTGATATTTGTAGCTTTTGTTTTTTTTTTAACAGTAGTTGCAGTTATGGCTAATAATTCTGCAAACAGTGGAACCCAACAAGTTCAATTTCTTTAATATTAACTGGTTTTCCATTTGAACAAAGAAAAGTAAGTTGCACATTGTCATTTCAGCAGAAAGAATAAGACCAAAGTGAGAAGTTAATTTAAAAATAATGCTTGAGATTGTTTCATACTGTGAGGCTAATAAATGGTAATTTGTACAAATCATTCTGCAATGAAAAGCATGTGTGTTAAGGGTGTTGGAGTCCCTATTTTGATGAACTGTTTCTCCATTTTCTCTGTGGTTCTGTCTTCCTCTTAGACTGATAAGACATTCACAATGGCCAGCATTTTCTGCCTTGATGTTACTGAAGACATGACTCTCACTTATTAATGTTGGCTTCCACTGAATAAGAAGCAGGATATGATCTCATGCTTTTCTTACCACAGCCAGAAATAGGCAACCTGCTTCAGCTTGTTCTCAGCAGGGTGGGAGTCTGTGGGTTATGGTCCATGAAGTTCTGTGTATTGCTAAATGGTCTTATAGGCTCATACTGAAAGAGTTTGCCACAACTGTAACCACGGTGAAATGCAATCCCTGGCATAACGCAGTCCTGACTGGACAAGCATCCTACAGGGTGAAGATATTGAATTGCTAAGGTCTACCCTGGACAAAGGGTTGTTATACAGCCACGAATGGATTGCAATAAATGAAAATAATGACACTAAACAAGAGAAGTGGCTGCCAAAAACAACCAATAAAATGGGATCGGTAGAGGATGACCAGAGGGCTTCCTGACATGCTGAAGGTTTTACAGACATAAATTAGGCTGTGTCCAACTCATGGATGTTATGGCCCTTAAATTTTAATCTACAAAACATATGGTGTCTGTCCACTTCACACAAGGGCTTCATATTCAAACATATCAAATGATGGCCATAATAACATATTGGAAGAAAATTTGGAATGTTAATTTCCTGGAAGCACAGTCAGGGCTGAATCAGCAGGATTCAACTGCAGGCGTTCTTTATATCTGTTCTCGTCATCTTGAGCATATTTCCTTTTCCACGTAATTAAAAAGGAAGAGGTGGTGGTGTTAAACCGGGGGGGGGGTTGAGGGTTGGGGGATCAGATAAAGATCTGAGCTGCTCAACCAGCTAGCGCAGCAGAGTTTGGCTTAATGAACTAGAAAATGGGCATTAAGCCGATTACACAGGCAGCCTAAGAATGATGTTGGTATGTAACTCCAAACTAATATCTCAGAAAAACACTGACCAGATAATGGAGCTCACATTAAAAGAATACAGAGCCAAGAGGACCCCCATGATATACTTCCTTGGCAGGGTTGGGGCAGTGCTGGAACTAAAACCACTGTGATATGGGGAAGCAAAGCAGGTGTTCAGATTGGGTTCATGTAAGGTTCTTGATTGTTTATGCACTTCTTAAACTGAGTGTAGTTCTGGGCATGTAAAGTGTGAGAATCAGTTATTGTATTTTTAGCTTGTCTGCAAGAAAAAAGTAATCACTGGCAATTATCTGGTAATGTAAGCTGATATGTATTTTTAGACATCTGTGTCATCATTGTTTGGAGAAGTAAGGTAATTTCATGTCCAGATGTCTGCTCAGAATGGACAGTTAAGGTCTTAAGTCATATGGACCTGAGTTTAGGAAGACAAGCACAATGGAGAACCGAAACATTGACAATTGTTTATCTTATTTAAATGCTAAATATCAATGCCTAATAAACACTAAATAGCATATTCTGATCACCTTTCTTATATAGGATAATAAATAAAGCCTAACGATAAGTTGTATATAAACTGCTCAGTTATTGATCACCTAAAAACCTTTTTAGGTTGATATTTTTTCATATGCACTAGCATAGGAATTACATTAGGTTTTAACTCTTTGCAGTAAAAATATTTTTTGTTTTTAGTCACTCTACATTAGTGATTTTTTAATTGCAACTGTTTCTACCAAAGAACAAATATTTTGTTGTGCAGAATAACAAAAAAAAATTAATGCTGTTCATAATGAATTCTGTTTTGTTTTTTTGCAAAATAATAAGACCCACAGAGAGTATTAATGAGGTACTGAATTGATCAGCATTATTGATGAATACTAATAGTAAATAAGATGCCAATGATATACATCCTTGTTAGTGTCTCATAGAAATAAGGTAGACAAAAAGAAAATTCCTAGCATGGAATTGTCCAAGGTTGGATGCTGGTTAATAAACTGTCCCATCAAGAATTTGTGTTGTTTGGTTCAAACCCCAAACTAAGAAACTCACTAAGTGTATGATACATTAGCTATAGTGAAGAAATCAGTGGTTGTGAACAGGGTTTTTGTATGAATGCTGAAAACATCTTGGAAGTTTTTGTTTTTTTTTTCTTCTGGAATCTCGGACCTTTTAAAGGAACTCTGCAAATTTGGGAGGCCTTGCCTTACAGTAGTAGTTCACGAAGCTTAGGACTAAATTGGTCAGACCAGTCATAACATATAGCACAGTCACTGGGTGTGTTAGAAGATACATACATGGCTGGTTTAACAGTTTTCAGAATAAAGTTTTATATTATAACTTTGTTATAACTTTCAGTATACTGGTGGATGTTTGTGGAATACGTTGCTAAATTATATTATTTATATGTTTTAGGTATATGTGTACAATAGGTCACCTTTTGCCAAGGACATATTCATATTGTAATTTACTTATATTTACTTAATGTTATTATTTGTTTTATTATTTGTAGACAATAGCCTAACCTTTGTCTTTTTCTTGCCTGTCTAGGAAATGTAATATTTGGCTTTAATTTTCAAAGCAGAGCAATCAAAAATACATAAAGTACGTTCAAGAATGGTCAGATGTGGAACTAAAGTAGGTTTTCAGCAGCATGGTGAACTTACCACACCTGTCACCTTCCCTTGTGGTTTTAACAGATCTCAGTTCCTGTGTTATAAGATTTTTTTCATGTCTTCAGAAAGAAAGTATTATTTTATTAGGCTTCATTTCATAATATTTCTTTTTGGCCTTCTTTTCTACAGCAGACCATATGTTTGAGGGTTTTTCTTTTTTACCTGGGAGGTATGGAAAGCAGTATTGAACAGGTGTTCTGGGTATTTGGAGAATGAGGAGCATAGGAGTGAAAGAGAAGCCATTAAGGGAGATGGAAGGAGCAAAACAAAACAATGGCTCTACAGAAGACTTTAGTCTGGGGGGGTTGAGCAGACCGTCTGTATTGGTCATTAGAGAATGAAGAGGATGGAGAAAACAGGCTTTTGAAAAGCACATAGACTGGAAAAATGCCACGTACTTTGTTCTTAAAGCAAAGATCCTCTTTTTTTAAATTAGTCACTACTTCTGCCTTGTGCCCTGTGTGGCCGGGTTAGGCTCTACTCCCCCACCACTACCACTACCACCACCCTGAATCGCGTTATGTTTGGTTTGGTTTGTAAGATGAATGATTGAATGCTTCCTCTTCTCTCTCTGTCCTCTTTCGCTCATTCTTTCTTTAGCTGTCTTCTAAAATGGCAGACTGATATATTTGGGCTGTAAATGTAAATACGTCGTACGTTGAAAAAAATAGGAGAATGGGGAAAACCATTTTAAGCATCACCAGTGAGATCTACTTCAGGCTTGAAGCCTGGGACAGGGTGCAGCATGGTATTTTGACCATGCCTAAAATTGCACTCTTCTGGACTGAGGTCAGTGTTGTCATTTCTGGGATCTGTTGGGTCCACTCCTCCAGATTAGGGGTCACAGCCCCAAGTGAACCATGGTGTTAACCTTCCACATTCTCTTGTTTTGCTTTTTCCACATAGTGTTTCTTCAGATTATTGCATTTGGTCCTTTGATTATTTCCTTCCCTTGGGAATGCCATATCTATTACCACTGCTGTTTTCTGTATCATATCTACATTCATGATTTCGGGCTTGTTTGCCATTGTCTGTTTGAAACTGAAGGTCCCACAGGACACAGCTTTGTTGTTTTACAACACTCTTGGCTCCTGCTATATGGACTTCCACCCTCCTACTATGTGCAAGATTATCTCATTCTGCATCTTGGGTCTTGTGTTGAGACACACCCCTGCTTTGAGTGACCTAGTGCTTACTGCTTGTTCTCCTGTTGCCATTTTTAGTGCCTCTGTGCTGTCATTCAGTGCTGCCGTTTCCAACCATTGGTATCTCGGACCGGTCCATTCCATGGAGTGGCTTATCCTGTGGTGGCATCGCCACTGTTTCCATGGTATCCATGATCCATGTCTGTTTGATCAACTGCCTCATTAGCTCATCCTCAGGGGCCATTGCTTCAGTGTAGTCCTTGTTGTGTCTCATCCTGACAGTAGATTTTACACTTTGTTGACCCTTCCTTGTTCCTTCTGGCCGGTGTACAGCCATTGGATGTTGGGTCTTAGGCACTGTGCGTTGTGAGGAACGTTTTGGTCATAATGTCGGCAGCTTCTATATATATAATCTTCGCTTGACATGGGCAGGACAAGATGTAACAAGGACTGAAAACTCATAATTAATTAAATTAATGTATTGTGTAATAATAGTTAATAAAATGAATAGAAAATTGAGCTTTTCCCTTCATTTAATTTTTATTTAAATTACTTACACGGTGAACATGCTGAACATGCTAGCTGTGCTAACAAGGCTAGCATTTAATTAAAATGTAGTCCTACAACCAGGACAAAGATTAATTATATGGTCAGTTATGGTTTGTGAATGATTAAGCCAGTGAGGTAATATTGTGGCTAGACATTGGTCCGACAAGCCATCATCAGACATAAGTGTGTCAGTATTCAGTTTCAGTAGGATGTTTCTTATTCATGGATTCTAAGAAATGGATATGTTTCTTTCTCACTCATTTCATTCAGTTACTGTTGTATTTTCATATTCATACACTACTGTGAGAAACAATATCCTGTAACCTTCTCCTTTTTATCTCACAATAATTCATGCTCCAGATGTTTGGAATTCTGCAGTGTTCTTAAATATGATATTCTGCTCTCAGGCAGAGGTATTCGAATCAGACCCTAATGTAGGAACCATTCACGATCTAATGCAGACTGGGACTCCACAGAGACAGACTGGTAATATAACTGCAGGTAGGAATGGGAGAGCCATGCTGAGAGAGTCCCGATGGGAACGCTGGGTAGGCCAAGGATTGCACGGCACGGCAAGGCCTTGAGAGGTGGCACCAGGATAATGGAAATCTTCCGTTTGGTTATGTCACAGTGGCTGCTTACAACCGATGCCTGGAATGCTGCTGAGAACCATTTTCCATTCAATGAGTGGATGTTCAAATGTATTTGGACAATGGTGAGATTTGAGCAGCTTGCTACTGATATACAAAATAAGAGTCCAAAAAAAGGAGAAAAGAGAGAGAGCAAAGGAATTGTCTGTATTTGGATGTGGTTTGACTAGATGGTGGGGATGTTGTATAATTGAACCAGATGTAATTGAATAGTTGCCTCCTCGGTTGTACAGCTCCATTGCATTGAAGGGATTCTAGGTGTGGCATTTGCATTTGGAGTCTGTTGGTGTTAATTCCCAACACAAAGAACCAAAGAAGTACCAGTACTAGTGAAGGTGGCCATCGTGAGGCAGGAAAATGGGATGAACCAGTCAGAGACATTGTAGAACAATTAAGAGTTTAAGAAGGAGAACATGGAAACACTGTAACCCTGCAACACCAAACACTGCAAAACAGAAACACTGAATATTTTTAATGCTGATGAACACAACACAGTAAAATATGAGTGAAATAATGTCCATAAAGGAAAATGCATACCTTTGCTAAAATTATCACATACGCTAGTTGTGATGAAGGTCAAATTCTGGAGAAAAAGGCTTGGAAACAGATTTGGGTGGACTCTTCCGGCACTGTTTGCATGAGGTCTGTAGTTTCAGTTTCAGCCTTTAATACATTGCTACCAATAGACAAGCATCTCAGCTTTGTCTGAATGGACAACATGACAACAATGTTCAGACCACCATACAGTTTATTTTATTGCTGCAAACTTGCCTGAAGCTCTCAGAACATCTTATAGCCGCCTGAAATGGGATGTGGCCTTGTGGTGATATTTTCACCTCAAATGCAGTTTATCAGTGTATCCTGTGAAGATTATTCTGACACACACATGAGAACACAGTCCTTACACAGCAGTACTGCAAATGCATTTACAAAATAAAGGATAAGATTAATGTCAAAGTTGCATACAGAAAAGTGCAGTATTAAATTAGTCATTGTAAGTGCACTTGTAAACAAGCCAGAATAATTAAAAGCAAACCAACATACTACATCATATTTGGCTTTCTATGGGTGCCACAACATCCTGTCATACCTAACTCTTCAGAACATGTAATTAAGCGTAGTCTGTAGGGTTTTGCTTTTGGGAGTTTGTGTGTGTGTGTGTGTGTGTGTGTGTGTGTGTGTGTGTATATATATATATATATATATATATATATATATATATATATATATATATATATAAAATGTAAAAAAAAATCTTTACAGAATATAATAATGATATCACTTCAAAATGTGGGCTTTTGCCTTGTAATTAATACATTAATGCACATTAATGAAGTAATGTAAAATAGCATTACTACAAATAATGAAATCAGCTGAGCAGAGTGGTCAGTATGGCATATACGATTCCATGAGATGTGTGAGTGTTACACCTCATAAGCAGGACGCGTGTGGAGCCTCAGCCAGCTGATTCAGACCAATTAAATACTTATGCTCTAACCTGCTTTCTGTGGTAAGAGTATGAGCTAGTACACAATTAAAAAGTGAAAAGTATGGTACCCATAAATAAAATTCCATTATTAAAAAAGTGACAACTATCACGAGATAATGAATAGCCTGCCAGTTCAACTCAATGTTAATACTCATAATTTTCTCAGTAATACAAATATCTCACAGTAATAAAAATGGATTTTTCCGACCAGATTTTTTGCTCACAGTCTACATGTGGCGACCCCCCCCCTCCCTCCTTTGTATGAAAAAGCATATGACCGTTACACATTCTGGTTGACAACCGCTGTTCTGGGTAATGGAAATCTTAGCGGATAGAAATTAACCCAACATGGCGTCATTTAAAAAGTACTCTGGCTGGGACTTGTCCCAGAATGGCTGAGACTACAGCACATTGGCTGCATAGAAGAACAGGAAAATGTTTTCAGTTGTCTTAGTCATTTGATAAAACGCCTCTTCCTCCAGTGGTTTCAAAGCAGCTGGGTGCCTGTGCACAGACTGTAAAAGTTTCCTTGTGCTGTTTTACTTAGTTTGTGCAGTGTAGCAGCACATAGTTTTGAGATTAAGAAGCCCAGGTGTCTAAGTGTAGCAAAGACGCAGAAACCTTTTCCCTTCCTCCGACATAAACTGAACAAACCCTGTTCTTTGTATCAACCTATAAGTTCACAGGAGCTCATTATTTGTATCATTCAGTAAGGAGCCCATTATCGGTCAGGTTTCACAAATAAGCACAGCTAAGTCTCCTTGAGCTGTACAGCCTGGTCTTTGCTCACAGTCAAGCAGAAATATCACCCTGCATTTGGATGAAACATTCCGATGAACTAAACTGACCACAGAAAATGAAGCCCCTCAGGGGCGTGGGCCAGGTGTTTGGCTTTTAAGTCAATTCAACAGTCTGGTGACAAACGGCAATGCATGAGTGTATGGTTCGGAGGGAAGGGAGGTGTATGATCACTCAAGCAGACACCGAGGCAGAGAAGCTCCGGAGTCACTCCTCTCCGCTCCTGCTCACAACCAAGCTACGCAAAAGAGTTGGGACATTCATCAGTATCCCAGCTTCCTCTGGGATGCTTATACATGCTGGCCTCATCACCGTCTCTCGGCTACAGTCTGCCGGGCACCAGCAGCTGTGGCTAATCACTCATGGCTGACAGCCTATGAAAGGGGCCTGTTGTGTCCCAAGTTTCTAACGCGGTTGTGATCCAGTTTGATCCTGAACTGTTTTCCCATTTTAAACCGATTTGTGGGTCATCTCGGAACAGTTGTTCTGTCAACCACATTTTCTCGTTTGAAAAGAAATAGATTTGTTTTTTGGATGAGACTGTCAATAGGGTGACATGAGTGTTTGAGTGTTTATTGTGTGATAAATTAACAATCCTTTTGGATATGTAGGGCCACGGTAAGGTGATACCTATTAGGTGGACCCTTCTTTCACCTTGCATTCTGAACCACGTGCACCCAGACTGAACCCTAATCAGCCCACTCTCAGAGGATTATGCGTTGTTTTCTGTGAAGCGCGAGAGAGAATTTAAAGATGGGTTACGTTTCTTGCTCAATTCCTCCCGCAATCTGATTGTTTCTGGCTGGGAGAGGCAGCAACTGAGCTGAAGGATGGATGCTACTATACATTTCCAGCTCCTAAACCATAGTAGAGAACCCACCTGTCTCCAACACAGAGCAGGCGCTGTAGTTAATCATTTGTTTTATTGAATCACCTCTTAACTGTTATCATGTTTTGCATGGAGAACAACATGGTCTTGAGTGGTTTTTGTGGATTCAACATAAAGTTTCTGCTTGTCTTAATAATAATGAAAACCGTATTGTTTAAAAGTGTGACGGTGCAGACCTTGGCTTGTGAGTTAAAGGACTTTTGAGGGTGGTTGTGGCCGAGACAGCAATATTTTTATGGGGAGTTCATGCTTGCTTGTGATAGATGAGACTTGTACATGAGGAAAAATATTGTGTCCAATGTTCCCTGTTGCATGATGGGAAGCATATTTGCTGTGGCTTAGTGTTGCGTCATCAGCCTGAACCCTTCTCCATGTCTGTTGCACTCTGTTCTGGTGTAACAGTGTTTCAATATAGAGCACATTTTTTTCTCTTTCTCACTACAAACAGCCTTTCTGAGATATAACTGATATAATATCAGTCGTCACTTAGGACATCTTTATCACAGTCCTTAGTCAATAATGGCTTGTGAAGTAATATAAAGATCTGACACAAGCACCACTCAACAGGTCATTTCATTCCAGTCCATTGTCCAAATTATTACAAGATTAATAATTTGTCATAATTTATTATTGGCTAGCATTCTATTATGATTCATGTGATGTCAAATGGTAAATAAAAGAGAGGGAAAAATTATGATCACCAAAAACCTTTACACTATGTACTTAATCCACATATTCTGTGATGTTAATGGTATTAACTCTACACAAGACACATCACACACTGTCTAAGAGCAACTATGTGCAAACGTGCATGTGCAGTGCAATATGGGCTAGACTATAGAGAAGGTTAAAGAGGGATGATTTACTCTAGGGGAATTTGTGCAAACCCAAGTATTAAGAAAAAACGACATGATTGCCTGACTGCCTGCCAATGAGCTTCTGTGGTTTATTTCAAATAGACTTAATGGAAAATCTGGGCAGACCTAATTAAATTCAAAGAACAAAGTAAATGCCTCAATTTCTTGAATTGTTTTAAAGTTTTGCCATCTGACATGTTGAGATTATAGCCAATTGTTCTTCCCTTTAAAAATAGTAAAAATGTACCTTTTATAATTTATGCAGGGTGCCTACTTGAGTAGGTTTCTAATATCAAGATGTAGCATGTGCCAAAGACTTAGCCTGCTACGGAAAGACACGCTGTAACTTTTAGTTATTCCACCTTTCATGTTCTTTTGGTGATATTCTGAGTACACAAACAAATAAGTGCACAAGCCAGCAGAAGGTTGGTACGGTTTTAAGTAAATGTGGCATTTCACAAATACTCTTTATCAGCTGAAACACATTTTAAAGGAAAAGCTGGGTAAAAAAAATCTAGTTTACACAGTTTGTTCTTTTACTCAAATGTAGTCGATCAGTCAAGATGTGTTTGGTGTCCAAATGGTCTGTTTTGCTTTACTTTTTGCTGGTGTGATGTGTGACCAGACATGCTACAGGAGTGGACACGTGGAAAAAGATATGGTGTGTTGAAAGAAACAAGGCGGGATAAGAACAAGAATCTTGAACCGGTATCAGCCCTCTATGAGGAAATATGTTCTATGAGATCTGACATAGGTCCCCAGTATACACTGTGTCAACCTATACAGGAATCTTACTGGAGTGACCGAGTGTTTTCTTTGATCTAAAGGGCAGGCATAACCTTAATGTGCTTAATATACATTTGTACTCTCACTGCACTTATGTTAATACTTTCTTAGTTATTTATACTCTAAATGCACTATGTTAATACTGATTTACATATTTATACTCTATTAAATACTCATTTATACAATATACACTGCCTGGCCAAAAAAAAGGTCACCACCTGAATTTAACTAAGGAAATAGGTAAGAGTCTCCCATTGGATAATTACTGCATGGGTGATTATGTTTCAGCTGGCAACAAGTTATTTAACCCTAACTGATGTAGTGAGTGGCTTCTCATTTGTTAAACAACCATGTCGAAAGACACATCCCGTGGTCGTGGAAAAGATGTTAATCTGTTTCAGAAGGGTCAAATTATTGGCATGCATCAAGTAGAGAAAACATCTATGGAGATTGCTAAAACTACAAAAATCGGGTTAACGCATTATTAAAAAGTGGAAGGAATGTGGTCGAAAAAAAAATATTGAATGATTGTGATCTGCGATCACTTAAACGTGTGGTGAAATCAAATCGTAGAAAAACAACAGTAGAACTCAGGGATATGTTTAATAGCAAAAGTAAGAGCATTTCCACACACACAATGTGGAGGGAACTCAAGGGATACAGCTGTGTAGCCTTAAGAAAACCACTTCAGTGAGGCTAACCAGCAAATATGGCTTAATTTTGCTAGGGAGCATAAAGATTGGACTCTGGAGCAATGGAAGGTCATGTGGTCTGATGAGTCCAGATTTACCCTGTTCCAGAGTGATTGGCGCATCAGGGTAAGAAGAGAGGCGGTTGAAGTGATGCACCCATCATGCCTAGTGCCTACCGTACAAGCACGCGGGGACAGTGCTATGATCTGGGGTTGCTACAGTTGGTCAGGTCTAGGTTCAGTAATGTTATGTGCCCAAAGAATGAGGTCAGCTGACTACCTGAATATACTGAACGACCAGGTTATTCCATCAATTGATTTTTTCTTCCCTGATGGCACGAGCATATTCCAAGATGACAATTCCAGGATTCATCGGGCTCAAATTGTGAAAGGGTGGTTCAGGGAAGCATAAGACATCATTTTCACATATGGATTGGCCACCACAGAGTCCAGACCTGAACCCCAATGAGAATCTTTGGGATGTGCTGGAGAAGACTTTGCACAGTGGTCCAAATCGTCCATCATCAAGACAAGATCTTAGGGAAAAATTAATGCAACTCTGGACAGAAATAAATGTTGTGACATTGCAGAAGCTTGTGGAAACGATGCCACAGCGAATGCATGCCGTAATCAAAGTTAAAGTCGGTCCAACGAAATATTAGAGTGTGTGACCTTTTTTTGGCCATGCAGTGTATGTATACTTTAAACACAAAATGTAAATACTGTTTATGCAAACATTTGTGAATACAACATAAACTGATATATAGCTATTTAATTATACATATAAAAACATGCAGACATCACCTGCCCTTTTAAAAACCAGGTAATTCATGAAAGAGAACACAGGAAATGGCACATGTGTTCACTGAACAAGACAAGTTACTATCAGTCACTTAAATTCTGCATACAAAAAATTCTAACTTATAGTTATAGGTGTGGTAACCTATAGGTATTGAGTTTACATCATTCAATTTTAGATGTTATAGTGTAGTTCATGAATATTTTGTATGAAGGACGTTTGGCATATAAGCATCTATAGCAAACAGATGAAGTAGTGCAATGACCCAAGGTGCAAGCATAAACAGCAGTATGCCTGACTGATGTTGAAATGAACACTTCTAATCGAAAGAGCGGAGGGCAACTGTAGTCTTTTATTCTTTATTTCAGTAAATACTGAAATACCTTAAAAAAAAAAAATTTAAGTACTGAAACAAAATTCCTTTGATTTAATTTTACATATTTGTCTTATGAGAAACCAAAAAGATTTCTTGCAAGCCTAGTGCCTTGTTACGGTACCCCATCCTTTAGAACTTTGATCCTGCAAATTTACCACCTGCCCAGTTTAGCTTCAAACCTAATAAATCAGCCTTACACTTAATGGTCAAATCAAACCCTTTAGTAGCGTGTGAGTGTTAGAGTCAGCTGTGTTGGCACTAACCTTTGCTGGGCAGGAGGGTTTGGTGTGCCTGCTGTAGGATGTGAGCCAGATTATTAAGAGAATGTGCTCATCAGTATTATTTTCAATCAATAAAAAAACTGAATTATTACATTTTAAAAAGTAAGTGTTCTAATCAGGTTATGAAGGCTGTGAGAGTCAGAAACCATAGAACTCATGCATATCCAGAAGCTGACATCTGAAGCAAAACCTTAGGCCTTAAGTTACTTCTGCAAAATCTCTCACCTCCCTCTGATTTAACATCATTTGAACCGACGACAAACCCGCATGTCCCAGATATGAAACACAACTACAGCCGTACAGACTGACGTTTCTGCTGTC
The DNA here is from genome assembly GCF_041902795.1 of Electrophorus electricus. Classification (NCBI taxonomy): domain Eukaryota; kingdom Metazoa; phylum Chordata; class Actinopteri; order Gymnotiformes; family Gymnotidae; genus Electrophorus; species Electrophorus electricus. The sequence goes on along the minus strand of NC_137522.1, from coordinate 8,592,811 downwards.
ATCTTCCATCACTCTCTCTCCAAATTATGTTTTTTACAGCAACAAGTATATGAATGAGAAGTATATGAATGAGGAATAACAGATGAGACAATACTCCAAGCATGCTATTGCTCTTCTTCCCACCATCACAGAGACCTGCATTCTGCACAGAATCATTGAAAGGCTCACTCCACCCTGTTCCAGACTCCTGTAGGGTTGGAGGTAATTCCATGAGAAAGAATTGCTCTGTGTAGACATTCACAAGTCACCACAATCAAATTCAGTTTGCATTTGGACTCGGTGAATGCGCTTGTAACATACTAACTGATCTCGTTAGTATGTATGACATGTAACATACTAACCAGACCAGACAAGTACATAGGACTAATTAACAAGCATTTAAAATAGATTTAAATTATGTGTCTCCAGTGTATTCTTAACATTGTAAAGCTGACTTTGTGCTGTTTGGTCAAAATATACATTATGCATTCTTAATGTTTACAATAACAGCAAAAGAGAGAATGGTGTGAAGCACCTTGTTGGCCTGGTTGTAAATCCCAGCCCCTCACGTTTAGAAGGCTGAGATGTCTCCGCTAGGAGGAGCACTCTAGTGGCTTTTTCTGCATCGAGAAAGAGAAAACTTGTGGCACGTTGCAACAGGGGCAATGTGTTCTAGTTCGGTTTCAGTTGAGATGTTTCACATATAGGTGTCCTTCAATCATCTGTAGTTCCGATCACAAGTACAGACAGCCCCAATTTATTTATTCATTCATCTGTGCAATAATTTTCTCTAGGCCAATTAGACTTACGTAAGCTCCAGTGTTGTAGAGTTGTAAACCACGGCTCTCCTGGGTCCCAATTACAGTTCCCAGTCTGATTTATCATAATAACACCCTCTCTGAGTGCATTTAGCAATCACCTGCTAGTGGAAAAAGATACTGCACTAATTTCTTCCAACTCAGATTAATAAAGAACATGTAGTACAAATCTAAATAATTGAAAGAATCTACCTGATGAAAAAAATATTTATTACTTACACAGGTAGAAAAAGAATTTATTTATTACTTTTTAAAAAAGTACATGTTACAGAAGGAATAAAATTGATCATTGCAGTTAGGCCTGGCAAAACTTTCTCCATATTTCCAAAAATCTTTTTTCCCTTTCTTTTCTTGTATCATAGGCTATTTCAGAGTATGCTCTGGGGAAGAGAAATGCATCTTTGTTATTAATTATATTTCCGCTTAAATAACTGAGTAGCATCTGCATCCAGTAATGAATTTTAGCTTGTCTACATTAAATTTGTTTCTCTAGGCTACAGTAAGTTAGCCACTCAGATCTTAAACAATTACATTTCTTATCATTACTTTATCATATGTCTCCCTTCCTCTTCTCCTTGTGGAGGGCCTACACACGACCTTTGACCTTGTCAGTGAAGAAACATGATGAGAAAATGACACAAGAATAAAAGGTCCATCATATAGGCCAGTCTAAATTATTCAGTGCTTATTACAATGTTTTATTTGACCAACTGTGAGTCAATAGTGTTGCATTTGCGAGTAAACCATTTTAGAAAGACTATCAGAGAAGCAAAACCATTATTTACACTGGGGTAAGGGCAACGTAAATGAGCAGCTCTGTTCTTAAGTCATTGCTTCTAACACACACTGGGCTTTATTACATCATTTTCAATGCTACTATGAGAGCTGGACATAACCGCTACCTAATGTATATTTGGCTTTAATACATGATGGTCATGTAGTCATAAAAGAAGTCGTCATTAGTGCAACAAACTGTCAGAACAAATGGTTTTCACATTCCCCTTCTGTGGCAAATTATTGATTTTATATACTGTTCGTTAGAAATACTGCATTAGTGTAATAGTGTAATGGAGTTTTTTCTAATTGTCTTTGTTCAAACTATGACCTTGGTTTCTGTATCTGTACCACTGCCATTGCAATGAACTCAAAGAATGACAATGAATATGTCCTCAGGGAAACCTTATTCACAGTTTACATACTTTAATATGTGATCCAAAGATGAACAATGTCATGCAATATAAGTTACGTTAAAAAATGTACAGTACATCGGAATTCTTGGGAGGGATTTCTAAAATAGAGATGCCTTCCAGAAAACAATGTCAAAGAGAAAACTTACATTACAACCTAGAAAGTATAAGGAAATTCCTGAATACTTTTTATAGCCTTCCTGAGCTCAGCCTGATTGTTGAGAATGGACGTATATGTGCACTCATAGCTCAGTGGATATTGAAATATAAATTAAGGCCAAGTAACTTCTTTTTAACTGAATGAGTTTAATTGGTCATTTTCTGCATAGCATACGTTAAGTAGAAGTGTACTGCAGTCGGTGGACAAGCAGCTGGAGTTTACCGTATACAGCTTAGCCAGGTCAATAACAATTTATTCAAGCTTGACAAAGAAATTGTATACATTTAGTTCAAAAAGTAAATAAAACACAGCTAGGTGAAATCCCTTTAGATGATCTTTATTTACTGCTTCATGGTTTGTTAACTTGTTTGTTTTTTATGATGCGAGTCTGTTCAGGCAAACAAACACTCTAAATACTGCAGATGATTCTGGTTTCTTTCATTTCAGACATTTGTTCTGGGAAATGGTGCTAACTGTGAGTTTACACATCTGTCCTTATTGAAATTTAAAATGGACAAATGTGTCAAATATGTTTATTATGTCCAAGATTATAGGGCCAGGGCAAAGACCTTATTAACTCATATTAACTTCCTGCTTTGTAGACTGAGCTCTGCAGATAATAAAAATCATTTCTGTAATTTCTAAATTATGACCCTGAATCATTTTTCCCGTTTCCCTTTGTACTATCCAGAGAGAGATTTATTGGTAACAGTTTACATGACGGTGGTGTTGAAGGTATCATTGTATAGTCTTACTGCATGTTCTTCAGGGTTTTCATCCAAAGGTCTGTTTTGGAATGAGCTCATCCTTGCTGCTCTTTAATGTTCTTGTCAATTTTTCACCCTTTGCCCTAAATCATTAGACTAGTCTCACTATCACATTTCTACTATGGCATCTGGGTCTGCGAATATTTTACTTTGGAGTAAGAGCCCACATAACAGCTTACCACCCATATGTGTCCATAAAATAATCACCCGTAGAACATGGTGTTAACTAGTTAGCTAAGTGTTTAGCAAAACAAGGCTATTTTTCAACAACGTTAATGATTTTAGGGTAAATTTGAGACAGTTCTCTCTGAGATGTTTGAGATAACTCAGTACAAAACATTCAGCAGATGGGTTCTTCACATATTTCCCAATGGGCTTTGCATCCAGTTCACACTGTACCATTTGAAATGTTTTAAATTGATGTTCTTGGTAAACCAGGGGCCCTCTGTGTCATATAGGGCTTGCTCATTCATCGCATCATTTCTCTAGTCCATTGGGATTCAGACAGACAAACAACGTCCACGTCATTATCTATTCTGAGCCTTTCAAGTAATACACCCAATTAACTGTTTCCTGATTTGTCTACGTTTCGTGATTCGTCCCAGTGCAGTAAACCTTGGATGGCAAGAAAACGAGACGGTTCCCTCTCAGTAATGATAGCTAGAACACTTTATATTAAACCAAAAAAGAAATCTTTAGATTTTCAATGCTCAATACTTAGTTAACTTATACAAATGTTTCATTATACACAGTTCACTGCATCCTTTGTGGCTTTGTGTAAATAGTAGTGTGAATAGTACCTAAAAACATTTTCATACTGAAATCAACTTTGATCCTTGAAGTATTTATTCCCATAGTGACTGAACACACACAAATTGCAATAGCATAGCATTGTCTGACTAACTATGTCAGGAGATTATCACATAAGATTATATTCTTGCAACATTACTTGCTATTTGATCTATAAATTATGAATAATGTCTACTCCAGTAACACTGAATTACTGTCAACTGTCCTTAGCAGGAGGCTATGATTGCTTAGCAAGATATAGTAAGCAGATTTGCATTACATGTGGAACAGACCTCAGCTTGTGCAGGGATTTTTAACAGTCCTGTGATTGGCTGGCTCATAGTTTTTTTTTGTTCAGGGCTCTCAAGTCATTGTCAGAATTATTGCACATTAAGATACATACAGACACCCACAAGAAAAAAAAAAGGATAGGATAGCCTATATACAAACCATGGAATACAATGTGCCAATTCAACATTGTGTATAAAATTGTCATAGATTGTAAAAATTACTTTATGATTGTTATAAATCGCTTGTTCAAGAGGTAGTTTTTAAGATGTGACAAATGATGGATGTCTTAAATGCACTAAATGACATTATATCCATAGGGCTACAGGGTTATCTGTCGTAGTCTGTGCTCTCCAAATTCTCACCGTAGGTGCTGTTTAGTCTACTGGTGGGGTCGCTTTTCCTGGGACAAGTCTCCTTCGCTGGTCAAAGTGAAGAACTGCTGAACTGCATCTGGGATACTGCTGTGCTCATTCGAAAACATCCTTTCTGCTTCACTAAGGATCTGGTGCACTGCACCCCATGCATGCCCACTCCTACAGTGATAACTGACAAAAGAACAGAGACCATCTGTCATTAAATGGAAGCTCATAAGGGGGTTAATGGGATCATGGGAATTGTGAAAGCAGTCTTTAAACAAGGATTTCTTTGGATTTTTAAATGGTAGTAAATGTTTGTGGTATATAAGGAAGGTCCAAAAGACCACACACTTTAGTGAGTGCTGACCATTTATGCTAACTGTAATAAATAAATGCATCCATCCTGAAGTTATGTTGGCCATATGAATTAAAGAAATGTCTTATAATATCATGTGATATTTTTCTAGGAATGAAAAAACATGTGAATAACAATTCCCTTCCGACTCCTGGCCATACATGTCCTTGTACTTAAAACCTGGTGGGTTTGAGACAAATAAATGGGTATCCAATCTGCCCTGAATGGCCAGTTTTGTGATTCTCGTGTCTTTGTCCAGCATTTCCCGGAAGACCTTAGGATGGGAGAGAGGACAAAGTTAATTGACAGTTAGATCCAGTTATGATTGTAACTAATAGAAAAACAAAGGCCAAAATCTCACCTAAGAGCAGATCTACTGCCTTGGTTGAGTCCGTGTGGCTGGTCTCCTCCTGCTTGTAGTGCTACCTCTTCGGCCCTGAGTCCTGCCCTGTTGCTCAGATGGAAATGCCACAACTTGGGCTGAACCTCTTCTGACCTGCATGCCCTGTGATTCCCTCATCTCTCGTGCCATCTGTGCCAAAGTTTGGCGAGGATTAGTTTGTAAGCGCTGGAAAAGACTCTCACGGTTTACTGTTCTTTTGGGACAGCTGAAAGTTAGAGCCACTCCTTCATCTGCCTTCATCTCCCTGGAGAAACCATCTGAGGTACCATCAAAGCAACGACCTATGGCAATCTCTTTGGCAATGCGTGGGTTCTGGTCTGTGACAGTGTAGATTCCATAGTTATGACCCAGGGGATCCACAGGAGCCAACATGTTAAATGCATGAGACACATTGTTTTGTAGAACAGGTGGGTGTTTTGTAAGGTACTCTTGCAGGAGACTGTTGATGCCTGTTCGCCGGCAGTTGCTTTGCGGAAGGACCGTAATAAGAGATCGCTCAACATAAGCTTGGTCAAAAAGCATTCCACTGCACTTGAACTCTAGACAAGCAGCAGAGATGTTGGGATGGCTCATGTCACGAGTGCTGCGAATATCTCTAATGCCATACAATTGACCCCTTGTCTGTGGATGGGTGCCACCAAGGTTCCTTGACCTTACCATAACTTCTGCTGCACCATGGACCTTTACTTTGATATAGCAGGCCCTGAACTCCTGAGGGTTTGGCCACCAAGAGAGATAATCCCCAGTCCATGTTGTAAGATCACTTTCCTGGAAGGGTACTACATTGTACTCATATATGTCTTTCTCCACACGGAAAAAGCGAAAATGATTTGCATAAACAGGTGCATTTTCACATGCAATTAAACTTTGGTAAGGATATATCGGTCCATTAGTTTCATCCAGATTATTAGGATTAGGCTTGGCTAAATTTATTCTTAAGGCAGTTTTTTTAAGTGCTGGGTCATCGTGGTCTGACCGTTGGTAATCTAACTTGTCTAAATATGGTTGTGACACACCAATGATATTAGGATTCATTTTTGGTGTCGATGGAGCTGCCTCAAGTTCTTCACCCCCCATTATGGCAGTGATATAAGCTGTGTATGCATCAGGCTTCTGAGCATCACAGAAGGCTGGGAGACAAGCTCCATTAGGTCCTGTTATCACACTGTCAAAACGCCCCCAAGCTCTAGGATTTGATGAATAGCCTGGCTTGGGCTCCAGGTTTATAAGGTTGATCACCACTCCTTCAAGCTGCTCAGTAGGAAGGAACTTGTCACTCATGTACGCCCGCACCTTGACATAGCAGCGCCGATTTTCAGGTACATCCAAGTTGAACAACCTGCGCTCCCTGATTTCCATGTTTCCTATCAAGAAAGTGCGTTCCTCTCTTTTTGCCCTCCCATTTCCTTCCGAGTAGGTAGCCTGAGTAGTTTGGAAATCACCCTCTTCCTCCCAAATACCTGTGCTGGGATTGAGAGACCAGAGTTTCATAGTGGACATATGCTCTTGCATTTTGACATGCTCCGTGTCAAGGAGAACTTGGACTTCACCAGCTCCAAGGATTTCTTGGTTTGCCTCATCTCTGAAGTCAACAGAAAACATCCCGTATGTCCTCAGAGGCAGAATGTCTCCCTCATCACCCACGTAATTTAGGTCTCCTGGTGTAGCAGAAGCAGTTGTGATGTTGCGCGGGTCAAAGAAGGTGACACTGGCTTTGACCGTACCCTCATATGTTTCCCCGGTGGGTTTGTGAAAAGAGTTGGGAGGTATGATTAGTTGACCAATGGGTTCCTCTCCTTTTATTTCACCCAGGTAAATCGTGTTGGTCTCTCCAGCGTCGATGTCTATAGGCGGCTGCTTCCTCATGACTTTTACATCATGGTATACTGCACCACCTCTTTTGTCAAAAATAAAAACCTTGAGAGTATCTATGAATTTTTGTGCTGGGTCTACAAAGTTCACTACCAGGCGCCGGGTGTCTGAAGGGATGTGAATTGTGAACCCACCCTGATATCCCGTGATTCCTATTCGATCCTTCCCCAAGAAAATGTGTCCAAAGCGTAGGGGCTCATCATTGTCTGCAGCAGCCACCCGACCCCGGACAAGAATTTTGGGCTCCACACATTTCTGGCAACCACATTCCCTCACAACTTTTATAGGCAGAGTATAGCTGCCACAGTTTATCTCCATGGTATCCAATTTCTTCACCCCACAGCAGAAAGCAGATGCATCTCTGCAGCGTAGGTCAAAGTCCAGTGACCCAGGACATTTGTTTTGAGGACAGCGGCCAGTGTTAAAGAACTTGGATTCTGTACTTGGCTGTTTACAGTCTAATGGCAGTTTAATCAGGTGCCTCTCAGGTGTTGAATTACAGGGTGGCATTCCTTTAGCTGTAGAAGATGAAAATGCACAGAGTGAACTTGCAATATTTAGCCTCAGAAAAAGTACACAAACTTTTTACCACCTATAGCATATTCTAATTAATTCTTGAAGATATCTGTAGTGGCTGACATAATTTTCATGTCATAAATGGAAAAGTCAGACCATTCAAACATTTAAAATAATATAAACAAAGCAACAAATCAGCAACAGATACTTACATAACTGTTCAATTTATGTTCAATTTATCAATCCTGTGCATAAGCACAGGATACTTCCTGTATCAGCATAGCTTTACATGACAAATACATTATTTGCATCATTATCTAATTGCAGAAAGCTATCCCATATCAATTCAATATAAATGCTATATTCAGACAATTATGGCTTGGTTAAATCTCCATGAACTCTAATAATTTGCATATACAAAAATATATGTGCATATACAAAAAAACATGAATGCTGATTTTCCCAAAAGTTGGCAAACTGATTAAAGCTCATGATTTCACAACAGAATCAATAGTTCAGTGTCTCAAAATTAGTGACTGCAGTCAGATGGGGAAACATAATGAGCACATGAAACCATGACTGTATTAGCTATTCATTTAAGCAAAAGAAAGCTGACACCCTGTCTTACTGAGTGTGGTGGAAATGAACTTGTTGAAAAGTGTTCTGAAGCTGTAATTTAAATTCAACATTACACACATCCATTTGACTTTATTAAGCATCATTATCATGTTATTTCACTGAAGTGTATTTTCATGTAATGAGCCAGAGAGTGATCCTTCTGTAGGCTTCTGTGGCTGATGGTTTTAGCACACCAAGCAGCAGGCTTGAGCTATATCTTGGGTAACAAGCAGCATGGGAATGTGCACAATGTGTAGTTATGTGGATATGGAGAGACAGAGAAAAAAAAAAAGATTTATTGAGAGTCTTGGATTTCACTTAAATATCCAGAACTCTACAGCAGTGGGGTTTGAAGTTTTAGTATGGCCATAGTCATTTCTTGACATCGGTTTTTGAAAAATAAAATAAATATCTCTACCAACATAAACGGAAGAAAATGTTCCTTGCCCTCAGGCTGCTAGACATTGCTGACTTTAGTGCTTTATTATATTAAGCTTGACTTTTTATGCTTTAAAAAAAAAAATAAAGCATTTCAACCTGCCATTGCACACAAATATTGTAGTGATCTTCACATTCTCCTCCAAGTAGTCTGACATGTGACACTTTAACTGGTTGTCCACTTACCAAAAACACTTAGGGAGGCTGGAGTGGACTTGATGCTTCCTGTTGGGCTGCTGACTTTGCAGTGGTACTGCCCTGACTGCTCTGGCTTCAGATCACGCAGTGTCAGACCTTCATCATACTTGTATATTTTCTGGTCCAACAAGGTTCCATTGTGATACCTAGAGGCAAAAAAAAGGCCTTATTTAGACACAGCACTAAAGGTTGTGAATATATATTTAAGAATTAGAAGATTGATCAAAAACTATGATTATTTTCCTACCAGTAATGTTTGTTAGGATTTGGTGTTCCCATAGCTTTACAGCAAAGAGTGACACGTTGTCCTTCATATCGTACTTTGTCTTCAGGATGCTTTACAATATAGGGCTTTTCTGTAGGCAAAAATACCAGCTAATATGCATTAGTAATTACTGGAAAACATAATTTCTAATTAACATGTATCTCTCTCTCTCTCTCTCTCTCTCTCTGGGTGTTCACAGTCAATGCTCATTAGTGTTAATTTGGACTTTTATGAATTATGATGAAATGCTTCAGTGAGTTTACCTGAGGACCTGAGCAAAGCTCTCACCCAGAGCTGTTCGGTGCTGTTGTTGAGAATGGGCACACTGGCAGGAGTGAATTTCTCTTTGCTGATGAGGACATGTGTCCCAGGGCCTGAACACATGCCAGCGACCCTGAATCGACCCTCTGCATCCGTCCGGGCTCGGACTGGCTCTGGCTGGGCCTCCTCCGCCACGCTGGCCCCAGCCACAGGAACTCCGGTCACACTCCAAACTTCCCCATACAGTGTCCGTCCTTCGCACACACAGTGGCTGCAGTCCTCACTTGGACGTCCTTCGGGGCACATACGTTGGCACAGTACTGCGGAATGTGTGCACACAAAACACCGTTCATCTTATGATCACATTCCCTCTTATTCTCTATGTGCATACCCATGCGTTTTTAGGAGGCAGCACCTGGACACGGGGTGTTCCCACACTTCTGGACCTCTGCTGGTCTCCCGGGGCATTGCATTTTATCTGATGACCTGTTGCAAGTCCTTCGTCTGCCCCTTCGACCTTTCCCGCAAGTCCCTGAGCATGCACTCCACAACCCCCACTGACTCCACTTGGCTACAGGGACAAGATGGGAGGGTACCCCTGTGCGTTTACATCACTGACCTTTAAGCACAACCTGCCTGGATAACCAACATGGCTGACAGCCTCTTTGAAGGGGTGGCATATTGATTTCTTGATCAAAGCCTACAAAACCCTTTGTACAGGAAATGCATTATAATTAATCCAACTGACAGGATGGTAAATGTTTCTTAAAAACATCGAGAACCTGATCTCACGGTGCTCTTGAGTTTTTTATCCATATATTGTACGATGAGAAGAAAATGTTTAAAACCCTTCATGAGCAGCACACTAATGTGCTGAGGCTTCCCAGCAGAAGGGGCTAATATAAGACATATTGCAAAACTTTCTGATTTACTTGAATTTTCTTTGGCTGGCTACCTTGGCATGGTGAAGTGGAGCACTCCCTCCGCTCAGTATGAGGGCCCGTGCAGGGCGGTGCCACCAGCATCGGCACAGGCTGCGTGCTGACACATTTCCGCCTACGCACCTGGATGCCCATGTCGTTACACGCAGAGGTCGAACAAGGACCCCATGCGCCCCAGTCCGTCCAGTACGCCTGAACTGAGGCCAATGACAAAAGCAGACAGCTAAATCCAAAAGCCCCTCCAGCACAGTAATTCATCTCTGTCTCATAAAGCATGGCTCAAATGCACAGTATCCAGCAATCTGCCACACCCGATTTGGGGCGCATGACTAATAGTACCTGGAGGACATTGGAATCTGACGTGGTAATTGGAGCAGATGCGGTCGTATGGCTGTTCTTTGTTGATGCACCAGAAGCCCTTATCCAGGCTGGAGTGCACCACCTCCCCAGTGTCGGCGGCAGCAACCCAGTCAGTGGTGCGCACTTCCATGGCCACTGGCCGCACGCACACCCTTTCTCGGTAGTAGAAACGAATGGCCTCAAGTCTCTCGTAGTCCCCATTACCACCAGGATGATCAATGTTGAACCAGGACGTCCACTCTGTCAACCCTGGGTTGCCGAGAACACAAAAACCAAACAAGACGTTCTTAGGAAGTTGATCTTTTCTGGACTTGGATTTAAGTCTTGCCTTAAACTAAAAAATGCAGTTTGTGTTTTTCCCAAACCAAGTCTTGCTAACAGAATTAGGCTCACCAGGCAAAGTTAGAAAGAGCTCTTTTCAGAGTCTGGAAGGAAAAAGCCTGGAATAAAGTCTGAGTACTCATCTTGTTTTAATTAAAAATGCTTGTTAAGAGCTAGTGTGTCATTACTTCAGCATCACATTGTGCTTGTATTAGAGGGGCTCACATTCAGAGAGCTGGATTACCTCATGCGCACGCCTCTCACTTTCATATAATTCTGCGTGTTTAGACACTGGCTAAGCTGGCCACAGTTACTACTGTTAGCTCCAGCATCACAGCAGCAAATGCTCATGACATACAGATGAATTAACCACAGAACCAACACATTAATTCAGCCATAATGACCTGTGGTCTGAGGATCAGCAATACTGTTGTAGGCCAGTTTTGTGTTCCTGTTCCTTCGATTCGACCATCGTACCTCCGACTTGTTCCGGCTAGAACCTGTTGGTAGTAAGAAAGAAAATAGCACTACTACAATACAGTTCACACCACACTGGGTGTCATGTGTTCATTCTCGATGGCGCACTGCTGTTTATAGCTCTTTTTCAGAAGTTTCTTCCCAGCATGTTTCTTGGAAGGCATGTAGGTGTGGGAATGGCAGTGGAATGTTCTTCAGACTAATGGGAAGTCTGCAGAAGACACTTGATCTTTCAAGTGTCCCTTGGGTGTCTGACCTCTCAATGGTCTTTGTCTTGGTGCCAAATGGAAGCCTGTCTTAGTTTTTCTGCCCCTATATCCAGTAGTGTCATTAGCCCATCTGGATGTTCTCCAGTCAGACGCAGGTGAACTCCTGATATCTGATCCCCTGGGGTAAACGGGGTGAGTTCAATTCCCTAGACCACAGGTTCTGGAGTATAAAACGGCAAAGACCTGAAAAGGCATATGGAAAAGTACAGCAGTCGAGTCATCTGAAGTGGGCGCTCTCCTGTGTCCTCTATGACTCCTTCCTCAGCAGCTATACTTAGGACAGTGTGGTCAGATGTTTCAGATTTCTTGGGTTAATCTCTCTGGGGTCCTCATTCTATGGCATCATTGTTTGACCATAAATTACCTCTTGCTTGAAAGCATCACCTAATTTCATTAGTTATCAAGTGCTATTGTATAAACACAGCAAAGGAAAAGTGCATATAACGGCATAGTCCAGGTCCAGGAGTTGTGCTGATGAAAGCTCGTTTTTTTGCTTCGCACGTCCCAGTAAAGGAAGATGATGCTTTCCTCCGTACAGCTATTCTGAGGAGCCTGTTGTTGTGCTGTTGGTCCAGAACTGTGAAGAAACCTGAAAGGCAGATGCTTCTGGAACAGAGGCAGCGTGGAGGAGTGATGGGGGTGGGAACGTTCAACTGTGGCTTCTAAACGAGTCGTGGAGTAGACAACACACATGCACACCCCACCAGCTAGCCAGCGTGGAGCCTCCTTGTGGGTTTCACCGGGCCTCCTACCTAAATCATGACTTCCAGCTGCTACCCACAAGGCCTGTACCTATTAATAAACTGCTCTGTATATAATAACTTTTCTAGGAGAGGGATGCGAAGTGGAAAAATGTTCAGAGAAATCTGTTAACGTGGGCCATTTTCTCAGTGGCGACGTTTCCAGCAAATGTAGCCAATCCGTGCAGCGCAGCACCCTAACAGTTGATTGCTCTGCTGTTAGCCAGCACTGCCTCAGCAGGTTAGGCCCAGGGAGGTCTCCTGCTTAACTTCCCCACACCACTCCTTATATGCCACCTTCGGATATTGAGAAGGTCCTTTACACGTGTCTTATGTCCCTGACTATTGCTCTTGTTTTACTATACTTTTATTAGTGTTTGATGCCTTTGTTTATCAAATCCGAGACCCAAAGTGATTTCTGCAGACAAACGATGAGATTGAAATCATTTTTCATTCTGAGCCTTTTCGGAACTCTGAATTCGACTTTTTTAGCAGTGATATATTGGCACATGCACATTTACAAATGTGCTCATCTCAAAAGAATTTCCAGAAGCAACAGTTATAATTCAGCCACCTTCCACACTCCTCCAGTAATGTCTGACAAAACAGCTCAGTAACAGGATTCTGCGTGTCTGCTGGGGATCAAGTATGTCAGAATTTATGCTGCAGTGGAAACAATAGGTAAGTGACTGCCAAACGTATGCCAGTGTTTATGGCCAGTGCATATGTGTGCTCTCAACATAGAAAGACATGCAGTTCGCTCATAAAGTGGCTTTCACTACATTTATTTTGGGAAGTAGTGCTCTCGTAAGAGATTTAGTTCTAGTTCACTGTAGCATTTCTCTGTACTGTACTGACTTGTTCCAGTTATATTATACAAGTTCACCTTTACTGGTTGAGCTTTACTGGTGTTCTCCCAGGTCTTCTTACCTCAGCTTGTCTGTCTATACTGAGCCAGGATACAAAAGTGCAAGTACAATTAATGTGTTCACTCTAATTACAAAGTAGATGTTTTTAAAATGACTTAAGTGTTTCTTCTATAACCAGAAGCTCATAAAATAATGTCCTGTGAAAAAAGGATGCAAATATCTATGCCAAAACATCAACTGCAAATTTACTTATAAGAAGAGAATGTAAAAAAAAGACTAATAATATTTTGTTTGGCACATTATTTAAGGACTTGGACAAGCTAAGGTTTGTGGGATGGATATTGAAGCAGTGCTGGCATTACACTTAAGTGGAATAACAGGGATGTGAGGGCACTGGAAATATCTTTTCCATTTCCATGGCACATTACAACAGTCCTGTAACAAGCACATGTTTTTTGAAATCAGGAGCACTCCATTCCAGGCAGAAGTCACGGCCATCCAAACAACATTCCGCATGCCATTATGTATTAATATATGCAAATGAGGGCCAAAAAAAGGTGTGTGTGTGCGCACACAAGGTGTGTGAGAGAGTGTAAGTGTCTGTGTGCGTGTGTGAGAGAGAATGTGTGCGTGTGTGTGTGTGCGCGCGCGTGTGCGTGTGCGCGCGCAAGAGAGAGCGTGTGCGTGTGCGTGTGTTTTTTTACCCTTGGTTCACAGACATGTGGAAACAGTTTTTCCTCTCCAGCTTGTATACTGGCTGAGGTGTGCTTGCATGGAAGGCTCAGATGTTGAGGTCTGTCTGATCTGTCTGATTAGGTTTGGGACAGGACTAGGTACTGCTGCCTGAACATTCCTGAGCCTCTCCACTTTGGGCCAGAAGCATCTTCACCTCATTATCCCAAACTGAACTGTCTTGCAACGTCGAATAATGACAAACCGCCTGCCACAGTGCTTCTGAGAGTTTAAAAGGGCTGTGATGACTCTGTCCATTTTGGTCTTGCTGTCTACATGTCGGCTGGACTGGGATACGTGTACAGTGACGTAAAGATCAGATGGCACCCATTCCGTGGCTCTCAGGCAAGTCGCAACACATAACATCACAAATTTTCTTTGGTTTCACTTTTCCCTCCCTGTTTCTTTCTTCCCACATCAAAGTGCCTGGGATAGATGTTTCCCTCAAGGGAATCTTGGCAGTTAATTCCAGCAAAGGGAAAGCATCTGCAGAATTGATCGTTTAAATGCGGCAGATGAGCGAGTGGCAACATTTACTTTGGTGTGCTGAGAATGCTGTCACCTCACCATTAGACGATCCTGGCACAGCTACAGTGGCTTACAGCTCATTACAGAATGACTGAGTGCCATCTGGTTATTTAAAACTCTGATTTAAAGCCTGAGCCGAAGACGTCCACCCTTTTCCACTCCACCATTGCGGTGTGTCGGAGAACAGCTGTCTACTAACATTAGGAGACAGGTAATAAATCCCACAAGAGGCTGAGGTGGAGCGGAGACAAGCGGGAGTGACAGTGGAGCGAGGAGACGTGAGAGAAGGATGGAGGAGGAGTTTCCCAGGACGCTCCTAGACATTCCACTGGCCATGGATGAAAAATGTGAACGCAAAGCCAAAATGTATTTGTATTCTGCTAAGCATCTGTATACAGTGCCACCTTGTAAATCCATGAATATCTCTGCAATTTTACAGATTTTTTTTTAAAAGAAGAGTTTGAAGCGGTTGAGAAAGAACAAACATTTATAAAATTACACATTGTTGACTCAGTATTTTATTATTTTAAAAAGCTGTTTATGCCTAGCATACAAAAGGGTTGAGCATGTTGCATAAAGGTGTGAAATCCACACACAATAATTGACGTGTCACTTTAATCTTTAATGAAAATCTCACCCGTCAGTTACCTAAATGAAACGGGGTCACCCGAGAAGCATCTAAAAATGCACCTTAGCATCAGAGAACAAAACAAAAGTGAACAACCAAGCACTGTGTTGTTTCCATCTCTTGCAGCTCTCCATCTCTGCTGTTAAGTGCTTAATTCTTCACCTGAAGATTTTAATGAAGGCAGATGAGTGACGTACCTTGTGCCAGGGCCAGGACAGCGAGGAGACCCAGGATCAACGACTTCCGTCTCCAGCTCCACATGGTCCCACTCCCACAGCTGAGCTGAGGCAGACTCTTCTGCTGCGCAAAGTGTTGCAAAGTTGCAGACGTGCTCAAGCCCTCTGAGCGACTTG
Organism: Electrophorus electricus; assembly: GCF_041902795.1. NCBI lineage: Eukaryota > Metazoa > Chordata > Actinopteri > Gymnotiformes > Gymnotidae > Electrophorus > Electrophorus electricus. The sequence continues at coordinate 8,577,320 of NC_137522.1, read as the reverse complement.
ACAGGAGAACAGGATGATTACACAGGTGGGTTTCGTTTTCTCTGTCCCTCAAACCCAGACTGATGAATGCTGCACATTTCCCAGAGAACAGTTTTAAATGACAGGCGCTGTGGAGAGGGGTCCAATCCAGCCCCCTCCTGTCTGTGGAGACGGGTCCAATCCAGCCCCCTCACGTCTGTGGAGACTGGTCCAATCCAGCCCCCTCCAGTCTGCCATTGGTCACAGCACATCTGAAAAAAAAATATACAAAGTTAGAAAAGAAGAGAATGGCAGAGCATTTGTGTTGTATGACAAAAATGTTTTGTGTGTTGTCTTCATAAGAATTAAATGATTTTTATTCAGTTACATATACTGCAGGTATCCAGGTTTCAGGATATAATTTAATTTAATATATTGTCAGGTGACTTCTGATCAGTGTCAATATTAGCAGGTAAACTACAGGCTACTATGGTGATTTCTTAGTTCTGACTTCTTATTCTTTGATCAAATTTACCAGCTGCAAATGTGTTTGACAGCATCTTATTTGATGATGTTTAGTGTTGGTGTTAGTTCTGAGTCAGTTCCTGGTGTGTAATGAAGCTAATTCTTACACCAGTCATATCAGTTATATTCTCAAGTGTCCCACTCTTAGTCCAAGGACCTTAGCTGTTGGTGTGCTTGCAGGACACATTTTTTCATGACACCGTAGGACAGCTGTAAGCATGTTCAGACTGTAAGAACTGTCCTCCAAACGATCCTGGACTTCCCCGTGAAGGGATTTGGCCGACATGCAACTTCAGTGTTCCTGGACGGTAAGATAACAGATGCTCCTGTTATGGTTCAGTTTTCCAACTTTAATGACCACTGATTACATCCCCTTCCACTGCCAAAGGGCTAAGTAGTGCCATTCAGAGAAACTAGAAGCTCGTAGACTTGTCAAGCAGAGCTGTTGACGTGTAGCTAATACCCCATAATTACTGGTAATGATGTTTAGAACCACTGGTACATGCAGGATGTGCTTTCGGCAGCCCTGGATTGCGGCAGGCAAAGGAACACTGGAGCTTTTGAGATTTACTGTGCTCCTTGAGAGGAAAGGTACTTCAAGGTCTGTTTGAAGATGCTGATTAATGAGATAAAACTCACAAGATGTGTGGCAGTGACTGATTATTGAAAGCTTCTGAAAGTGGAAAGAAGAGCTTATAGAGACCTGTAGTTTAGGAGTGAACAAAGTCGAAATCCTGTTCAGTGCTAAACAGCCAAATTTCCTGTGAAAGGCTCAGAACAAAATATTCTTTCTGCCTCCTGCTCAGTCTAAACATATTCTCAGGTTTTCCGTTGTTGCCATATTGGGTGCACATGGCTTCAGATGCCAGTCATCCACACGGAGCTCCTGCTGCATGTTTAGAGATTGGGAAGAAGTCTTTTTCCATTTGAATTTCAGGGGTTGATGCAGCAAATCATTGATAAATAAATCACAGCTTGAACAATGAAAGTCTTTTAGCAAACCTACTTTCTGACTTTAAGACAATCTTTTATTGAAAAGTGTGAGAAAGGAGACACAGATGTCTTGAAATGGCCTGTATCCTATACTGGGCATCTCCTTCTGCCTTGTTTTATCTGTAACTGTTTGTAGGAAACAATGATTCATTCTTTGTACCCGGGACTCTTTCGTGACGTTCAGTAGATGTCTGTGTAAAACTAATATATGCTACAGTCTGAAGATGTTACTAAGTAGTTCTTGTTCCAAAATACAGGTGAAGTGACTGTGATTTTCAATAGTTTTCCTGTCCAACTATGCCAGTCAGTAACCATTAATATTAGGGGGTACCATCTAAGTGCACAGGAAGTTTCGAAGATAATTTATTTAAATTCAGCGTGTAAAATGACCATAAATATAACCTGTCCAAATTACAGCTACATACCCATCTATAAATGCACAACCATACAATTCATTTTTAAGCATCCAACTTTTAGATAACCTTGTGTAAAAAATAAACAAGCAACAACCAAAGCTCTGACAAACACTAGGCAGTGCAACTTTCTTCTGTGATGTAAAATTGCAGAAATGTGCCAACAGATTTTTAAGATTTTAATCATTTTCAAGCACACAAAAAAGGAAACCTTAGCTACACACTGCATCTAAGCATAGCCTCTGTATCACATTATCAAATACAACAGTCTCGGTTCACAAATGTTAAACAACAGTATACCACAATAACAATCTATAAAATACAAAATGTGTATATATATTATACATAATATTTATCCAAAATATTAACTTATTTGACGAAGAGTTACAGTTCTATAAAACACTCTGTGCCTGGAAATTCAGGCAGATTGAGTTCATATTTTTTCTGCATGTCATATGGAAGAAACCGTCCGGCCAAGAAGTGCTTCCCCGAGAAACTTGTAGCGCACTTTTTGGGAGCCATCAAAGAAATGAGAACCTCTGGGTTTATCCCGTCTGTACTCGCTTCGTCCGAGTCCCAACCTTTAGAGGGGCAAAAACAGCATTTATACAGAGACGTGTACAATAGCCCCTGGTTTAAAAGGCGTAACCTAAGCTTGAGAAGGAGCATACCTGATGGCACATCCACACTGGCAATGGGGATCTTCACCTGCTTGAGGGTGGCCAGTATTCCAGAGTAGGGCTCTTTCACATCCTGAAGGTCTGTTTCTGGGCCCAGGATGGAGTCGATCACCAGATTATAGGCATCGTTTATCAGCTGTACCTGAACAGCAGAGGCGGGCACACAGCAAGCGAGGCTTAGCACCACGTTCTGAGCCTGCGACTCCCTCCAGTTACCGATGGTGCTGATTTATTACACAGTCTGAAAAGCTCCTACCTCTGTGGGAAGATAGGAGAGGAAGGGAATGTCCATCTTCTCGCACTGGATAGTGAAGTCCTGATGCAGGCTGTGAGGGGAGCGTTTGGGATAATAGATAGTGGGCTCGTACTCCTGCGTGGGACAGGGAGACGGAGACGGGAGTCAACGAGGCCGCTGTGTCTGCAGCACCGCTTTGAACGGGCTCCTCCGAATGTCCTCGGCCGCTTAGGAAGAATATTGGGGAGCCAGGAAAAAACGCCAGGACACACACGGAGCGCAGCTTACCTTCCCTCGGTTCGGTGTTTGGTTTCTTTCCACTGACACGACGGCAGTTGCAGGGCTGTGATATGGCAATGGGGAATTGGAGGCCAAAAATCACCTCGGCTGACAAGCCCACTGGTTTAATGCAAACTTTAGACTTTTATTTATGAACTTTATTTTAATTATGCAAAGGAGGTTAAAAGGGTGAAGTTTAAACACTCAGTTGTAACACACACAAAAATATATATATAACTAATACTAGTGTGGAAGCCAAAAGCAATATATAAAAATCTTAGATTTCACTCTAAATTCCTTTGTTACATAATTTAAGATGAGCACAGATGTCCATTCATTTTCACAGTATGTAACAATGTCACATAATCTAGGAAAAGCTGGCCTGGGCCGTGCAGTAGGCCATTTTTCCTTCACAGAGGGGAATGCCAGTGTTTTATGCATTTCAGGAATGCTGCAATGTAAAAAATAGCTGCAATCTCAAGTCTCTAGCCACGCAACGGCCTTTCACATACAGCACTAGGATCTCTTTAGCAGTTTACATTAGTACGCTTCCAGTACCTGAATACACACCATACATTTTCCATCCTTAACACATATGGTAAACTTATTTAAGAGCATTATTTTCTAAACCACAGATTCTTTTAAATGTCTTTTTTCTTTTTAAATGTTTTAAACATATTTTTCCTTTTTTAAAAAAAATGTTTTAAACATACTTTCCCTTATAGGGAAAAACCTACAAATTCCATAATATTAAGCAATAAATATTTAAAACTGAATGTTGTAAATATTTATTTGTTGCAGTATCTGTAATCCCCAACATTACAATCTGCTCACCCAAGTGATGTTCCTCTGTGTTAATCACATAGTGCTCACACAGTACTTACAAATATGCGCAGATGCCGGGCACACACCAGCCCGATGGAGCCGTTCTGTTCTGGCCCACAAATAACCAACACTGTAGGCTGTTTCTTGCTCAGAGAGCTTAGAGGATAGGCCTGCAGAAAGAGACAGAGGGAGACAGAGGGAGAATGCAGTGAGACAACTCCATTATGGATGATGCAGACTTTAAATATCGCACTTTCCACTGGCTGTCTACACTGGGCTGGGTTAGCAGTCCTGTTCATATTTTCCCCTCGTTGACCCCCCCCCCCCCCCCCAGCCCCCGGCCAGACTGGAAGCCCTCCTACCGTGCATGCTGGCATCCAACCAGCCACAGCCGTGGCAGTAGGAGTTTATTCATGAGCTGTGAGCTGATCGCCGTGAGATGCCCAAATGTTAACCAGTGAAAAGCACTTCTTCCCCCCTGGAGATGATCAACTCTCATAATACACACAAAACATGGAGTTGTCTTTGTAATTGCACTGTGAAATCTGGGTGCAGCTGCCGAGTTCAGAGCTCCATAATCAGCCAACACAGATGTTCCATTAAGTCTAATCATACGGCAGGGCTTGTCTGAGACACGGGGCTAAGAACGGAGCGGACATGTGCCTTCAGCACATACATCTGAATTTTTGTAGATTTAATATTACCCCCGCAAACCCCCCCCCCCCCCCCCCCACACACACACCCCACCCATGCATTGGCATTTGTTGTTCCTCTGATCTGGTCTCATGTTAGGAGCAGTCTATTTACAGATGTCTGACAGGTACATTTATGTAAAGGAGCAGAGGATTCAGTGGTGCATGAATGTCTTTTACTCCTAGTGCCTAATTGTCCTGCTGTGCCCTTCTGCCCTACTCCTATCAGGGTGTTGGAAACAGAGGAGAAGCAGAGAGGGGAATATGGGGAGACTCTGGGCAGCAGTGGCCCTTGGCTGTGTTTCTTTTCCACATTTACCAGCACAGGGAGTAACGCTGTGCAGGCTGCACTCCTGCCAGGGCAGACACACACACACACACACACACACACACACACACACACACAGTAACAGAGGTGTTGCTAATATGATAATGTGTAAAAAACACTGAGAAATCCAGTAGGAGTACACAGAGTGTTCCGTCGGGGCCTTGCGATGAAAGGAACTTCCGGATATCTGGAACTGGGATCGGTCACAAACACTGGCCTCAGAGAACTTCACAGAGAAAGTTCCTCGGTCCAAGGTGTATGGAAAAAGTTTGCTTTGGCATTTGGCCTCCGACTAAATAGCTGGACTGTGAAATCAGAGCGTGGTAAAAATCCGACTACCGTCACACAACACTGCTGGTGCTGCTCCAGGCACTGAGCCGCCGTCCTGAGTCTGTTTATAAGTCGCAATTTACGGCGCACTCACAAAGTCCAGTGGTGGGACTGTTAATGCTAATTGTGATGCGAGCTTGTGGCCAGAACCCCCCAGAGAAAGCAAACAGGCAGTCAGCAAATGTCCTCCAACTGGGAGAAGAACATTTACGCTTGGAGGCCATCCATTATTGAAGCGTCCCAGGGTTCATGAGGAAACAGACCCAGGGATCACACCTCACTCACTTAAGTCACAAGACGCTTTTCAGTCTGACTGCTGCCAGACGGGCCTGCCGCCCGAGGCCCGTGGGCCAATTTGGGCCTGACTGAATTGAAAGAGGCTTTGAGTCTCCTCCTCTGGTTGGCTGGCTATGGCCCTGAAATGCTTTTCAAGAGCTCTGTGGCAATGGGCGCAGTTACCAGATAAGCCCGGAGCTGTGGAGCCCAACGAGGCTCGTGCCCTTCACACACCTGCTCGGGGTGGGGACCTGCCTGTGTGTAGGGCGCCAGCGCTTGTAAGGGTTCAGAAAAGAGGAAAAAGAAGCTGAAGAACTCGAAAGTGCACTGAGCTGGGTGGCCTGTAGCGTGTGTGACCTTCAGAGCACCGGGTCATGGAGTGTAGGTCACAGTTCACGCCAGGAGATTACAGAGGGCAGATCACAGGTCACTACAGGTTTCAGAGCTGTTCTTTATTGTCTCCTGTTTGCTTCGCTTACTCCTGTTGCTGTAGTGTGTTGGCTCAGGGGTAACCACTCACTGCTCTTACGCAGAGAAACGTTAACCGCCACAGTACTTAATTCACACAGTTTAACAGGCACCGTTTAAACGTGTTACTATTCTTTTCAAAGGAGGAACCACCATTTACAGTTGAGTTTTAAATCAGTCTAGGGTCTCCAGAGTGCGGGTGTGTTTAGACAGCGTATTGGCCTTACATGTGTGTATCTGGAGATGGACAGTAACGAACACACCTTGGTGATGGCAACGGCACAGGCATGACCCCATATCTCGATCAGCTGCTGCTGGCCAAAGTGATAGTCCTTCAGTAGCTCCGTCACAAGGACTTCCATCTCCACTTTACTAGAGAGAGAGAGAGAGAGAGAGAGAGAGAGAGCGAGGGAGGACATGTGTACCTGTGAACAGTACATCGCTACAACATGACAGGTTTCAAAACAGAAGAGCTGCCATGCGCTTTGCTGTGGGCTCTGGTAAGTGAAAAGTGACATCAGCTTCCTATGTAGCAACTGAAGTCATCAGGCCTGAGTAATAGAGAAGTTATCTTGAGCTCCTGCAACAGAGAGGCACCGAGCAGACGATAATGAAACTGAAGAGGAGCGTAACACCGCAGAGCCACAAAGTATGACTGCGCCACACCCCTGAATCAGTACTTTTATACCACACCCTCTCTTTTCAGAAAGCAATGAGTCTTACAGTAAAGACTCTTACTGGAAGGCTTTAAGCAGTGGTTTTAGAGTACTGATCCCAGTTTAGGAGTTCTGGATATCTTTGTTGTAAGATGAGGGCAGGACTCTATATAAAGGTGAGGATCTTCTGTTCTGCTTGTAATATTTATTCATACACCACTTGATTAACTAAATCAGTCATGTGCCTTCGCTCCCTATCTCTCTGAAAACTGCTGTATAATGATTGTTTTGTCTACAGAGCCCAACTGTATGACAGCAGGCTGACAGCGATCTTAAACAGAGATAATCAGAGCCCATTATCTCGGCATTTATCCACTGCATTTAAAACTCCTCCAATGACAATTACTCCTTTATATGGGAGAGACATAAAATCACTGTGCAAATTCCTCATAAAGTGCCTGCACGCACAACTTAATAAACTGACTCCACGACGGGCCCCAGGTAAAAGAAAGCAGACGAAACAAGAACAAAGATCCCTGGCTTTCTCGGCTTCGCTGTGTTCAATCAGCAAATCTTCAAAGACGTAAATGACAATACAATGCAAAAAGTAAAAAATCAAGGCATGTGGACCGCAGGGCCAAACCCACCATGGTGTGAGGAGGAATCTCATCATCATGGCCGAGTCCGTCAGCTCGGGGTCGGACAGCAACTCTGTGGGGTGCGACGGTCTCCTGTAGTGGGTCTGCGCAGGTCTGCTATGAAGCATTCTATCATATTTAGCTTGCGATCGCTGAAACGCTAAAGGTCAGCTGGTGTTTATCTGAATCAGCAGAACCCTTCAGTCGTGGTGCTAGCTTGCCACACAGGACGCTCGGGCCCCGTGGCATTTGCAGACCCCGACGGAGCACACAGCTGCTTCCTGCTCCCTGTCTCACTGCCCTGCATTCACACCTGTAAAGTTCACCTCAGGCCCACTTCCAAGAGCTCATCATTCATTCCTCTGTCTGTTTGTTTATGACACATACTTTGCAGCAAAAGAAAATAAAGGATGTTTAACAAAAAACTGTAAAGAAATGACTATGCCAAAGTTATATTAAAGAAAGGGCTTGATTTCTCCTTCTAAATGGCAGCAGACTATCAAACTGGCATCTATTTACAGAGTGGTGTGAAATGATAATGAAGATTGTCTATGCACCATTGGTTTGGAAGTTAGTTTAATCAGTTTTCAAAATCTGCATCAACAATGAATGCAAAAAAGCTACTCACAAATCCTGTGTGGTTAGGATACCAAATCTAGTATGGCATCTTCATAAACAAGTATTTTTGCATAAACTAAAAATTGTGACAGATTAACTACTGATGAAATTTAGCAACGACTAAGCAATTTGGTTTCAGTGGTAAAACCACGTGCAAGTGAACCTGTATTGCAGGGATGTTCAACTTATAATTTACAAGGGTCAATTTCACATAGACACCTCACACAGAGGGCCACTAGTATTTACATGTTTTATAGACTTCCCCACATATTTCTGGGTTAAATTTCCAGTGTTCGAGATAAACTTCTTTTTTAACTCATACATGGATTTGACATAGACAGGCTACTTATGAAATAAGGTGCATGAACCTATTCCTAGCTATTGTGTTTTGGTTTTATGTTGCCTCAATGTTTGGTGATAGACAACCAAGAGAAAACAGCAGGCAGGAGAATGATTTGAAATGTTTGGAAGTAATCTCTAGCTACTGATTCGCATTTTCATTAAATTGTCACATCGAATTTGTGGTGCCTGGTATATTTATTTATGAATACATCCTTTTGATCTTTTCTTCATTGAGCCCAACTGAGAGTGCTGTGTGTCGTATGTTGTGCAATCCTGCTGTATTGTATTGGACAAGCTGCACTGAGTGCATCTCACCACTAGAGGGAGGAGGAACGCCAACAGATGAGATTAGATCTCAACTCAGCAGCAAATTCAACTCCGAACAGTTACAGACTGGCTCTGAATTATTGCATTTCTCTGTAGAATGAGTATAATTTAAATGCACAACACTTTTAGCCTGGGCATGGTGTGCAGACATATGCATGCATGAGTGCATGGCTAAAGAAGCAACAGTAACAGGCTGCATGGTCCCTGGGTGTCCCAAGATCCTCCCTTGGAGTGCCCCGTAATTTCCCCACGGGGAATCATACTCCCTGCCATATGCCGAACATAAAGATCCACTGTAATCACATGTCGGCTAATGAGGTTGTTTGCCTCCAACATGCAGCCAGCAGGCCCACTGAACCTACAGTGGAACGGAGACACTGTCTGCTGCACAGTAGCACATGTACAGGCGCACACGCACACACACACACACACACACACACACACACACACACACACACACACACCCCTTAAGGTGAATGTCTGAATGCTCTGTGTGATTACAAAACAGGCCGCTTCCCACAGGAACAGAATGTCAGGGTCAAAGGGGCTTCATGATGCAGATAAAAGATAACAATTGTGCTGTCACATAACGAGCCTTCGAGCAGGAGCGCTTGGCTCCTTTTCTCAATAATTGAGGCTTGGTGTGTTTGGAAATCTATTACTTTAGGCCACTTAAATGGGGTTTTACTTTTTTGGAGCCTCCCTTTTCCCTCTTTAAGGTCGCACCACTGTTATAATCCAGGCACCCTGCGAGGCAGCTAAATAACAGCCTCTCCATCTTCCATCGCCTCGCCTGCTGGGCACATAGCCACGGCACGCACTAGCTCAAGCTGTCGTGAACGAGGACGAGGCCCGAAGACGAGGCCCAGACTGATGTGAACTCAGCATGCAACAGCTTCATTGAGCACAACTTGCTACTGTCTACACAACACAATACGACCTCCCTTCGTGCCACATTTAAACACAAAACACATCAACGTGATGTGAAGGAGAGGCTACTGGACGTTTGCCGCTTTGCCTTCTGAAGTGTCAAGATCATAACGTTGCATGCATTTTTAAACATGGTTGTTTGAATGGAGAAAGAGTGGAGCTGCAGGCATGAATCTAAAACCTGCATGAATACGTCTAGGCCAAATTTACTGACAAAAACTATTACTGTGTAAGGGTAGTCTGACTGGTAACCACAGGGCCATCACATGCAGTGGATCATTCGTTCTTGGAAGAAAAGAGGCTTCAAAAAGAATGAGATGAATAGAATTAGATATTGTGGCATTCAGGCCCAGTGGGGGATCAACCAGCAACCTCAGTGGGGGTAAACCCCCAAAGTGAGACCCACCACCACAGGGAAAGTAGGTTCAAATGTCCATTGAGATGTTGGCACTCTACTGTCAGACAAAAATGGTTTGGAGAAGTGCTGGTCATCTGAAGACGAACAGTAGGACCACAGGTATAACACCCTGGACAAGTTATAGGGCCTTTATCTTCCATATCTGAGTGTCTCACTGCCTTTCGATGTACTAGAAGAAAGAACATGCAATGTATCACTGTGCTCAAAGCTTTGTAGGTTAGCAGAGGAGAGGTGACCAAAGTCATTCGTTAGTAATTCAGGCACAGTGAAATGTGACGGACGGGTTGCAGGCTTAACAATTTTTCATGGTACTGTGGCGAAGAGTCTAGGAATGAGGGCTTTGGGAAACCACAGAATCAAACCAAAGTGCTTAAGTGGATCAGGGTCAATTTTCTAGCCTGTGACAAGCAGAATACTATGCACGAAGAAGGAATATGATAACTAGTCTCACAGTCTCCCCTCATCATCTCCTTTGTGTTACAGTGTCATGGTAGTGTTAAATTACATTTGGGAGCTACCGGTCCAGTCCTTCAGACAGCTTGCTGCAGCTACAGAAAGTGGGAGAATATCAGTGGTCTGCATAGCTACGAGAACACACATCCCACGTTAACTTGTTTTACAGTACTAAGAAACTACCTGCTTGGATCAGAAAGAGTCTAGAAGTGGATCAACTCTGTCGGAATACAGAGGTCCATCGATGCAGGTGTTGAGCCACTCAAGAAAACAGCACCACACATTCATTACTTACTCCCTTGTTGAGCAGGAGATCACAGGAAGTGATGTCGGCAAGAAAAAGATGAATAGTGAACACTAGCGAGGGAGGGGCGAATTGGTTCATAGTGGCGTCCATCTCAGTCAGTGGAAAACTCTGGAACAGGAAGTGATTTACTAGCATCCCCACTGGGAACGATGGCCAGTGTTAGATGGAGCTGACACTCAGGACATGGACGTGCAACAGTCTCGGCGCTGAAAACCTGGGACTGGCTGACGTGTTTATGTTAGGAATTAAATATGTGTTGAACACACTTCACTTATGTCAGTCGTTTCCTCTCACGTTCAATGAAAGTCCACTGGGGGTATTTAAATACCTCCAGAGAACAAGTTCAGTCGTTAGCTGCGTTTTCCGGAGACGTGCCACCCTCTGGCTCATCCATGTGTGGCGAAAGGCACTGAACAAAAAAAGAAAGAAGAAGGAGTCTCCACTCCACTTCCATGCCTGGTTCTTGTATCCAATCCCGTCTCCTGCGTCTCTAATCTTCCTCTTTTTCATTGTATTCAGACATGAGTCCTACATTAAACCCAGTACCCTACAAACCCTTTGCATTTTCACCCATCATTAATCTCACTGCCTTAATCCCACTCTTCCTTAATCCCACTCCTCCACTTAGTTGCATCTTTATTAGGTAGCCCTGCTCTATCTTATGAACAACTCTGTGCATAGCTGTTGCAAGTTTCCAGTGACATCCTCCGTGAATTATCTATTTTGTGTCAATGGCTCACTTTGATATCAAAGGTGATGTCAGAATACAGTGTATAAGTGGTTATAAATGCATATATATCAGTTTGTGCTGTGTTCATATGTTTTTGCATAAACAGTGTTTACAAGTGCATGTACAGCATAATTGTATATTAACCACATCCACCTAACATCTGCTCTTTGGTCCAAAACAGGTCACACATGAAAGAGGAGCAACTAAAGATGACACAGTGTACAAACTGTGCACAGGATAGAGAGTTCCAATACTGTCAGTGAACTCCCCTCGGAGTAGAAGAGAGATTCTACAGCTAAGGGTGGCAACTAACAAATGACCACAGAATGTGAAAACTGAATGCTATATAACACATAAAACCCTGCGTTCACACTGTATGACCAAACCCAAGATTTACTTCAGGTTGGAGACCAGACAAGCGCGTATGCTGCGATCCAGCTGGGTGATACCTCAGCAGGGGGAGGGATGACAGACACCTGTGGACATCCCCCATACCTACAGATGCCATACCTTGCCAACGCTACAGTTGGGCACAGTGAGCAGCAGCATGCCACATAGAGTTCAAATCATTCTTCTGCTTTGCCGTTGTTTAGAGAAACTCTTCCAGTAGGCCAGAGCATGCTAAGGGCATGTTTTAGGTGCAGGGTTAAAAATCGATCCGCAGACTACAAAAGTTGTCTTGGCAGGTCCCTGTGGGATCTTGCAGATCCTATAACTCATCTATGCAACACCTCCCAAACAGCCTTTCTAACCCAATTTAGAAACTCATTAGGCAGGCTAGGGTTTAGGGGAGCTAATACAACAACCTCTCATCGGTCTTAGTTGCCAAGGAATGACAACAATACATCAACTGTTCTGTCTTGGAGACGGCTCTGCGGTGGACCTGCATGCGTCTGAAAGTCTGGCGAGGTCCAAGGGTGATGCGGAACTCTCTCCAGACTCCGGGCAGGTCCACAGCCAGATTGCTCCGGGCTATCTGCCGACTTCCATGCCACTATTTTAATGTTGCACGGATGTGTGTGTGTGTGTGTGTGTGGGGGGGGTCTTGATCAGATGATCAGCGCCTGGCTCCAGGGGAAAGCTTCAGCCAGACTTCATCTGCGCCCTCTCTCAAGCCGAGCATCATGGGGCCTGGTCATGCCCACATGCTGCAACATATGAGCTGCAACATTCTCAGCCGAACGTCCACCACGGGCTGTTCAGTTGTTTTACAGACCACTGAGTTTTCACAGACCCGACACTGGAAGCAGTATGCAGTAGTTACAACATGCCAGTGATGGAAAAACCACGTTCATTAAATGTGATTAGCAGTCATATTTCATGGATTACGCTTATTTCAGCGACATTTCATTACACATTTCATTTTTCATTTGGAGACAGCTTTTCCAATCACCCTTTGCTCATTTAATTAAATCTTAGCCTAACGTCTGTTCTGTTTGGGAGAACACAGCCGAATGGAGAGCAAGAGGACCGGGCTGGCAACTGGGGGAAACCATGGTAACGACAGAGTCATGTGTGAAGCTCACAGACTCACTGCAGAGAGAGAGAGAGAAAGGGAGCTATACTAGGAGGAGAAGCAGGTACAGGTCCTAGAAGACTGCTGCCAGGCTGTACATCTTAATGTTATATCTTAATGTTCAGCAGTGGCTCCTTGGTGATCTTACCCACTGTGACTGGCTGGAGACAAAACACAGCCTTGCCAAGCCTGTAATTACTTCAGTATGTGTCGAGTATACGTTAGTATATCAGATGGAATTTCTAATAGCACTTTCAGTGTCCAAAAACCAACCATTGTGGCATTTAACATCAGTCAAAAACAGAACAAAGTGAACTAAAGTATATTAGCCTGTAGGTAAGTTATATTAGGTAACCCTGTAGATACAGTGTGTGCTATGAGTTAATACTGTTCAATTTAACTACTTTATTGTACTTTATTGTCTGAGTTCTCAAAAAGAAAATGAAACAAATTGTGAAAAGGCTAAATACGGCTATACATGTCCAATGTTTGGTGCAGGAGAATGTGATGATATGCTGGGATGCTCTCTCTCTTTCTAACTCTCAGAAATTTCAACATTTGGCTGTCCCCTGTTGCTGAGGCCCCAAGGACTCATTCTCGGTGAGATGTCCTCAGCCAGATTCAGCATCTGAACACCCAGCCTTACTGGGGATTTAAAAAAACAAACAAAAAAACAAACAAACAAACAAACATGTATAGCATTTCTATAAACACATTGTTTTCATTTTGAGTTTGTGTCATGCATTTTACCTATACAATTCTTTAAAACTCTGGAAGAAAATTTTAGAATTATATGCCAGCTCTCATGTAGTTATTCTTAATATTTTCCAAGATATATTAAGTTGTATTTGATTCAAAGAGAACAATATACTTAAATGTGTTTTATTACAATGATGACTTGTTTCATTTAATGTATTAATTTAATTATTTATTGTAATTGTTGCTGAAAATTACACACCCATTAGATGAGATGAGTCCCACTAGTAACCCTCATCTACTGTGTATCCTCTGCCATGATGGTGGTGACACAGCAGAACCCTGAAGCTCTACAGAAGCTGAGAGACCAGCCTTTGCCCTTCAGCAAACACCCCTCTACACTGTGGTCACGAAACACTCATCAAAACTAGATTACAGAAGCACACAGGTGATGAGAGGATGGGGTTATTATCAGGGAGCATCTAACACAGGATCCGTACTGGAGTTGGAGTGGAAAGGATGATGTGCCAGGAAAAATGGAACATTTCTAAGTCTAAAATTATTATGACTTTATTTTAAGAACAAAGACGAAGACTGAAATCAGGAATTGCAGCCCTTTTGTACAAAAGCCTCCCATTAAAGTGAGCAAAAAGTGATTTTGTAATAATAACGGACAGCCAGCCGTGCTGCGCCTCACTGCAGCAGAAGTTCATAATGGACGGATGTTTTTCATCCTGAAAACTTAAATAAATTAGGTAAGCTCTCCATTATGTATTGACAGACTGGAACAAGGAGAACCACACACCTGCAGGATTCTACAGCACTGGTGTGTGTCATGAACAGACCAGACACATTAGAAAAGGCAGAGTGATCTATGCAAACCTACAGGCTAACCGTGTATTAGCCTATAGGATTTGTCATGAAATCTTTTATACAGACAAGACAAAGGTTAACCACTATTAAATCATGGAAAGAGGTGTGTGAAAAATAAAAAGAACAGACTCACAATTCAAGGTGGGGCTTCACAATTGATGCGAGCAGGTAGCATGAATTCTGAATTCCAAAGTCAACAAAGGCTTCTTACCTACTGCAGACAAACAACTCCAGACTGACTGAACAGCCTTTCAGCAGAACAGTGTGCACAGACAAACTGTTACAGAAACAACTGTGTCTCTCAGGACCAAAACACAGGCCAGCCATTAGGCAGGACCTTACTTACTGAAGACTAAGGGGAACAAAGGTACTCGAACAAGCAGAGGAAGAAAACGGCTTCACTGCCAGCCAGCCAGTCTCACCAGAGAGCATATTCAGTGCCTGGCAATGGCTTCATCTGGATTCACCAACAACTGCAAGACGTGAGTTTTAGTTCTTGGCTATATTAGCTTGCATGTCATGTTATTTAAATTGTATTACTTAGAATTCCAGAAAGAGGGTATAGTTTATATTATCAGGATATATAATCAGTTTATAGCCAATGTTCTGGAGAACAGAACCAAAACGAGAATTGTGTTACTGTCCCGTTTACAGACTGCACTGCATGTTCACTGATAAACACCATCAAAAGCACAGAATCGTTAACATCCTTTGCATTAAACAGAATGCAAATTTAAGTGAAAATTACAATTAAACTCGAATTTGTTGCTCATATATACACTTGCCTGTTATTTCCTCACAGTCCTTATCATACAGCCAGCCAGAGTGTGACTGATCAACACTGTGGGGTCGCAGCACATGCAGACTGAGAGGCTCTGTGTGGGCGTGCAATCCCAGGCTGTCCAAAAGCCTCCATAAATGCAGCTGCAAGCCATGTGAGCTCACTACAGCTAAACTGCAAACAAATTAACCAGTGTGAGCCTAACAATGACGGCCACGGTCCATAATGAAGAAGAGGTTGGAGGTTTTGGCAATTCAGCAGTGAGGGCATCACCAAGCGTCTAAGGGGCACCACTCCAAAGAGAGGTAAAAGTACTTTAGGCTGACATCACCCTGCAGAGCAGTGCCCGTGGACGCTGGCAACCAAGAAAGATGATCAGCCAACTGCCACCTCCCGCCCCCTTGACAATGATCTCAACTTCTGGCATAAAATGTAGCTAATGTTCAAAAGCATGAAGAAAATGAGCCTTAAACGCCTGTTAAAGACAGGCACTTTCCATCGGAAAAAAAACAACAAAAAAAACCCATTTGTTATTTATAAAATGGGTGTGAACAGAGGGGCCTTCTCCCGTCCCTGCTTCAGAGCGCAGGCAGCATAAGCAGCTCTGATGATCACTATTGTCTGCTACAGGCTCCTCATGCCGCTCCTCAGGCTGGTAATCGGCACGCGCGCCAGTCGAGGAGGGAGGCAGTGCGGCAGGAAGGTGAAGGAACAGCGCGGCTCCACAAACATGCCGCTTCCGTCCTCAGCCCTTCCCGTACGTGTTCGGAAAAGGGCTCGGCCGTCTCCGCTAGCCACCTCTGCCCAACGCCATCACGGCCCCGACCACAGCCAACCCTTTCCCACAGGAAGGCGGGACGGAGCGGGACGGCAGATGACAAAACAGCAGGGAGAGGCTCTCCACGCCAGGGCTAGATTAAAGCGTCAGGACCATCGCAGAAGTCCGGCCAAAATTGTCGCCAAAAGAAGAACGCGTTCTCACTTCCAGCGTGTTGTCACTCCGTTATGCCTGTGACAGGGCCTCATCCGAGACGCCCTACCGCGCGCCATCACCAGAACTAGCTCTGACTGATTTAGCGGCCATCTGGAAACGTCTCATTAGCGTTCTGTCTATACTACACTGATTGCATCTCTCTCAACAATTAAGGATTTTTTTAAAAGAGGACTTCATACATACAAATGGAAACGTTTCTTAATTGCATGTTGCTGCATTAGATATATGAAAATATTAGATGTTGGAGATGAGCCTGAAACCATGCCTTTATAAACAATTTGTGAGGAAGAGAAGCAAACATCAAAATCCAGAATGACCACTATCTCAGCTTTAACCAAAAGCAAAATGGCTTTTTAATAGGCAGGTGAATCAGTGAATCCAGTCAACCTGTTAACAAACACAGAAATAAAGATGAAGACGTACATGTGTAGTTGCACTTTTTCAGGAAGCATGGGTTCTGCTCTACTGTTTCCATGGTGACGTAGTCATATATATAAATGCTGCTGTCTGAAGTTGAAAGTCACTGAAACATGGACTTGTTCACCTTGTGTGCAGTTCTAAAATATTTATTAGAATATATAAAATGCATATAAAAATGGAACTATGAAGAGACAATAAGAGAATCTTAGCAGACATGACAAGTCCACACTCCCCTGCTTGGTGTTTTTTTCCTTTTGTACATTTCATTTGGTACCGTTGGTTAAAGAACCTTTTTTTAACTTTCAGCGTTATCCGTAAAAAGCTCATTAAAAGCACAAATGGCACACATGTCAAGCCATCCAGTATTCAGTTTAATGATGTACCTGGCAGATATCCGTGCCTCGCTCGGATCCCAAAATAACCTCCGAGCCACCCCTGCAGTCCACTTCCAGCCCTGGAATGTAGCCCTGCTGTTGTCATGGCGACAGAAAGAGTACAGGAGGAGCGTTTTTCCAAAAACCCCTCTGATCAAACTGTATCTGTCCTCCCTCCTATCTTCTCCTGTTATCCACTGTCCACCGGGCCATTAGGAGGCTCCGCCCCCCACCCTCAATCCGCTCCCGGTCCTCTGGGTCATGCAGGCCACTTTCTGCTACTGCTCACGTGGCAGGTTAGCAGTCATCAGGCTGTACTAGAACATTCTAATGGCCCATGGTCAGCTGCACTGATGGACTGCTTTTCTTCCTTGCTGCAGTGTTTTGTGTGTGGAAATAAAGTGTGTGTTGAAGTGAGTGTAACGTGAAATTTTACCTGTTGAAAGGTCAGAGGTGAAAATTCCCCAACATCTACTAGGGTACTGTAATCTAGTGCAGCTATTTTACTGATGAAGGCTACCGAGCAATAATTATGACAATATCCAAGACAGAAGTTATTTCTTTTACTTGGCATGCAAATATACATAAGGTCTTTTAAAAGTCTCAGGCAGGTCAGGCGTAAGTCTAGGGACACACTGACCCAACTATTGGCCGTCCGATAGCATCAGGCCATTGGAAAGGATCGGAGACCATCTGTCACCTGTACTTGGTTCAGTGTGTTCTGCACCATTAGATCCAACTGGTCTACATGAGTGCTGTTTTGGCCCATTGTGCACGTCGAATCGGCGTTTCAACAGCTCATTTTGCTTAAGATTAAATCCATTTTGAGGGTCGGACTTGAGCAGACAGAGTGTGAGCGTGACAGAATCAAACTGGGATAAAATGACCAAGAGCGCAGTTAAACTCACAAAGGAGTTCACAGTCCGTCACGACATCGCTGCCCCTTCCAGACAAGCTGCATGGACAAGGAGCGTCCTGCTTCACCGACAACCGCCTCCCTGGCTCCTCCTCCACCTCCTCCGCCTCTAGGGTCGCTGTGGACCACACTTGACTTCATCAGCTGGGATTCTGAGCGCAGGACCACCCCACCTGACCTGCTCCTTCTCGCTGAGTTAGCTCCACCCAGCCAAGCTAATGACTCAACTCACCAGCTGAGCCACAACCTGAAGACATCGGGGCTTAAAGAAGCAACATCTAATGTTTTTCATGTTGGGCTTGCAGGTTATAAAATCACTGGACTGTTGTTGCGAATGGCTGGGTGGCACTGTGGTTCTCCCTGGTGCTCGGGGGGGAAGGATTACCTGTAGGTCTGCAGAAAAGCCAAGCATTTGCAACAGCTCAGGCACTGCTGTGGGATTTCACCATCTGTTCCCGTAGTGGGGCTTTTCAAGTTTCTAGTTTGGTTTATTCATCACATACATAGTCATACACAGTACAACACGCAGTGAAATGGTGGAGAGTGCTCTGTCCAAACTGAGGAAGAGAACCAGGGGTGCATAGAGAAAAAAATATATATACAGATAAATATATATATTCTATGTATGTACAAAAATATATTAACAATGTATATATTGTATACGTACAATATATGTATATTATGATTATATACACAATGTACAATGTATATGGTTGAGTATATATGTACACAATCTACAGAATGTACAGATCCATTGTATAGTACCAATGATGTCCTTTGAGTCCTGCACTTACAGTTTTTTAACAATGATTGTGCAACAGCACTTAAACAACCCTTGTGCAGTCAACAATGTCCAGGAAATACAACCTGTATGATTTAAGTGCAGAGCAACCACTGGTCACTGTGCTAATCTGTTCCCTTTATAGCACTATAAATGGGACAGAGGAATGAACAGATTCAGCAGAGCTAAGCAAAAACATGGAGCCAACAGTACTGAGAGTACTTTATTGTGCAAAGCTATACAGGCACCAGGGACATGCACCGGAAATCCAGCGGCCAAGGCCTGAGTCTGGTGTCCGTTGTGTGCTTAGGGAATACACTGGCTGGTGAACTTCAATTTAGTTAGATATAAAGGGGTCAATTCCGAGAAAATGACCACATGAATTGCATGCTGTGGTGAATTTAAAGTACACAAGATTCATTGAACAGAATAACAACATATTACTCTTTAGAAATATCTGTAAAATTGTGTTTCAAAGACACGAACGTGTCGTTTCAAACTTCTAAACGGCCACCTACTACCAAATTTATCTCCTAAACTACATGAAAAAATGACAGAACCATGGTAAACTTATAATAATCAGGTATGTTAGTGTCTTCGTGCTGCAGTGGGTGGGCCCCAAGTAAAGGGCTAGCACAGTGCGAGGAAAAGGTCAAAACGACTGCTATTATGCAGTATACTTTGCTTTTGCTATCCTTCTCCTTCTCTCTCTCTCTCTCTCTCTCTCACACACACACACACACACACACTCCTCCCTAATCTACCTTAATAATGTCCTCAGTTAGTAGCAACACATTGCCTGGTAGCAAATCGCAAACGATTTGTGGCTTCAAATTCTCTGCTGCGTCTCTTTCCATTATTACGTTTGGAGCCTTGCCTATAAATAAAACTGCCCGGGGGGGGTTGATGTGTGGAGGGGCAGGAAGAAGCAAGCATTCAAACCAACGCCTACCATATGCAGTCCTGGTGCAAGGACAGTAATAATGTGCCAAACTAGCTGCTATATATTATCCCAGAAAGATTTCAGCATCACCCTAGAGCAACTCCTATATATTATTTATATTTTTATATATATATATATATATATATATATATATATATATATATATTTGGCTTTATAGACAAATGATAACCATAAAGTCAAATCTATAGTGAAGCAATAGTGACACACAGAGAGAGGTCATGTGATGTTTAAAATGCAAATAAAGCATAATCATGAGACTAGTCTCTCGCTGACTGCCTTGTGTTTAAATGTCTGTGGGCAGACAGGATGAAAATCAAGTGCCTCTTCTGCCAGTCAAGGAGTCATTACAGAAATCAAACTGCTCATGCTCTTATTCCTGATCACAGTCAGCCTTCCCGGGAAAGCTGGGCACGGCATTTGAGAAGCCCTGCCTGCACTGAGCCGACGGTACTTCCGATTTTTTTCACAGCGCGGAATCTCCTATGGCCTCATTCTCTCACGTCGTCTCATGTTCCTTTTTATTCACCTGTGCTTGGCAGAAGGAGCTGCAAATAAACACCAGCTGCCAGGAACCACCCCTGCCAGGGGAAGGTATCCCTTATAGTCAGAGCATCTCAAACAACTGGGAAACCCAAAAGGACTCCCACATGGTTGCAAACTAGGGCCACCAGCAGCTCGGGATTGCAGCGCCACGCCGCAACAAGAGGCGTTAGAATGGGATTAATAGTTAACAGTAGGCTGCCTGTATTCAAGGATCGAGTCTCCCCACGTTACCATCACGACTGTAGCCGAAATGTCACCCCATGTCTGTTGAGACGCATTGAGGCCGGTGCGTGCGGTAAAATCCAGCCTGGAAAACAGCGTCACGTGCTGCCATTCAGACCTGTCACTTACTCCACACCACTGCCAGTGTTTGCTGAGGGACTGAATTAAACATACTCACTGTGCTGGCAGGAAAAGGGAAAAAATGTGTCACGAGAGTAAACATCCAGCACTGCCAGATCTGACTTTGTGAGGTCTCTTTTGGAATAAATCCATATTTACAAAAGGACAGTAGGAGTAAATCCACACTGACAAAAGAGCATAAAAAAGGATGTAAGCCTAGGCAAACTACAGCAACCATTAATTAAAGACACACTTTTAATGTGTGCATCTCTCAGCAGGCATCCACAGGTACAGAAATCATGTAAGAAAATACAACCCTTAACCTTGAAAGCAGTATCAGGTATAATCATTTAAATCCATCCAAGCAGAGAAATAGCAGACAATGCTGTGACTACAGTGTTTACCTGAGGTATCGCAGGGATTCTACGGTCTCAGGCTCTTTCTCACCGGAACTGTGATTCATCTTTGCCGGGCGGTGAAGATCTTGATACAGGTGATGATAATTCAGCCACAGATTCTTGTGCACCAGTCGGCCTGCTCTCGTTTTCCTTCTCCTCTCTGTCTCTCCCTTGTTCTCACTCAGCGAGCCTCTCCTCTCTATTTATCCCTCTCTTCTATGCAGGCTCAATGGCTGATAAATCGGGCTCCACGCATGGAGCAGCTGCCCTTGCTGCCAGTGTCAGCCAATTAAGAAGCAGGGAGACACGATGAGAAGAGTCTGATTGGCTGAACGCCCCGCCGCTGTGAAGCCAAAGGCTACAGCGCTTTCTGAAGCAGCAGCCTCAGTACACCGTAGCTGTTTCACCGCAGCCCAGGTACAGACCTGACAATTCTGGTTATTTTACTATACATTTGCATAACTGCAGATAATCTAGATAATAATAGCAAGGAGGGAAAATATTTAACATGTATATTATGGGGGTGGGTCCAGCAACACAACAATTGATGCTCCCTTTTTAAAAGAAAAAAGCAACTGCATTAGGTACAGTTCCCTTTAAATTAGACATATAAGAGTAATTTTAAATTAAAACATCTGAGGGAAATTCCATGTAAATCAAATTCAAAGAAACTTGTTTTTGTTTAATGGTTTGGATCGAATTTATTGCCAGGATATGCAGCTCGTTTGGACTGCTGGATCAGCCTGAGGGTAAATACTGCCCCCTTGGGCGCAAATAATGTCAGTGCAGCCTTCCACAAGGATTCGTAAAACTAACACTGTAAACGTCAGTGACGACCGGTAATGAGTAGCATTTTGCTCACTGTCACGAAAATTAACTGTATAGACACTTAAAGATGCACTTACTAATAAGGGCTGTATTTTTGATGTAGGCTTATGTTTTTGGAATCACATCTCATAAAAATCTCCCCCCCCCCCAAAAAAAAACAAAACAAAACAGTGAACGCACTAAAGTGCACGTTACGCTGGTGAGTCACATTTGTATCGATATGAGGTCACAATAGATCTTCAAACCTCATGTTTGAGTTTTGGATATGAGCCACATATTAATACGTTTTAACTTGAAGGGCAGAATGGGGGGGGGGGGGGGCCAAAATCCTGATCGTGATGGTTCGTTCACACTCCAAGTTATATCTGAAAATGACTACCGATAAGTTCTAAGAAGTATGGGCTACAAAGCTCGGAGTCAGCATCGGCGAAGGGAGTTATTGCAAGGTCAAACTAGTTACCTCACTGAAGCATGCCGATCAAGTAGCCGTTAAAATAGTCGACCGCAAGAAGGTGCCAAGCGAGTTCGTCTCCAAATTTTTGCCGCGGGAACTTGCCATTCTAGACTTGATATCGTTCGTGTTTACGAGCTCATTGAGATATGCAGTGGCCAGCTATACGTCATTATGGAACCTGCTACAATGGATCTCCTGCAGAAAATCCAGGAGGTGAACTGCATCTCTAATGACCAAAAGCCAGGACTTGGTTCTCTCAGATGGTTAGCGCCGTGAGCCATCTACAACAGAACGACGTTGTCCACCGCGATCTGAAGTGCGAAAACGTGCTGTTGACAGCTGACAATCAAGTCAAAAATCACGGACTTTGGTTTTGGACGCGTCGCAAGAGGAAACCCTGAACTAAGCACAACGTACTGTGGCTCTGTCGCATACGCTCCCCCCGAAGTACTTTCGGGTGTGCCCTACGATCCAAAAACGTATGACTGTTTAGCCTGGGCGTGATTCTGTACGTCATGGTCACCGGGTGCATGCCCTTCGATGATTCCACCGTGAGCGAGCCGCCCTTCCTTCAGCGAAAAGCTCTGGTGTTCCCCGAGGAGGACGCAGTCTAGGAAGCATGCCGCGCCCTCCTCTCGCGTATGCTACACTTCAGCCCCTCCTCCCAGCCGTCAATCACAAGTGTGACCCAGCAGCCTTGGTTGCAGTAACCAAGAAGAAATGCTTGAAGTAAACGACGTGTTGGAACTTGGGTCTCTTTTGCACGGGTTTTCATTTAACGCGTTGGCAACTTGTGCAAATGCTAAGTTCTTCCACTCAAATATAAATGGGAAAGGCCAAGCCAGCCATTTTTAGGCTTAGTGAGATCTATGCAAACCTGGAGTATAGCCTAGACAACGAGTTTTACTTGGTTTACCAAACACCGGTCATTGCATCCTTTTAGTGTCTGCAGGTAGTGATGTTCAGTCACCTCTACTGTAGTAGACACCCCTCATCCCCCTACCCAAGGAACATATGGTGGACTATGAATATTAACCCTGCCTGACCATGACTTATGGACAATCTCAAAATGCTCCAGCTTTTCTTCCCGATATACAAACTACAAAACTTCAGTTTGGTTCAAAATGCAATTAACCCCATTGACACCTGCACAATTTACCACAGTAAAGCATACAATAGATTAAATCCAGTTTTTATTATAATTGTTAACTAATAGACCAAAAATAAATGGAAAAGGCAAACTTTTTTTTTTGTACAACTCCTAAAAGGGAGACGGGACTGCAAATAGTTCCGGCGTCCCTGGCCAATGGAATGGTGTTCATTTTCAGCAGCAGCAGGCGGCGGCAGTAGTCAGAACAGCAGTGTGAAACAGAGCCCACCACACCCTACAGGCAGCTAGGATCCAATCAGACAGGTGCTTGTGGAAGATAAAGACCAGCAAATGGCAGCTATAATGATGAACTTGTTGGGAGGGGTAGAAGGCAGTAGCACTGTTGATCAGGGAACATCACCCCTTCCTCTAACTTAGCCCAAATCCCAGATGCTCTGCCAGCAGCCAAATTATCTTATAAATAATAGGGTAAAATGGGAATAATTTCAGAGTGGAGTTTCATCTAGTTTTTCAGTCACATGAAAGCAGTGAATCATTGTATCAAACGCCCACTGTTCCAATGAGCAAGTATTTGTGTGGTCTATGTAATGCTTTCTTTCCAGCATTAAACACACACCTGGCAGCCTAATTATTTTCTGACAGAAGTTCATATAGAGATATTCTGAGAATCTCCATTGCTAAATAGTCTTCAACTGATGATTGAAACTAATACATGGTGGGGAAAAACTAAAATAATCTTGTAGTTCAAACAAATTGAGCAACTGGAGCATCCTTCATTTAAAAGCAAATTACATAAGTGTAGATTTAAATATCCCCATGTACTGTCAGAGCCTAAAAGCAGCCAAAATTAAGGGGGGGGGGGGGGGGGGGAGAGAAAACAAAAACTGACACACAAATACCCCCACACGCCCACACACACAAACCTAACCAAACGCTTCACGAGTGCCGCACATACCCCCTGGCCTTTGCAAATCCGTGCTATCATGTCCACCTTTCACAAAAGCTAACAAGGGGGAAAAACAACCACCAAAAGTTAAGAGTTTTACTGCTGCATGTCAGTAACCCCCCATTCCCCTTACAAAACCGTGGTCACATTTTATTGGGGGGGCGGGGGGATGCATTTAAAAGTACTTAAAATACACACCAAAGTGGCAGATGTAAAACCACCTCAGCAGTATAACAATACCTTTAAAAGTTCAGCCCCCCCCAAAACAAAGGACAGCTCAAAGAAAGGGGTGGAATGAGTCCAGAAAGTAAGCAAACCCAAAATAAAAACCTTGACAACAGAATTACATACTTGCACTCCCACGTCACTGTTTCAAGGTGCTGCATGTTTGTGCCCCATTGAAAATCTAAGTTTCACAAAGCTAAAGCACTCAGACATGGTCCAAAGACTAGTATGAAAACAAAACTGCCTGGCTTCATGTGCAGTCTGGGGACCCTCCCTCTGTTAAAAGGATACAGGCATGTTTATTAAAACGGAGGGGGTCCATCAGTCACCTCGTATACCATGAGCATCCCAGCACCCGTGGGACTACAAGCAGAAGTGAAGCTGAAGGAGACAGTGGGTGGGGGGGCACCATCACCAGCATTGATGTGGCAGAACTGCTGCAGCCAGCAGAGCAGTGAATAGACTTAATACACACAAGGCCTATGCACAAGGTCCCCAGCTTTCTATTTGTTAACATTGATCCATCGTCCAGTCTCTCAGGACTGGTTCATAGTACTCTCAGACTGGACTAGAGGTCTCCACTAAGCAGAGAGAAAAGTTGTTTTTTGTTTTTTTGTTTTTTTAATTATTGCTTGATAGCTGGTCAGCTGATATCGATATCCAGTCGCTGTCTGAAGTCGACTTATAAGAAGAGATCATTTCATTAGGGAAGAGTGGTTGGGGGAGGGATCATTTCCAGGTGTTTGTGGTCTGGGAGAGAGAGCGGGAAGGAATCATGTCCAGAAGGTACTCTCGCTGCCGGTCCACTGGGGAGGTGGTCTTGTGTACAGAGAGGCTGGGGTTGACGTAGGCCATAGTGACACCTGTGTGGAGAGAGGGCACAGTACTCATTACAGCACCACCTACACCCACATACACGGTAAATCCCAAAGCATTGTAGTGAGCTGTGCAGGAGGGGAAAAACGTAACAAAGACTAAACTTTGCAGGAGTTTTAAGTTTGGCCTTAAGATTAACAAATAAGATATTAGTGTAAGGAAGAGAATGGAAAGGTTTTTTTTTCTGGTTTAGTGTTTCTTAAAACAATGATTACTCTTTTGAACAGAGAATTAGCTCACTTAGGCCAGGTGTCTTATGATTAATCATTCCATTTAGTATTCAATTTGACTGCCACAATAACCCTTCATCATCTTAGCAGCCCCGTGACATTGAAACCACCCCCCCCCCTCACACGCACACGCACGCACACACACACACACACACACACACACACACACACACACACACACACACACACACACACACACACACACACACACACACACACACACACACACACACACACACACACACGATCAGAAATGGGGACAGGAGAGCAAGAGAGGAAAGATGCAGGCATCGTGCATCTGTCTGGGTTTTTTCGGACGGCATCGTCTACCTGGGGCGCTGCTGCTCTGCTTCCTCCAGGCACCGGGGGCGGGGTTACTGCCACTGCTGCCGCTCTTCGCCCCTGCCCGCACGGCGTGCTTACCTGGCCTGCTGACGAGCGCGGCGGCGGACACGGCGCTCTGCAGCTGCGAGGACGTGGTGAATCCGTGGGCGAGGGCGCGTGAGCTGGCACTGACCACCGCCGCCTGCACGCTCCGCGCCAGCTGCCCCGGACTCTGCTCACGGGACACAGGGAGGGGACGCATGAGCACACGCATGCAGACGTGCAGACGCTGCTGTGCATTTAAACGGATCAGTACAAGGGTCCTCTGGTGATTTCTCCACCATGTGGTAAGTATGCAAAATGTATGTATTTAAGGATTTCCGATCTATAGAACCAGTTGCTTAGCTACAGAGAAGCTGTCTGTACTTGTAGCCAAAAACAAAAGAAAAAGAAAAAAAAAACAAACCAAACCATGAATTAACTAGAGTCGGGCTAGATCTCTGGGACTAAAGTCTGATTTCGGTCAGTGCTACTGCCATTTTGACTGGGGGTATAAGAGTATGCACTCAGCTACCCCAGAACGTTCTGGAATGCGGTTGTGGTTGTTCACGTCCGTGTGACAGGACAGATGTACAGTTGTGGGAGCTGGCTGATACTGGGAGAATATGCTTCCGGCTTTGTGGAACAGAACATTTCACTTTATGGTTTGACACTGAACATGCTCCGGGGTTGAGGGGTGGAACCCACCTGCTTGATGGAGCTGGAGTGGTAGTGGCTGACCCTGCCGGCCTGCTGCTGGGGCAGGGCGGAGCGGACCGCTTTGTACTGCGCGGACACCAGCGCGTGCTCCGCCTTCCCCACAGGCGAGGGGACGGAGGTCGTGGGCGAAGGCGAGCTCTTGGCGCTGGGCGCGGTGGCGGCCTGCTGCAGGATGCGCTGTTCGATCTCCTGCTCCTGCTGCAGGGCCTTGACGAAGGCCGCCTTCAGCCGGCTGGTGTGCTCCGCCTTCAGCACCTTCTTCTGGTTGGAGCTCATGCACTGCTCGCACAGGATGGAGCCGCCGCTCTTCTCCTGCCGCCAGCGGGCTGTGAAGTCGGTCTGGCATTGCGCGCATGTGAACGGCTCCTTGGTGGGCGGGGCAGGCGTGGGGCTCCCCTGCTGCTGAGCCGCCTGCTGTTTGCCTGGACGTCAGGAGAGGGGGTAGTTAGCATAGCGGAAGGTACAACTCAGACTAGTGGTTCTCTCTTCAGGGAGGAGGAGAGCACTCACTCTTGGTTAAATCCAGAAGGGTCTGCACCACCATCTCCAGTCCCACCAGGTAGATGAACTCGTTGTTAGCGGCGGAGGGCAAGAAATTGAGCTCTGGCGCAGGTGGTTTTGGGGGTGGGATCTCCAGTAGAGTCTTCTCCAGCTGCTTCCGCAGGGCCAGTTTGGCAGCGGCCTGCCGGCTGGCCGGGGAGTCACTGGCGTTGCCTGAAGAGGTGTTACTGCCAGCACCTAACTGGGTGGAGCCCGAGGAACCCTTCAGCCCTGTGGGTGACCCCTGAGCAACGGGACACAGCAGTTATTAGGAGGATCCGTGGATTGCTACCAGCAAAGCAACATTCCCCCTGCCACTGTGTAAAGGTGAGACCACAAAGTACAAAACAATACTTTTACACATAAGCTAGCCACCACCATTCTACATAAGAGCACAGCAAAATGGATACCCTCTCTCTCATGGACTTGCTGCCAAAAACCAGCAATGCAAGTTCAATCTAAGCATTTGTGTAGAATGTAACTACAGTACAGAGAAAGGGGGTAGCGGTGGGGTGACTCCTAGGCCCTGCAGTACGGACATCTAACCTGCGGGATGCTGACCAGCATGTTGGAGTTGGGGACGTTGGCCACGCGGATCAGGCCCTGCTGGATGATCCTCTGGCCCTGCACCTGGACGCTGGGCACAGAGGTGCGGGGCCCCAGCAGCAAGGGCGGAGGCCCCGAGCCAGAGTGCTGCTGCCGCAACGTGGCTATCTGCTGAGGAGTTATAGCGTTGGGCTGATGCACACCCACCCACATACATCCCCAAAAACCAGACACCCACAGACGCAGACAGCCTCAAGTTAGGTGAAAGGAGAAATAACTGGCTGACCAAAGCGGCAGAATGTCTCAAGAGTTGCACAGCGTACCTGGGAGCCTCTGACTAAGGGTGGCATCACTACTGAAGCCTGCTTAGAAACCTGCGCCCCGCCCCGGACCAGAGGGGGAGGGATAACCGTGCCGGCGCTTCGACCGGACGACACCTACACACGCGCAGAGGAAGAAGAGCATGGGATCAAACGGGCAGGATGACATTTACCCACTGGTAAGAGTGCAAATTCGGCAGATGAGGATGTAGTGACCTGCAAAGGAGCTTTACTGGATGTGATGCTGCCTCGTACAAGAGGTGGAGGATTCGACAGCGAATTGGTTGCCTGTTCAACAGTGAGACAGAGAGGGGAGAAGATGGAGGAGGAAGCGGCAGAGACACAAAACAACGTGAGAGAGGGCGAGAGAGAAACAGAAAGACTGAGTTGGAGCAAAGTCGTGGGGGCCATAATTGTAGCGCACACGGGGCTGAGTGTTGTGCCGGGGTCTTGCCTTCGACACCACGCTCTCCTTCTGGATCTGGCTCTGCCGCAGTTTCTTCAGCAGCACAAGTTTGGCCTCTTGCAGACGCAGCTCCTCCCTCAGCTGGGTGATTATCTTCTGACGCTCCTCAGGACTGCTCCTCTGCAGGCGCCGCATGGAAGGAGCAGGGGGAGAGACCTCAGTACCACATCGCACAGTTCCTGCGCTGTACCTACTCAGACCAGGCGAGCAGAGCGGAAGCAGCACTGCAGAGCACTGGCAACATGCAGTACGCTTCAGACAATTTAATCCATTTCTACACTCGTGCCAGTTCTGACTGCTTTAATTTTCAGTTCACAGCCTTAATCAGTATGCTGTCTATATTCCTGCAAGTCACCCTGAAGAGCAGGTAAACCATGGTGCTAGTAACACCAAGGTCATGGGTTTCTTTCCCAGGAAGTGCATGGAATGTCACTCTAATATGGAAGTCACACTGCTTAAGTGTGTCTGCCAATATTCCATAAATGTAAATGTTCTCAGTTAGTATGGAAACAATAATCACAATATTACTTTACAGCATTTAGCTGATTAATATTATGATCATGATTATAATATTAACTATGACTGATATTAACTATTAATGCTAATATTAACAATAATAGTTAGGTATGGTTGGTGTGGGCACCATTAGAGGGTTTAAAGAAACAGTGGTGAGTGCTGTTACCATGAGCATCTCTGTGTCTGTTTTCTTGAAGCTCTGACTCATCCCATTTACACACGGACTGGAGGGTTCGTTGTCTGATAAAACAATTACATCATCTGGTGTCGGTGGCCGTTCTTTCTTTATGTCACCATGACTGGAAAAGAGACAGAAGATGCAGGAAACCAAATATAGAAAGACACTCCAATATGTGCGTGTTCTCATATGGGGTCACACAAAACAAGCTACAACAATAGCATGGAGTGGCCACAAAGGGGCAGCACAGGACTATGACCGAAATCATCTTAAGCCTTGCATGGACTGTGGTCCCAGCGAGAAAGTATTTTGTCACACGTGAACAGAATGTGCATCCACACACGAGTTTATCCAGTATATTGCCAGACAAGACCATTTGCGCTAGGGGGGGGGGCATCTTCTGAAGACCTCAGTCAGATGGACCGGATACGGCACTCCGAGCACATCTGCCTTCCCTGATCGCGCCAGGGCGGGAGAGCTACTTTGCATTTTGGCTCTTTGTCAGGCAAACCTCTCCATGCCCAGAGTGCCTCCTTGGCCCCTCCCAGAGTCCTGGGGGGGGATGGCTGGCAGCCAGGCCATTGTGTGCGCGCTCCCTGATCCTGACTCCCCCTGTGGCCAGGCCGCACACGCCACACGAGGACGGGGCCGAGCTGAGACAGGCTGGGAGCAGAATACAAGGAGACTGGCCTGAGCAGGCATCTGTCACATCACAGCACAACTGAAATAGGACTTCTGAATGTCAAATTAACCCATTCGGATACAGGGTTGACATTTTGCCATGGCTATGTGCATCACTGCCATGGAATAAATGCACCTTCAGATTAAACAGAAATGTCTGTCCAGGTGTCATTAGTGAGGGAATTAGGCTGCCTGTTCCTTGTCTCATGAGCAGGGCACCACACTAAACTGGACTCATCTCATCAGCCAGCTGGCTCATGAGATGAGCTCTCCTACACTTTAGTACATAATGCCTTGATCTGCCTGCAACAGTATTTAGCTACATTTATGCCTGGGCTTCACACGGTTGTTTGAATACTCTTTTTTTTTTTTATTAGCAGACTAAATATTACTGTAGTATTACTGGTGGCATTCCAGCAGACCAATGGCTTCAGTCTGCTCTTCCCCACTGCTGTGTAATGATGTGGCAGTCTGTTTAACCTGCAAACATGACCATTTGTGTGACTGGATGTACGGCCTTTTCAAAAGAACCTGATTAGTAAAAGAAATCTTTTCTGTTGTTTTTCCAACTGTATTGAAATTTAATTGCAGATGGATAACCATGTAAATACCCCCATTCCTCAATAAGGGTTAGAAGTTAATGATCATATGCAGTTTATTCAGTTCTGTAAATGGGAGAGTAGATCCCCACAGCCCTGTAGATACCTCAAAGCCGAACAGAAGAACACAATGCACACTTCTGAACAGCTCCTTAAGGCATCACACACACACACACACACACACACACACACACACACACACACACACACACACACACACACACACACACACACACACACACACACACACACACACACACACACACACACACACACACACACACACACACTGCTTGTTTAGTATGATACTCATCAAAAGTATTTTTTTTTTATAAAACATACGCTACATCTAAGGAGAAACAGCCTAGTGGAAACTTTTTCTCCACCCTTAAAAACAAACAAACAGCACCAGGTTATCTGAGGACCAGAAGTGGAGGGAATGGGATGGGACTTCATTGATACCCAACAGAAGTCAGGCAAACAAAGATAAAACCACCTTAACCTTCTCCTCATTAACATCACTTCCTTAGTATTAATCAGTACCTCAGGAGATCACATGACAGAAGAATTTCCCTCTGGTCACATGACACTCCATTTTCTTCAGCGGTTCCTTCCAGCATGGAAACCATAGCAACAGCCGGTTGGAACCAGTTTGTGACACGTAGGATTCATTTTGTGAAGGCAGGCAGGGTTCAGGTGCAGAAGAAAATGGAGCTGCCGAAGTTTAAGTGGAGCACGCCACTAAAGCAAGTTTGGCTCCTGGGCATTGGCGCACAGTCTGCACTCAGCGAAACTTTTAAAAGGGCCGTCAGTGACAGTCACAACGTCCGAGCTCCCTCACCCAACTCCTCCCGCCCCTCCCCCGCATGTCACTCAGTAATAAGTCATCCCTTTGTCCTGTTTTATAGGCTGCATCTTGAAGCAGCCACTTCCATGTCTCACCACTGTATGCAGCCTCCATCTCGGCTGTGATGATGATACGACTCGTGTGACTCATGACTGACTCATATTACGAGGCCACTTACAGACTTCTCACCTCAACATTTAGTCAGGACATAAATTATAATAAAAATAACTGTTTTTCAACCATAGTGTAAGACACACAAATGTCACAGACTTGGAAAGCACAGTGCTTAAGTCATGCCATGAAAATGATCCAGTACTTTGAGGGTATAACATTAGCAGTCAACACGGCATCAGATACAGCAGAAGTAAGGGGACCTGTATATGGAAGAAGCTGTCCAAGACACAGCTTAAACTCAAAATAGGAACACATGTTGGGCTGGTCTACAACAGTTTCACAGGAAAGCTCATGAGATTCAGAGAACAGCTTAAGAAAACCCAAATGCACATAATTTAAAAGAAACTGGCAAAGTATTATAATTTCTAAGAAATCGACATGCCAAATCTAGGTCGTGCTGAATTCCGAAGACTGAACACATGCTCTCATGCACATGAGAGATATTTAGAAGCAGAAAGAGCCTCCACCCCCTACATCATGGGGTTTTTTCTACACCAGAGTTATTCAACTCCAGACCTCAACTCTAGGATCAGGTCCAGTATTTTCTAATTACTATTAGCTCATTTACGTCAGAGAAGAGGTCATCACGTCCCAGCCTTTAAGGTACTAGAGACTTTCTACCCACAGTGGAAAGGATTCAAGTTTGATGACTAAGCAGCAATTCACTTACATTAATAGTTCAATTAACTACCTGCGACGACAAAAATCCAGGAGCGGAAACTGTTATTTCAAAGCTCCTCGACGCATAAGTTGTC
The DNA here is from genome assembly GCF_041902795.1 of Electrophorus electricus. Lineage (NCBI taxonomy): Eukaryota > Metazoa > Chordata > Actinopteri > Gymnotiformes > Gymnotidae > Electrophorus > Electrophorus electricus. The sequence continues at coordinate 8,544,926 of NC_137522.1, read as the reverse complement.
ATGCCTTGCTGAAACCAAGTCTTCCTGTTGCGCAACTATTACCTGATGACCCCATCTGACCCAACACAACAGTGAGCTGAGTAGTGCGGTTCTGGGTCCCAACACAGTGGAACAGTTTCGACATCAACTAAGCTACTCATCCCAGCGCTTGGACATTACCTGGGCTGGGCCACGCATTTGAAACCTTCCTTTTTAAAAGGTGGCAGCACAGAATGTACGAGAAAAAAAAATCCTGCGGAAATATCACCACTAGACAAGGCTAAAGAATCGGTAAATATTATGAGCAAACTATAAAAAGAACAGATGTCGTCAAAGGTTTTAAAAGAGAGGACACAGAATTTTGAATGATCACATAACACATCCGGGGTGGGGGTGGGGGGTAAAAACCTGCTTGAACACACAACAGGACTGAACATTTTTGTTGGTTACTGAACAACCAGTGAATGTGCATGATTTAAAAAAAGAAAAGGGGAAAAAAGTGTGTCCTTTTAAAAGTGCCTAACACGGTTGAAGGTGGACATGTTAACATTGACTGGAACAACCACTGTTACTGTCTGTCCAATGCTGCGCCCCAGCATACAGACTTCCACTAAAGCTGCTCTCTGGAAATGGCCCAATGTCTGTTCCAGTCCTGCGGGGTGAGGCCTACCTGCGAGATGTGCTCATGTCCACAGGCTCGTCGTGGGCCTGCACCTCCACTTTGATGGTCGCCTTCACCTCTCCGGTCTTCAGGATGCTGGCCACCTTGCCAGACACCAGCTCACCCCTGTCCAGCTTGAGCCGCTTGGGCTCTCCGTCCAGGGCCGGCACCTCCCGCTCCAGGGCCCTCTTCTGGCTGCGCGTCTGTCGCGCCACATCCTCAGACATCCTCTTGGTCTGTGCAAAAGGCGGCGGAACGCGTGAGGAGCATGGACCCATCACATCCCAATTCAGATTCTTAGATGACCTACAGATTCCTTAAGCAATCAAAAAAGAATTAAATAAATAAAACGACAGTAGAAGTCTCCTCGGACACACATTAAGAAATATTGGCAAGGGGGCAAAGACCCATAACACAAACATATTCGTATGCGCTTTTGTTCAAACCACACATTCTGAAACCATGCTGTGGGTGTATACATGGTTTCAGAATCAAGCCAGTACCACAAAGAGATGATATTAGGAACAGGAAACACCGTAAATATTACCCTAAGCACTTCAACAGGACAAGTCACTAGTGATTATGATTTTCCAGGTTATTTATGAACTTTCAGTGAAACCTTTAAACCCTGAAACTGCCACCTTCCACATTTCAAAAGAAAAATTCTGTCATGTACACATGCATGCGCACGCTCACACACACACACACACACACACACACACACACACACACACACACACACACACACACACACACACACACACACACACACACACACACACACACACACACAAAAAAAAAGCTGCAAATACTGTTTAAGTAAATTCTTTATGTAAACTCCCTCCCTGGTGTCCAAAGGATGTGTTCTGCAGCCTACCTGTGTTATGCATATCTGGTATCTGACCGTCAGGGGTGAAATGACAACATTGAGGCCTTCTCTCACCTCCAGTGACATCACCAGGGCTCCACATGTCCCTTCCCAAGATTCCATGGGACACACAAAGCACTTCCCCGAAAACCAGTTTAAACCGGTCTCCCGTTGCAGCTAGAGACTGAGGCGGGTTTTTAACCCCTTGAGAGACTGAATGGCAGCAAGCGCGGTCACGTACACGCCTTCGTTGGACTACGGGGAGGGGTTTCCAGCATTCCGAAACACAAGTAGGTTGAAGAGGAAGAAAAAGCATCTTCCTCTTCGCTGTTCGTTACAGAATCTTACGGACACACAGAGCTTCACGTCCCCAAGCCCTTACACAAAACAACTACGATTTAGGCCTCAGCAATTTAGGTTACACAAATCAATGAAGCAATATTCATTTACAAATAGATTTAGAAGCCACAGTCATTTTGAGCTATCAGAGAAAGCCGCAACTCTAAAGAATGTCCTTCATCTATTTCCAAGAATTTGGAACTAGAGAAACAGATGCATAATCAATATCATTAGAGAACAGGCCAGTCAAAACAAATGTTGGTTTAACAATCCTTTTGAAAAGCAGATAAAGCAGATGGCATATAAAGGCAGATTTTTCTCATTTTTCCAGTGCGGCAACATTCAAGGTGATCAAAGAACACAGGACATGGTTTATGAAACTAGGCCAACAAGTACGTTCACTTGACACCCTGAAGTCACAGAACCAGCAAACAACAGCCGTTAAACAGAATGTTATCAAAGGCCTCGGTAGAACAGGATGAACAAATGAATACCCCCCCACTGCATCAGTCTAATAAACCTGCTTCAAACTCTAAATGACACCGCATCACTGAGACAATCCATTTGCCAATAGAAGCGAAAGTGTTTTAATACTACTGTCAAAGAGAACGTGAACTGCTCGAGCTTACCTGATTTAACTCTTATTTATAAAGGACAACAACCACTTGCATTACAGCTCAGGTGTTTTCACATAACTTCAGGTTGTGTTCTGGAAAGCATGCAACTGAAGCACTGTGTCTGTCGGCATGGGAATCAGCCCACACTGGGGCAATCGCGACCAGAACAGCACCAGAAAAGGGATGGGGGGCTGAGGCACTAACTCCTCTCAGTATGGATGATTCACACCTAGGCCAGGAGTTTTCATGAGCAAAGCAGTTAAGTTGGGTGTAGATGTGCTGTTCCGGTAAGAAAATGAAGGCCCAGCACTGAGGGCAGAACATGGCTGCCTCAGCGGGGCTGGAGAACATCGGGAGAGCGCTTGCTCACCAACACACCGCTCACAGCTTCAGAGTCTGAAAAACTACCTGGGACACGAATGCGGAATGTTTAAATGTTTTAGCAAGACATGAACAGTTAGACATCTCGGCGATGACCAGAGAAGAAAAAAAAAAAAAGCACGATCGGCGTTTAGGAAAGGAAGGATTTTGGTGGTTTCTCATTTGATAGACATTTTCCACACAGCAAATTAAGTAATCCTGTTCTCATCACCAAACAGACCAGAGAAAACAACCAGCCTTTTCCAATACGGATGGTATAATCTCACCATTTTAGACACGATGCTCAAAAACAAACTAATTTCAGGAATGGGGGGGGTGTACATTGCCAAAAATAAAGTAAGCTGAAAGAGCCAGCTCAAGCGCTCGGTGTGTGTGAATGCTGCATGCAGATCTTTCCATGCTCTTCCATTCCTGAGTGCCTCTTTTGGCTTTGGCCTTGGCCCTTAACAATGTGTCAATGGGTTTGGCTCTAAAAATGTTCAAAAATAAAGTGAAAAAAGACCTTAAGACAGACACACGTACATGCGCGCACGCACACCCACACACACACACACACCAGCAGCCTGTCAGTGATGAAGTCCGAGGCACAAACAGCCTCCTAGATTGGTTTAGGTTCAGATACAGCTGGAGAAAAATGACTGTACACATGGCAAAGTGTCAGATCTTATATGCAGAAAGTAAACAAGTACTGGCATTATATATCTGAATCAATCCTGTGGGTGTATTTGAATAAAATTAATCAGAAATGACTGGTCTGCCAACGACAAAAATCAAGTCCCCACCTTAAGGCCTTTGCACATGACAATTCAATATTTTTATACAAAAACATCTGTCACTGACCATTACTGTAGACTACATGGGGAATTGCTGTAAATCTGTGGTGTGTGTTGAGACAATGTTTGAACAAAAGCTCTGTTTAATACTGACCAGAGTACAATTCACCAGTATTAAACAGAGCTTTTGTAAATACCAGTAGTGAGATTAGAGGTTGATTAAGGCCAAAAATAATTTTGACACTAAGAACACACACACACAAAAAAAAACCTCTTTATGAACACAAAAAAAACCATGCAAGATACTGCACTATAATTGACGCTGCATCTACAAGCAGCAACTTTTCAGGAGGGGTGGAGCCTGTGCACACAACCCAGACATACAGAGTTCTCTTGCCCGAGTGACGAGGCCAAGCTCCTCACTAGCCGTTTCCTAGGCGTGCTCAGTTAGAGCCAGATCACTACGCATAATGCATTGTTTTAAGCAACAGGGCCATCTGAAACAAGTCCCTGCATGCCGCAGCGAGGTGGGCTGAAAAAGTAGTTACCATTTCCTCATGGGGCCTGTACAAGATGTAATGACCGTCCATGGGGAACCCGCTGAACAACATGGTGTCATCTGCAAATCAGCACAACTGTACAACACAAAAACAGGCATCTGGCAGCTAAAGTGCGCAACTGGCCCAAACACAGCAGATGCACGTGATATTCAGCACCCCACCTCAACCCCACCGAAGCCTTATGGAACAGCCATCAGACTTTTTTCATTAACCTCATTATAAGAACTTCCTTAATATATCAGTCTATCCCTTTTCAAAAGTAAGGTCTCAATGACCAAGCTAAATAAGCACAAGAAAGGTTAGATAATCCAATTGTATCTGGGATGATAGTTTCTGTAATCTGCTTTCTTGCCCTGTAGTCAGCTGGCAGGCTAACTGAGGGTGCCCCTGCTGAATCAGTCTTGCACATCAAGGGTTAAGCCCTGCCATTTTAACACCACTGACAGATCAGGCCACGAGGGTGTTACCTAACAAAATGGACGGCTTTAACCCTGCATCTGCCACAGGCTCCACCTGGTACTAGCCCTAGCAACAGGACGACGAAGGCTGAGCTAGGACGTATAGCCTATGCCTCTTCATGTGGGCACAAAAGAATGCTCACACTCAAAGAACATCACCCCCACCCCCCTACACGTGCTCTCTCTCTCTCTCTCTCTCTCTCACTCACACACACACACACACACACACACACACACACACACACAGGAAAGCCACCTACCCATCCCCCACATTCACTCAGACCTCAAACAGGCTACAGTGCAAACCGTGTACACACACTCACGCACACAAACACACTCACATGCATGCACGCACACACCCCACAAGCAAAATTGTAGATAAGACTCAAAATCTGCACAGGGCAGCACATGAACACGCTTTACTACTTTATTTAGCTTTAGAAAATAAAACAAATCTAATTTGAATTTCTCCAAATAATTCATTCAGTTAAAAATATGAACCAAAAAAAAAATCTTCCTAAGATATCCTCAGAGCTGGGTTGCTAAACTTAGCTATAGTTTTACATAGTTTCAAGCAGTTAGCTTGGAAAGCAAGTCTTGTGCAGCAAACCTTTGTGTACACTGGGGGTCCAGCTGGGGTGTAGTACAATGATGATTTCCCAGCTCCAACATGTACTAAATCTGGAAATGAAGGGAATTAGTTGTGTTTGATTGGCTAAATGACCAAATTGGATTCTTGACATCCCATTCTAGATGAATTGAACATGGACCATGAAGACCAGCATGGGATACACAGGCAAAACAACTCACTGACTAAACCAGTTAGTCCAAATCTATAGTAAGACATGTGTCCCAATCATTAGCGCTCAATAAGCATTCCCAGTTGATACAAAACAGTCCCAACGTCAGCACGTTTCAGACAAGACACAACTAAGCAGCTATAAAATACATGACCACCTGAGGTTATTCTCCACATAAGAGAGACAATATAATTATGTAAACTACAAGCAAACAGGCAGCTTTGTAAACTTGGTTTAAAAGGCTGGGGAAATATTCTCCTTCATGACCTTTATTTACTTTTTGGTTGTTGTCTGCCATTAGTCATATGGTCAGGTTCCCTGTCCAAGATTAAGCCCAAGTCTAGACTCAAAACAATCTACAACTGTTATTCACCATTGGCCCTGCAATTTACTCAAACCAGGTCTACATTGTGTTTGGGAAACCAGCTTGGGAGTCTAATCGTTGTTCAATAGGTTCAAACCAAATTGTAAATTTATACAATTATATCCAGAATTATAGTGTCTGCGATATTTGATATGATCCTGCTGCAAGGTTCAGAAGTACCCCATGTGAACATCACAGGACCTTTCATCGTTCCAGATGACCCTTTCATCATCATATGGCCCTTTCCTTGGAGCCGCTACGTAGGTGATCTGCTGCATCTCAGTGGGAGAGCAACAGAGAATTAAGACAATTAAGAGAATTTTTTTTTTAAATCAACATACTGGTATAACTGTAATCAACTTTTCAGGCGTTAATGTCTACAAATGTTTTTGTACTCATGACAGCAATTACAATTCAAGGGACACTGGGTAGAGACCTTGTGTTGAGAGATTTTTTTATTGTTTGTAACTCTAAACTTCTAAACAAGTTCTCCATGTCTGGATCAAACTGCCAGACTGATATCAACATCCTTCTTCTGGACAAGCATTTTTCATTTGGTTTAATTCTCCTGTACCACAGCATTCTTTGCAGGACTTGTCATTCTTTCCAAGTGACATTTTGAAAAAAAGTGTCTCTCTGTTTATAATTAGTTGGCTGCTTTGTGTTGCGTTTACCCAGGCAAAAATTAAATGTAGTCTTTTCTATTATATAGTTTTAACTAACTGCAAATCAGGTTGCTTGTACAAAGTGAACGGTTAAATAAAGGTGTAGTCATTAAAGGACTGATGTAATGGAATGCGACAGAAAGCAACAGATTAATAATTTTCTTAATTTAATTTTTTGTAGTATTTGATATCACTTATCAGACCAAAGGTTACTATTCTGGTAACAACTGTGGTAAACAGGAGATGCGACTGGCCCTCCATATCTTGACACCATTTAACCTGCCATCAATGCAGCATCACTGGAAATAATCAGAGTAAGCAACAGAAACTAATTAGCTAAAAAAAAAATAAAACAAAAACACTGTGTAAATACTTGTATATATTACAAAGTGGGCTATTACAATGACATATTGTAATATGAAATCTGTTTATTAACTCCCATACAGCACAACCCTGTTCCATCTTGGTGACTCGGTAACACTGGGCCGCTGCTATAGCACCAAAGAACACCTCTCATTTCCCTTATTATTCACATAAGTCTGCAAATAAAACAGGCATGAGGATTCACGTCCACCTCTGGAAAAGCCTTTCTCTAGGACAGTAGTAGTTAGTCCATGGTACATAGTTAGCACCATGATCTACATGTACTCAGCAAAAGTCTTGGTCACTGCCAGGCACCGCAAAAGCTTGCTCTTGCTGTGGTGTAGGAAAATGAGATCATCCTCAACTGTTTGGGACAGAGTGTGGAGCAATACATACATAAGACCAAACACCCTTTGGCCATAAAAAAGAAAGATGAGGAGTCGTTTTGACAGACACCGGACACCCGTAAGTTTTAAGTTACCACGCAAGTCAAAATGTGGGCTCCTTTTTTGGGAGAAGGGCAACTTTAAATAAAAAAAAAAAAAAAAAAAAAAAAAAAAAAAAAAAAAATCAGAAAACAGCATAGTCTGTATATTTTTCAGTGAAGTATTAACCAAAAACGACCATTTTACCATTTTCACTTCCAGGATTCTTTACAACCAGGCGCTCCTCTGTCCATTTCAGACCAACATGTGGTTAAACCAACATGTCAATGAGCTTTGTGAGTTCATTTTCATTTATGGCACTCGGGCAACTCCTTGGCGGACTGCTGCATCTCGCACCCACAAACTTGTGCGCGTCAGTAAGTGGACTGTACCATTTCTACAAGAGGAGGGTGTGCTGCAGCACGCCCACAGGTTGCGCCCTCCTGCTGAAAGCCTTGGTGCCGCATTCATGTCACTACATCGCGCAGTGTGTTCTAGAGTTGCCTTGTCAGCAAAGCCCAATTCTATCACCCAGTGGGAACTGAGGTCACGTTCTTTCCAGAATCTCAGACACTCGCATCTTCTACAGCTCCATGCATCAAGGCAGAGCTTAAAATCATTCCTGAATTGCCTGAGACTACAAAATCTTAAATGAAGTCCAGTAGTTACGTTTACTACAACTAGACTTAAAGCACTCAGGGGGGTTCTCAGCTGAAGGTCTACTTTTGAAAAGCTTCATAACCAGCCATTCAGCATTCAATGAAACGTTATTTGATTAGCCCTCCCTTTGAACCAAACAATGGTCTTGCCAGAGCCCACGTCTTCTTGTCTACCCTGTGCATAATGCTAACCGTGCTATGTGGTTTCAGGGAAGTGGAGATGGAAGACAAAAGATCTTTCACCAAGCTTCTGTGGCCATGTGCCAATTTCTACTGTTTCCTGTTTACTACAGGACGCTATCCCTGATGCCTCACCTCTGCTAGCCTGAGCCCTCTCACACACAACTGCTTCTAGCTGGGTGTATCCACACTCTTCTAAGGCAAGGCTTCCTCCAGACAGTTGAAGAAGCACAGATTTCACCACAAAGTTAAATGACTATATTCAATAAAATAGTTCAAAATATTAACTGACAGCTAACTGCACATTAACTGTAGACATTTCCAGCAAAGAATAACTTAAGACTACTCACAACATAGGTTATTTCAGGACTTTTTATTGCCATTGTACACATTCAGTTAAAGTTTCTCATTTCCATCCTAATTTACACATGGACCGTTATGAATTTTTGTACTGCTCTACATGATTCCAATAACAAACAAAAAATATGCGCAGTCACAGTTATCAGCAGCACTACCTATGAGATACAGTGCATCATCCATACTAGATGCATTTCGTGGAAAACACTAGCTCTCAAACTATGTTAAAGTGGAGCTTTAGTCATGCCTGTCAAACCGCATTATTTTTCAATGATTTTCTCATGCATTGCTGGACCATGACTCTACATAGAGCCCTGCCCTCTACCACTCGCCAAGGTCTGGTCGCGGATACTCAACAGAAGGAAAACAGGACTCTATGTCACCTGTCTAAAACCAGTTGGAGTAGCTATTGTGGAATAAGCCAGTTTTGTGACATTTGTACACTGATGTAGGCTCATTTCTGAAAATCAATTAATTAATTAAACTATTGCTGCAAACTGTCTAATGTAGAATGTGCTGATGCAAACTAGGCCTTTCCAAAAACAGTAAGTAGACCAATATAAATGTTATATAAATAAATGGTCTTCTGAAACTGCTGAATTTTCATTACCTCAACACATCCCTTGAGATTTCAGCCACTCACTTTGTGGTAAATAAAAAGATGCTTGCCATTTGAAGAAACTCTGGGAAAATGTTACAGTGAAGCACTCAAAACGCTAGCAGCTCTATATTCTTCCAATCATATTATGTTCTGAGCAAATGACAACATTATTATCTAAAAAGCTGTCCAGGGCACAGAATAAAAGTCAACACTGAGGCAAAGGTTAGATAATGGGGTGAAATGTACAGATCGTATCTGGTTAGACTTGAATAAGTGAGTGAGTTTGGTTCAGATTTCAAGGAGATGGTCATATGATATGGCCTCTTAATGTAATAGTGATGTAAGACTAACTCATTTTTTAGGCCTCAATTCTAGGAAAGGTGAAAAGTTTATTAAAACACTGCCAACAGCCTTTTCTAAGATAAAAGTAGAACATGAGGAAATAAAACTATTCCTGCTCAATATAAAAGACCACAGTGTCCTTCACTCAGGAAAAAAACAAAAATCACATTTCTATGGGGTATTTTCTGAACTATACCTTCCCTCTAGTCCAGTCGGGTCTCTCTTAGAATGAAAAGTCAAGTAGGAAAACTAGCAATGTTCTATTAACATATACAAAATGCAGTGTTTTATGCTGTAAAAAAGATCTGTTAGTCAACTTACATGACCTGAACTGATTGCAAGTTTACGAAACGCCAGCAATAAAACGTAAGCAATAAACTACAGACTGGAAGTTAAGAAGCCTCCTGCTAAGTAGCTAGCTACAGTCTACCGGCTTCTAGGAGTGCCACCGTAAAGACCCTACCACGACACCGACATAGGCCATCTTAACTGACTTGTGCTCATTTTGAAATCGCTTTATCCCAGAATTACATTCATCATAAAAATATTAATAACGGCTGTTTTTCAATGGTCAAAAGCGACCTAAAACGGGAAACTTAATTTTGGACTCAATCTAAGTTAGCCAGCTAGCTGTAGATGTTTTATGTCAACTTTGATCATTCGAAAAGAGACCTTTCTCTCCAAGATACTGAAAAAATAGTAATTAAAGGTGTCGAGTACAAGCAAAGTTTAGTTTTCTCTCTGTTCAGTTTGCTTGAACTGCTAGCCCAGTCAACACAGCAAATCTTAATAGGGGACTAGCTAGTTAACCTAGCTAATTAACTACCAAGATAGATTAGCTAGCAAACTTGGTCATCAATAACAATATCGTATTCTGGTCAAACATTTGCTATAACGTTAATCCCACGATTACATATGTGCTAGTATGTTAACAAAACATATATAACCGGTGCTAAACTTTACCGTTGCCGGTTAAGTTTACTAGCAACAGAATGCTGTTGCCATAAATACTCTCAACTTACTGGCAAGCTAAGATAAGCTAACGAACTCGTCTGAAGTGACGCCAGCTAGCACTAGCAGACAGACAAACGGACACTGTCCAGTCACTCAAACGTTAAAACAGCTAACCTTAGCTAGCTAACTAACTTCGTTAGCTAGTCATTACATACGCTGTCAGTTCCATAATAAAGCAGACTAAAACGACTTATATGAATTACTCTTAAAATTTTCTGAATAACTAGTCAACACGCTCAACTTACCAAGTTATATTACTTTGTAACAATCCCTTATCACTTTATCATTTTTTAACATCCGAGATGATCGATTTTTAAGATACACGGATGGCTATCTTAGCTAATTACTAAGCCCCGACTCTTACTCAGCTAGCGTTAGCTAACTCCCTAGCCGTCTAGCTCAGGCTATTCCCCTCCAGCTAGCTGGTTAGCTGTTATGCTAACTAGCTTGCTTATCTTTCGATCTCGTCTTACCGTGTCCGTTAGCCTTCGAGGTGTTGTTAGCTTAGCTAGCATCAAGCTCGCTGGCCAACTTATGAAGAACTTCGAAATAATTTAAAATTACGAAAAGGTACTTCCACCTAAATCTCCCTGCACGACAACTTACCGAGAACGGGAGATGCTGTGCGCCGTTCCTGGGACCGTCACGCGTTGAGTCGTGTTTTCCCCGTATTTCGTGTAAAGAAACCCGGAGATCACCTCCTCACACAACCCGCTCGCCTCTCCGGTTGCCAAATAAGCTGTCTGGTACTTACACATGGATCGGAGGCGTCAGAGCACTACGCATGCGCATTTGATATCACTGCGAGCTCCCGGCCAAGGACTCTTTAGATTTTTTTTTTACCCAGACAACTTTAAAAGGAGGATTATAATCAACTGAACACGTAGTGTATTAGTGTATACTCCTTTGTGAGTTAGTAGCATCCCTCTGTGTCTCTCCTATCTTATCATGTGTTCATTTGCAAATATAGCCTGTTTGGTCTTTTGGACTTATTTTAATACTGGTTTATGCAAAGAACACCAGTTCCAACTCCTATGGCATAATTCTGCCTTAGCGCTTCTTCACTACTGCAGTGGTGTCAACATAACAACATAACGTTTGACAAAATTATATATAGATAGATAGATAGATAGATAGATAGATAGATAGATAGATAGATAGATAGATAGATAGATAGAGAGAGAGAGAGAGAGAGAGAGAGAGAGAGAGAGAGAGAGAGAGAGAGAGAGTGAGTGAGTCACAAACAGGACGGTTCTAGATCGTGTCAAGAACATCATTAGAAACCAAGAACATCATTAGAGGTCAAAATCACCAAGCAGCGGCTCTACTATTTCGGACAATTTCCTGGAAACATCATTAATGCTTGGCATTGTCAGTGGGTCCAGAAGAAGAGGACGCCAAAGAACACGTTGGCTAGATACAATCAAAGCTGACATGAATATGCAAATGAAAGAACTGAAAGAAGCTGTCAAAGATAGGAAAGCTTGGAAAATGATGTCTCATAAAGTGTCCGAAAGTCGGGTCCGAATGATATATATATATATATATATATATATATATATATATGTGTGTGTGTGTGTGTGTGTGTGTGTGTGTGTGTGTGTGTGTGTGTGTGTTTGTGTGTGTGTGTTGATTTTCTGATTTAGCATCTAATTTAGCCTTTAGCCTCTAATTGTATCCCCTGTCATGGGGATAGGTTGGGGATGGTAACACATTTCACTTTTCAGCACACTTTTAAGTACAAGAACTTTCTTAAAACCCATCTATGTGGCTCATCATTTATCTTTAAAAGTTGTATTAAACTTTTTAAGCAAATATTTAACAAAATTTAGGAGATTCCCTTATAAGATTATTTTTGCTTTAATGTAACATATATTAGTCAGAAATGTTACCCTCTTGCACTATCTGGCATAAGTTTGGTCAAGAACACATTTTCAACACAAAGAACAAATAACAATGCTGTTCCAATTTAGATGTTGCTTGTTCTTAGCAGCCTGAAATTAATTCATATATTGAACATATTTTTTTCAAATGTTCACTGTAAATGATAACAAGAGTCAGTTAAACTCAGTCCAATTCAATTACCTCAATTCGATTTAATTAGATTTATATTTATATCACTGTACTTCCCTGAACCCCCCCCCCCCCAAAAAAAAAGGGCTGTGCAGAGTATCAGTCCCAACACTAACAATCTAGAAGTCTAAACAAACCTGCGAATGAATCCAGCACTATAGCGGCCGGTTAAAATCTTTGAAAAGGTTTGAAGAAAAAGAGGATGTACAGATCAGCATTAACGTTCTGGAAGTTATTTTTCGGAAACACTGTTCTGCACTGTGCATGTGAAAATGGTGACTTTACATTGTGTGACATTACTGACATCTGCTGGTCAATTAGCACGACGGCAACTCTCACTTACGGAGCAAGTTGAACTGTCGAGAACAGCTCAGGATGCAACAGAAAATCAGCCCGTCTGGTGGCAACTAAGCAAACATTAAAAAGACTAAAAGGGGGGAAAAATGTTTACTCTATTGCAGTCTATTCTATCGTAGTCTACTTTATCTATCGTTAAATACCTAGCTAATAGTCTACTCTACGTTTGCCTGTCTCCATGACAAAAGTCAATGTATTAGTATCATTTGTAATCGATACGTTTGCGAAGGCCAGGTATATTATAGGCACACAGTTAACTGAAATCATTTATCAATTTATCAATTAATCTGAAGACCAATATGCATTTTATCTTATATCCTTTTTCCACCGGATGGGTGGATTTAAGCCAGTTATCCACTGGGAATCCCTGACACATTTTTCTTTTTCACTCAAAAATGAACGTAAGAGCTTGTCTTATGATACACAAAACATTGCGTGTAAACACATCTGTTTAAACATTCATTAGAAAAGCGAGTCCTTATCTAAATATTTTTCACTTTCACTAATGTTAAAAATATCTGATTTACTGCGTTACAACAGAAACACGCATATCTAATACGCACATCTTTGGCCAATAAAAATAAATCCAAAAGAGAATTACTTTATGTTGTAAAGAGTATTATTGGTGGTAGCTTAGTTGATAGCAAGTGTAACTGTGTAATTATCAAAACGCAGATAACAGTAGACCCGTGATATCAGAAAAGCAATATAATCAAACTTAAACATGTAACCGTTATTCCAGTCAGAGAAGTAGTTGCCATTTGTTGTTGTTTCAGTCTCCTTGCATTGCAGTATTTAGCCACAAGGTGGCAACAACAGCTCAGGAATCAAAACGTTCCCCCGATCTGACAGGAATAATGTCAGGAATGTGACATTATTCCGTTACATTTAAAGCTAATTTGATCGCCGACGGGATTATGTCTAATTCTAACACCCGCGTAAATTAAAAGTGTTCTCTGGTGAAAAACAATCTACATAAGATACAGTAGTTAATAAAGTAAACTGGTAAAACGAAAGATCGACATTAGATGGCAGTCCTGTAAAGGGCTTAACTTCTGCTCGTACTCTGCCCTGAACTTGACCTTGTACAGAGCACCTACACTGTACGGTGGGAACTACGCGTTACATCATTTCTGTCATATTAACACTCATGTCCATAAAAAGCTAATTTGCTGATGGAGATCGGCTCACCAATGTCATGAATATATATCCATCCAAAATATTTATATTTTTCTTCTCAAAACTGGAATTATAAACTAGATAAAATCCCAGTTTGTTGCTAATATTGCCCTTAAGGTTATGTGTTGTTTATTTATAAATGAGATAGTAAGTGTTCCTGCTGCTAACCTCAAATATTCTTCTAAAGCTGCATCCTCTAGGAAGTGTTAGAGCTGCGGCAAGGACTTAGAAGGTAATAAGGCCTCTAGGAAGAAGTACAGTTGCCATAGGTACCTGGCACAGTGCCAGAAAGGTAAGAAAATCCATTTGCATGTATTTAAATGATCCATGAATAATTTACTACAAAGGCCTCAAACACAGCTGCCTATGGGTGTTCACACACACACACACACACACACACACACACACACACACACACACACACACACACACACACACACACACACACTCATACATACACACCACATTCTGACTGTGAAGAGGTCATTGCAGAAGGACAGAGGTAGAAATGAAATCTTTAACTTAGTTATAATGCAGCACAGGAGGAGGAATGCCACATTACTTCCTGCTACTCTACCGCCCTTTTCCATGGTTCGCATATCTCACTGGCACCTGCTAAAGACTTCAAACACTGGAAATGCTCCGATGGAAAATGCCCAAAGCCCTCGTGAATTCTGGGAAATGCCAGAAAAGCTCCGTGCCAGCTCACTGCCATCTTTGCCAAGGCAGTCCGGGTAGCCTGTGAAAGCAGCGTGAGCCCTGCGGAAGACCGCCAGCGTGGATCTGCGGATGCTGCGTGAATACCAGACCGCTGCCGTCACCACGCCAACCCTAGCCTTCATACATTAAGCTGCTTTAAATGTCCTGGATGACATTATAAGCAAGCATAAACAGCCTTGTAAAGCCAGTAAGTAAAAAATACATAAAAAGCAAAAAGTACGTAAAATGAATAATAGGTACTAGACAATAATTTCCTTGCTAAGGATAAAACTCCTTTTATGCAACCCATATTTTCACACACTTGGCTGTCTCCTTAGCCTCACCTCCCCCTTCTTAAGCTAGGGTTTCTACAGTCTGGTTAATTTTATAAGATGGAGCAGGTTGGCTCTTATTGGTTGCGGGTGCAGTCGAAGTGCCGGGCTTCAGTGCATTACTGAACTGGCATATACGCTGTCGTTAGAACTGGAGTGCAGACCAGGCTATGCGTGGACCAATCAGAGCCAGCCATTCTGCCATACTACTGTTCAAGCTGTAGGTGGGCTTCATTCTTACAGTAGCCTCCATGTTATTTGAAAATAAATGGCAGACAATTGCCAGACCCCCTCCCTAACTGACTGTCCTCAAAGAATTTGCAGATTGCAGACAATGTGAGCTTTTAGCAAGTCCTCCTTCTGCTGTGTTTGAAATGGGCTTTGCCCCGCCGCAAGACAACCAGTGCTTATACTGGGTACATTAAGTAAAAATGGGTTGCCCTATAGAACAAATCACTTAGAAGAAGGCAGTCAAAAAGAGCCTCCAATTTCTTTAATAAAAGGCTAGAAAAAGCCAGTGGAGAAAGAAAAAGAACAAAACACACGTCACATTTTTGTATAGCTTATGCAATCGTAGTGGACATCAATAATGCAGATAAATAAGCATCCAGACCAAAAAATCCAACCTTTATTACAGAGGCAGAAATTCTTTTCAAATGAATGAGTTCATAACAATGACCACTGGAGTTCTAAAGATTTTGTACAGTGATCACACGACTGGTTAAAACACATATACATGCACACACACACACACACACACACACACACACACACACACACACACACACACACACACACGGCAAGACTTAAGTCTATCGCTCGGAGCATTAAGAGCTAAGGGTTTCCTTTAATGACATATAACTCTGACATGCTACAGAGAACCCCGCCATGCCTTCAGCACCAGAACTGAGTGAATGCAGGGCCATTTAGAGGCTCAGACACTTTTAAAGCATCCAGGGCTACCAGGTCTGTCTGGTTTAGCATGAGAAAGGCTGGGGTCCTGTGAATTCTCTGCACTCCGTGTGTGAATTCAATAGTCACAGCATGGTTAGCATGACAAACTGCACTCCAAGTTCACCCCCACCCACCCACCCCAAAAGCCCACAAGCAGTTCCACGTTCCTCCTCTAACAGACTTCCCCCATTTACCCCATGCAAACCCAGAGGGAAGTTCTTCCTTCAGGATACAGATCCTCAGAACATCTTAAAAGTTTTAATGGAATTAGCTAATGATTTTTAATTTTAAATATTCTGCAGGATGTGGAGTTTATTGAGGATGAGGTGGGAAAAAAACATTAAACTAAAAACACGAACAAAGCGTGAATGCCTTTCATGACATTCGTAAGTGAATAGTATACAATTAGTCTACAATATATAAATAAAAGCTCAAACATATATTTTATTTGCACTGCAAAATTCCCAGTGTTGAAATACCATCTATAGTGTTAATTTAAGATCAGACTGACAAAATAAACATACTAAAATTACTAAGATACTAAGATATTCAGCATTATATGTTTATTTTATTCACAAATGTATTTTTAAAGATATTTTAAAAATAACATGGCTACAATTATTGAGTATCATTAAAAAGATCATCATCATTTAAAAATAACATTACCATTTCATTAAATAAAAAATGAAACCTCTATAACATATTCAGTTAGCTACATATTGAAATTAATATAATTAATTTGTGTGATGAGTTTGTGTAACCTACTGTGTGATGAATGTGCATTTATTAGACATACAAATTAAAAAAGGTAAGGTTGACAAATTTAGGCACACAAATATTCACATTTTACTTTTGTCTGAAACCTCACTGTGCGAACTTCCGAACCTGTGATCTGTTCTCAAGTGCTTTTTCTCCTGTCTTAAAAAATGCATGAAATTGTCAAAGAAAAATATTTTCAGTTAATCAGAATACAAAAACCAGGAACATAAATACAACTGTTCATTCTATTAAGTGTATGGATTATATGGGAATGAAGAAGTCAAATAACCAATAAAAAAGAATAAATATTTCAAGATGTGATATTAAAAGATATATTCTTTATTTCAGTGAATGTTAGTTTGGTGTAATTGAGTTTATTTCTGTATATTAAAATAATTACGGTGCATATTCAACAATGGAAAATGTTATACTCTGAACATAACTGTGAGCAGTCATTAACCTTATGACTAAGTTTAACCATTAACATTGTTTACAGTTAGTACAGGCCATGCTCAAAGAATCATGATGTAGCTTAAATCAAAATATTAGATGGAATAAATCTATTAAAATTATGTCATCAGTAACATGCTTAGAAAATACATAATGCACGATAAAACTAATGTTCTTTCTTCATCTTCAACAGTTATACACAATTCCTGGTCAATTTTAATATACGCTGAGTTATACTGAATATGTCATGACTTGATGCAGTAATAACAATGAGTGTTCAATACACTATTTGTAATATTATATTATATTATTCTAAATAAAAAAAGAAAGTAAAGCATTGTGCTGAGCGCAAAGGTATGTATATAAGTATTATATTTGGTATTACAGAAGGACATCTGCAAATTCTGATTTGGAGAAGCTCACAGCAGCAGGAGAAGAACGTCACGACGAGGACCCTTGCTGCTCTGAAGATACAGTACCATGATGTGTCATTGAAGAGCTGTCTCAGACATCAATAAATCCCATAAATTGGTCCTTGTTAAAAACGATCCTCTGGTATTTGTCATCGTTACTATGTCACTATATGGAACTGCCTCCTGTTTACTGGCAACAGAACTGTGAGCTGAACCAAGAGGGTAAACACCTTCCATTGTGAATGGGTGCTAATTTGTGAGATGTTACCACTTCCCTTCAAAGAAGCAGGAATAACGAAACCCCATGGGCAGGGTCACTAAGAAGAGTCTTGCAGAAACAGTCTAGATTGAGGCAGCTCAGCAACCCCGTGTCTGTTACAGGGAGGGCCACCGGTGGACAAGTGTTTCACCCCTAATCTCCAGGCCCAAGCTGAAAAAAGCGTGTAGTATGTGGGTTCATCCTGGTGAGAGTAAGAGAATCTGCCATGCTCGGTAAGCATGTATATCGGACCATCTCACGCCCCGCTGGACTCTCCATGGGTGGCCCCTCCTGGTCAATACCCCAGCACCCTCCACCAGGCCAGCCCGGGAGAGGATAATCTCCTCTGCTCTCAGCTCCCTGGCCGGAGCCCTGATCCCAGGTCAGCCCTTGTGTTAGCGAGAGGCTGCGTGAAGCCGAGTGGGTCACTGGGGGGTTGAGGGGATGGTTGGGGTTGGAGGGTGTGTGTGTGTGTGTGTGTGTGTGTGTTGGGGTGGGGGGGGGTCAGTTAGAGGCCGGCTGTAAACGGAGGGACACTAAACCATCGTCTGTTCGGTCTGTAGAGGAAAACAGTAGCAGGATCTTGTCCAAGCGAGGTCACTGTGTGTGTGCATTCGTTCGTGTGTGTGTGTGTGTGTGTGTGTGTGTGTGTGTGTCTGTGTAGGTTTCTTTAGGCCCAGCAGTTTTTTGACACTGCTCTTACAAGGCAGACTGCACGCCTATTTAGCTGGATAATGCATCTCTTACCAAGCATCAGAATTGTTTAGGTAGAAAGAAGAGGCATTATGTTAGAATAATGAATAGCCTGATATGCAATTTGTAAAAAATAAAATAAAACAACATAAGAAGAATTCCTTTTTCATGTTTATTTTTTATCCTCTTTGATACAATAACAAAAATGCATTTAATCACTAAAAATACAGCAATGTAAAATGTGAAATATATACAAAAATGTTTTTAAAAATTTAGAAAATTAATATTTTATCAGACATAATACACATTTTCTTATATACCAATTTAAATTTAAAAAATGTCAAATTTGCATATGCAGTTTCCTTAAATAATATTATAACCAAGCAAGTACAGAAACTTACCTTCTTTAAAGATCCAAAATACTTACCCGTGCAATGCACAATCAAAATCTTCTACATTCATTCCTCTCCCCCCCCAAAAAAAATCATTGTCATAGCCATTTTCCTCTGGCAGTCTAGAGATCTAAAGCAAACCAGGCAGGGATCCTGAGGGAACTGGAACTGGATAGCATTAGAACCTAAAAGGACAAAAGGAAACACCAGACTGAGGGGCGAGATGACAAACACCGGGAAGTCATCCGTTCACATGTAAGATGACAAACACCGGGAAGTCATCCGTTCACATGTAAGATGACAAACACCGGGAAGTCATCCGTTCACATGTAAGATGACAAACACCGGGAAGTCATCCGTTCACATGTAAGATGACAAACACCGGGAAGTCATCCGTTCACATGTAAGATGACAAACACCGGGAAGTCATCCGTTCACATGTAAGATGACAAACACCGGGAAGTCATCCGTTCACATGTAAGATGACAAACACCGGGAAGTCATCCGTTCACATGTAAGATGACAAACACCGGGAAGTCATCCGTTCACATGTAAGATGACAAACACCGGGAAGTCATCCGTTCACATGTAAGATGACAAACACCGGGAAGTCATCCGTTCAAAACCATGACTGACATATAATGTGTGCACATCAGCATCCACATGTATTCATGCGCATGCATCCGCATGCATTCATTACTGACACAAATGAAGAGAAAGTCAAAAAGAGACAATATAGTAAGCACGACTGACTTTGACAGCCTAATTTCAGGAAAGCAAAGGGAAATAGCACACACTGTCTATCATACAGCCACTGTATGGCAGTGAAATAGTACTACGTATGGTGTGTAGACACGGATATTCAGGGAGAGGGAGGAGAAACTAAGGTGAGGAAGGGATGGAAAGATGACACGGGAACATGGGGGTACTCGGCGTCACGAGTGTGTTGATGATGCTCTATATGTGTGTGTCTGGGAGTGTGTATGTGTGTGGGTGTGTGTGCGCCTGTATGTGTCTTGCCTCCGCCACGCTAAACCCATGCAGATGCGCGCACGTGCGCGTTAACCCGCAGACAGGTCAAGGGTTGAGGATGCCAAATTTATCAGCTGCAAGGTTTGACCCTGAACCTAAAGCCAGACAGAGGTCAAGGGAAGGACTGTCTGGGCACTGGGTTTGACCCCCACCCAACCCCCCTGTGAAGGAAGACGTGGGGGTTGAAGTGGCCACTGGTTCTAGTCTAGGGACCTTTATGTTTCCTTTGGGGATTGTGCAAGCATGCAGCAAATGAACGAGCTAGAACCACGACCCATGTCTGCTTCGTCATGGTGCACTGTCATGACTGGACTGTTCACAACGGCAGGATTAAAATCACATATGGCTGAGTCAAATGTCAGTGTCTATAGTCCTGTCTGATCTGTTTTAACGATACACTGCCAGGTAGGCATACATAAGGAGTATATGATATCAGTGGAGCTGTTACTTCAGGCCGACCCAACAAGCTAATGGTAAACACAGAACAAATCAAACAGGGTTTCACCTTAAGCCTCAGCCCACAGTAGCAACTCCAGTGTTACTGAGAGCTTTGCAGTTCTTAACCTAAAGCTTTACTTAAACACAGAACATATTATTTTGGTTCGAAAAAAATAAAGTGTGAATTTATTTCAAACCGAGGATATTATACACACACACAGAGACAAAAAAAAATACTTCACATTTTATGTACAAGAGGTTCGTAAAAATGCAATAGGTGTGTTACAGCTTAAAAAGTTATCATCTGATGAAAGAACCACTGGTAGACATGCTCACTGCAAAACTGTTCGCTGGACCACATCTCTCTTCGTCTGCATCTGAGCATCGATAGCCGTAGTCAACAATGTTTTCCCTGCCCAGGAGATGTTAAAGTGTCTCGCCTATAAGTGGACAGCAGGGAGAGACGTCTGATGGTGGACTTAGTTAGCATGAGGCTGTGTTAGCTGCTGCAAAAGACAGTTTGGGTTGATGCGTCCCGCCCGGAGAGGCCTAATGTATGCAGGGTTTGACTGGGGGACCGGGAGCAGGGAGGCGGAGGTTGTTAGTGGGGGAGGGTGTGCACCCTGTCTGGGACCCCCTCAATAGACAGAGGACGCTTCAGAAAAGGTCTGTCTGTGGGCTGAGAGGCGGTGGTAGGCATTTTTGAAGACGAGGGGTGGTTGCTAGGCCTCAGCGCAGCCGGTGCCACCTGATGGCCCATTAAGAACTGGGACCAGGGCCAAGGGGGAACTGGTTAACCCCCCAGTACGCTGCTCCCACTCCTGGCTTCTGTTATTCAAAGCAGGCTGCATACTAATTCTGCACTGCCCAGACATGAATCGGTCTTGCAGGAGAAGTCCAGCACTTGAAATACGGGAAGCATATGTTTGAAGAAAAAGATCGAGGGTTATTTTCAGTTTAAGTGAGCAAGCACTTGCTGACCAACATCTGGCATCTTAAAGGAGCTTTGAGGAAGAGGAGGCAGGAATTCGCTTCAGCTCACTGCATCCTGCATCTCACAAATTGATCAACATAATAAGAAGCCGATTTTTGACCCCTACAGTTCAAGAAATCATCCGGGCTTCCGCTTTTACTGTAACAATAAAATGAGTTTCTGTATATTTCACATTTCAAATCAATAATATTGCCCAAGACCCAACAATGCAGCAGGATTATGTTACCATATTTAAGTATGTGCTGATTGTGTTGACCCTTGATGAGACTGCCAAATATTAGCTATTTCCCAAGGAGTGCTTTCATCAGCTGTTTCTTGTCGCTGAGCATTTCAGGAGGGCATAGATTTGTTTGGATTCCCTGAGACAGTTGGTCTGGTTGTCTGTCTGCCTGGCATTCTGTAAGGACAACAGGAGTTTCATTAAAAATGCCTGGTGCTGGATATCCTGAATTAAACGTGGAGGTCTTGTGCGCAAGTGACCATGGCTTGAATATAGTGCCATTTGATTGGTTGAATTGAATATGGTGACATTTGATTGATTGCAATGACTTCTATCGCTTGCATGCTTGTAAAACTCTTGCCTACCCTCTGTGGCTGTTCAGATCAGTTCTCAAGGAACCTCAAGTAAGCCAGCCATCACGTAAACAAGACATGTGCTTTAACACAGTACCTGTAGTTATCAAAGAGAACGAAGATCGCATTTCTTAAAGCACATCCAGTTGTGGAGTATGCCGTGCATACGTTTGCGAGCACTGACGTCTACACCCATCTTGTTAGAATGACCTACACTGTAGGCCCCACTTTGTCTACCACTAGCACACGCCACTGCACTGTCTCTGTTTACAGAATGGTCTGCCACCAGAATCATTTGTGGTCAGTAATGAGCAGGAATGAATCTGACCAGCGATGACCGGGACAGAAGGTGGCTGACAAGACTACGGCCTGTAGAAACTGAGAAATGTACCTACAAAAGAGCTGCAACTAATAAGTTTGCCA